>NC_029790.2:42206684-42225331 GCF_000816755.2 Arachis ipaensis
CTGCTGATCCAACCTTTCAAGTATTTGATGGAGCAGTTGGTTTGTTGTAGGTGCTTGTGGTGTGGAAGAAGAGGGGATGTCCTCTGCTGGTTCTGTGCTCCGGTTGATAGTGGCTGTTGGAGGTTTGATATATTTCCCATTAGGGACGTGCTGATCATCCCGAGGAAGCATGGCTTTGGTGTCCCCAGCCCTGTAGGAGACTCCGGCTGCTGAGACGAGATCTGAAACCAAGGTGGGAAAAGGTAAGTTGCCCGCGATTTGTACGTGTCCCATAGCATCCTGAATGTGTCTTGGTAAGTTTAGAGGCTGGTCTGTAAGGATACACCAGAGTAAGACAGCCATGTCTGCAGTAAAGGAGGACTCGTGAGTGCTCAGAAAGACGTAATGAAACATAATCTGTGCCCATACTCGAGCCTCCAAGGTAAGTGCTGAAGCCGATATGCCCTTAGGTCGGGAACGATGGTATCCGTAGATCCATCTGCTGCCAGGTTATCCTATGATTCTGAGAACGGCGTCCCAGTCAAATTGGTATGTCTGGTGCTTGAGTGAGGCTTCTTGGAATGCGTCCAATCCTTCTGGAGCAGGCGGAAGATCTAAAGCTTGCTGAATGGCTTCTTCAGTTATGGGGACTTGCTTCTGACGGACATAGACAGACTGCATGGTTGGCATGTGAAAATTGGAGTAGAATTCTACTACCCACGAAAGATTAACCTGCCGTGACTGTCTCCGTAGGAATTTCCAGTGTCTTCGCTCAATGCGGGGCTCAACAAAGTCAGCAATGTGGGTTGGGAGGATGAGAAGGTGCTCATTGTTATAGTTCCTTGCTGCCAGGATGGGGAACATCTGCTCACAGTAGCGGTTAGGAAACCGCGCAGTGTCCTTTGCTGGGAAGGCTTTTTCTTTTTCATTGACCTTGATGATCCTCTTGAGTCGTTTTATTGAGGGTTTCACCGCTGTTGAAGATGGCTCTGCCATTAATGCTCTTTTTGTTCTGCTCCTTGCTGGTGGTTTGGGGGCAGCTTTCTCCTTGCCTTTCTTGGTGGCCATCCTGAAAAAGGAAAGAGAAAGTAATATGTAAAGATAAGGGTTCGAGCAAGGGAGTGAACATTATGGGTGGTAATCAATGCACTGTAAAGAAGGGTTTCGTTAACACATGGTCTAGACTACATGTGAAAAGTTCATCAAAGGTAACATAGCAAGTGCATGTGATGGAAAATAAATGCAAGATGTTTATTGGCATGCTGGCAAAGGCATGAGTAGCATAGATCAAGCATTCAATGTCCAAGTTAGATTACCAAGCCTTTCAAACTAATAATCTATTTGTATTGACAATTAAATTGAATTAATAAAATAGAAAAGGGGTTTTGTGAAAAACAGGCATTAAAGTAGTAGAATCGAATGATTTAAAATAATGCACAATGCCATACAGGATTTTTTACAAACACTTAGCATGCATGGTAAATATGTTGTTTGAAAATATAAAATAGAACATGCAAGCAACCCTTTAAGGAAGTAATATTAAGTGTCAAACAATTTCGTCATAATCCACAAGCAAAATATAGAATTAAATAATGACCCAAATAAATTTGTAACACCAATTAAAGGGATAAAAAGAAGGAAAAAGAAAATATAGACAATAAAAGTAGAAAGTAAAATAAATAAGAAAACATGAATAAAAGAAAAAGAATAATAATGAAGAAGTAAAGAAGGAAGAAGAAAAGAACCTTGATAATGGATGTGAAAAAGAAAAAGGGAGAAAGTAAAAAGTGAGAAAGAATAGAGAAGGAAGAAGAGAGATGAAGGAAGTAAGAAGGGATAAAAAAATTAGGATTTGGGGAAGGAAAGATAAGATATTTTGGCTGATCAGGATAAGCTGTGCGTCGCATATGACGCGGACGCGTGAGTGACGCGGTCGCGTGGTATGCGATAAGTTCAGGTGACGCTGACGCGTGGTTCACGCGATCGCGTGGCCTGATTTGTGCGAATGGCGGGAGTGCAGCTTCGTATTCGCGCAACTCTCTGTTTCAAACTCATTTTGCCAAAATTTAGGGTGACGCGATTGCGTGGGTGACGCGATCGCGTGAATGGCCATACTTTGAAAAATGACGCGGACGGGTGGGGCACGCGGTCGCGTGATAGGGCTGGTGCTTCTAGCATCATTCCAGCCCCACTCCATCATAACTTGCTGCCATACACCTCTTTTACGTCAATTTTTAGGGGCACGCATTCACGTGGGTGACGCAAATGCGTGGGAGGCTTATTTTCCAAATGACGCGGCCACGTGAGTGACGCGGTCGCGTGGGCATGTTTGTGCCTAAGGCACGCCTCTAGCCACGCTCTTACGTGACTTTTTGTTCAAATTGCTGTTCTTCCCAATGCACCTGCGTTGCGGATGCGTCAGCGAAAGCGTCGCGTGCGTGTTTTTTTTTTAATTAAGATATGCAGAATGCTGATACAAACTATATGCAGCTATATGCATGGATGATGAGAAGAGTCATGAACATTATAAAAATAAAATAAAGTGAAAATAAAGCTAAGACTGAAATAGAACGATCATACCATGGTGGGTTGTCTCCCACCTAGCACTTTGCTTTTACGTCCTTAAGTTGGACGCTCTTTAGGCTCATTCTGCTTCTATCAGTGGGTCTTCCAAGAGGAAAACCTCTAGTTCTTTATTATCCTTCATCTTCTCACCATGGTAAAGCTTCAAGCGATGTCCATTGACCTTCAGAAATTTGGAGCTAGTAGGATGACGCAGGTGAAAAACTCCGTATGGCTCTGCCTTTTCTACTCTGTAGGGGCCTTCCCATCTTGATCTCAGTTTACCTGGCATAAGCCTCAGTCTGGAGTTATATAGATGAACTAACTCCTCTGGTCTGAATTCTCTCCTTTTTATATGCTTGTCATGGACAGCCTTTATTTTCTCCCTGTAACGTCTGGAGTTGTCATATGCTTCTAGCAAATGTTCTCTAGTTCTGCTAGTTGCAGCTTTCTTTCAGCACCAGCTTTCATAAGATTCATGTTGCACTCCCTCACAGCCCAGAAAGCCTTGTGTTCCACCTCTACTGGGAGGTGGCAAGCCTTTCCATATACCAAGCGGAAGGGGCTCATCCCAATGGGTGTCTTGTACGCTGTTCTATATGCCCAGAGTGCATCTTGTAGCCTAGCACTCCAGTCCTTCCTTTGAGGTTTTACTATCTTCTCCAAAATACACTTAATTTCTCTGTTAGAGACTTCTGCTTGCCCATTGGTCTGGGGATAGTAAGCTGTTGCTATTTTGTGAATGATCCCATGCTTCTTCAGTAATCCTATTAGTCTCCTGTTACAAAAGTGGGTGCCTTGATCGCTCACGATTGCTCGTGGTGATCCAAAGCGACACATAATATGGTTTCTAACAAAGGAAACAACAGTGTTAGCATCATCAGTGCGGGTAGGAATTGCTTCCACCCATTTAGAAACATAATCTACAGCTAACAGTATATAAAGGTAACCATTAGAATTTGGAAATAGACCCATGAAGTCAATGCCCCAAACATAAAAAATTTCACAGAAAAGCATAATCTGTTGAGGCATCTCATGCCTCTTGGATATATTACCAAACCTTTGGCATGAGAAACAAGATTTACAAAATTCAGCAGCATCTTTAAAAAGAGTAGGCCACCAGAATCCGCAATCTAGAATTTTTCTAGCTGTTCTTTGAGGGCCAAAATGTCCTCCACTCTCGGATGAGTGGCAGGCCTCTAAAATGGACTGGAATTCTAATTGAGGCACACACCGTCTAATTACCTGGTCAGCACCACATCTCCATAGATATGGGTCATCTCATATATATTATTTGGACTCGCTTTTCAGCTTGTCTCTTTGATGCTTAGTAAAATTTGGAGGAAAAGTGTGGCTAACTAGATAATTAGCTACAGGTGCATACCAAGGAACTACTTTAGATACTGCTTGTAAGCTATCAAATGGGAAATTATCATTTATAGGTGTGGACTCATCCTTAATGTGCTCAAGGTGACTCAGGTGATCTGCCACTAAATTCTGGTTACCACTCCTATCTTTAATTTTTAAATCAAATTCTTGCAGCAGTAGTATCCAACGTATTAGCCTTGGTTTGGACTCCTTTTTAGCTAATAAATATTTTAGAGCTGCATGGTCTGAGTACACTACTACCTTAGTACCAAGTAAATAGGCTCGAAATTTATCCAGAGCAAAAACAATAGCAAGAAGCTCTTTTTCAGTAGTAGTATAATTAGATTGAGCAGCGTCTAAAGTCTTAGATGCATAGGCAATTACAAAAGGATCCTTACCTTCGCGCTGAGCCAGCGCTGCTCCTACTGCATGGTTGGAGGCATCACACATAATTTCAAATGGCTGGCTCCAGTCTGGTCCTCTCACAATTGGAGCTTGAGTCAGGGCGATGATGACAAGTCATCTTAGCCTATTTTAACTAGCCTTTTTCTTTTGTTTTCAATTGAATTATGCACTTTCTTGAGCCATAAGCAAGCCAATTGGGTAGATTTTCATGTTTCCTTTGATTTAATCAACCATGTATGAATTCATGCTATTTCATGAGGTTTTATCCTATATTTGTTGCATATTATGAAAGAATGAATATCTCATGATTTTGAGCATAGCTTTGATGAGTTTGGTTGATTAATGATAGGTGAAGAAAGCTTGGAGAAAGGTTGAAGCAAAGAGGAATGGCTAGGAGTGAAGAGAGGACAACGGAATAAGTGAAATTGAACCAGGAAGCAAGAAGTTAGCCCCAACATTAGCCCCCTAACTTGGAGGCTAACGTTGGAACTTGAAATTTCCTCCCTGGCCATCCCACATTTGCGCCAACGTTAGACTCATCTTATGGTCAAACAAATTTTATGGGATATCACCCACCATCACCAATCTCTAATGGTGGCTGGGAATATCACCAAGAGAATACACATTCTGAGCACTCAAATTCATGGAGATTTGCTTCACAACCACAAGATGAGAAAGAAAATCATATGGGATATTTCCCTCCACCACAAAATGATGCAAGTCATGATTCTAATGGTGGCTGGGAAGGGAATTCTAGTGCTCCATATGATAATCATCCAAAGATATCATCACTCGACCATACTTCAACCGAAAGCCCCTTTCAAAACTCACCACCCACACAAACTTCCATGAACCACTCAAGGCTTTCAGAGCTTGAGTCCAAGCTCGAAAAATATGCGAAAGAAGCACAAATATCCGAGAAAAGGCAAGAAGCTTTCTTCAAAAATATGAATGAAGAAGTAGAGAAAATAAGGAGGAGCTTAGGACCACTGAGCAAGAAAAATGAAGGCCAATTGATGGATATGAAGGAGAAAGTGGAAGAGCAAGATAAGGAGGCCACTGCATCAAGTGAACTTTCAATGAAGAATGAGGTGGTTGAACCTGAAACTTCACTTGAGATGACAAGAGAACATGAAGACTCACAACTCTCACAAACCGATCTTTAGCTTATCAAATGGTTGCATACAGCTCTCACTGAACTCGAACTCAATATCTTTCTGCAGCAATCTGGATAAAGGCAATGCTACCTTACTGAAGTCCTTAATAAATCTCCTGTAAAAACCTGCATGGCCAAGGAACGAACAGACTTCCCTCACGGAGGAGGGGTAAGGTAAACTAGAAATAACATCCACCTTTGTTGGATCTACAGAAATGCCAGTATTAGACACAACATGTCCTAGTACAATTCCTTATTTTACCATAAAGTGACATTTTTCAAAATTTAATATAAAGTTTGTACTAACACATCTGTCTAACACTCTAGATAAACTATCCAAGCAAAGGCTAAAAGAATCACCATATACGCTAAAATCATCCATAAAAACTTCCATACAGTTCTCAATAAGGTCAGAAAAAAGACTCATCATGCATCTTTGGAAAGTAGCTGGTGCATTGCATAAGCCAAAGGGCATTCTCTTATAAGCATAAGTTCCAAAAGGACATGTAAAAGTAGTCTTTTCCTGATCTTCAAGAGCTATATGAATTTGAAAGTAGCCTATATAACCATCTAAAAAGCAATAATGGGATTTACCTGACAGGCGATCAAGCATCTGATCGATGAATGGCAAGGAGTAATGATCCTTGCGAGTAGCTTGGTTGAGACGCCTATAGTCAATGCAGACTCTCCATGAATTCTGCACTCTAGTTGTCAGGAGCTCTCCATGCTCATTTCTTACTGTTGTGACTCCAGACTTCTTGGGCACCACTTGTACTGGACTGACCCATTCGCTGTCTGAGATGGGGTAAATGATATCTGCTTCAAGTAGCTTGGTCATTTCTTTCTTGACAACTTCTAAGATGGTGGGATTCAAGCTTCTTTGAGGTTGACGGACAGGCTTTGCTCCCTCTTCTAAGAATATTCTGTGTTCACAAACTTGAGGACTAATGCCCACTATATCCGCCAAGCTCCATCCAATTGCTTTCTTATGTTTTCTCAGCACACTGAGTAGCTGTTCTTCTTGTTGAGAAGTGAGTTCCTTTGCAATGATAACTGGGAACTTCTACTTGTCCTCAAGGTAAGCGTACTTGAGGTGTGGAGGAAGGGGCTTTAATTCCAATTTCTGCTCATAACTAGGCTCTGGATCATCCGGGGCTGGTGATAATGGTAAAGTGTTCTCATTGTTTTCAGAAAGTGTCCCCACACTTGGACCTTATTCCATGTACTTCTCTTCTAATTCTTCCTAGTGAACTTCAGCTACAGTTTCATCAATAATGTTGCACTGGAAGATAGAATGATCTTCCGGAGGATGCTTCATAGCTTCATTTAAACTGAAACTCACTGTTCTGCCATCTATCTCAAAGGAGTAAGTTCCTGAGAATGCATCCAGCTTGAACTTTGAAGTCTTCAGGAATGGTCTTCCAATCAGGATTGATGATGGTCTTTCTGAGTCACTAGGGGGCATTTCCAGGATATAGAAGTCAATGGGAAATGTGAGCCCCTTAATGCTCGCTAATACATCTTCAGCAATTCCAACTACTGTAATAATGCTTTTATCTGCTAACACAAAATAAGCTGCCGACCTTTTTAAGGGAGGGAGCCTCAAAGTATCATATATAGACAAAGGCGTTATACTAACACATGCTCCTAAATCACAGATACAGTAAGAAAATATCACACTTCCAATGGTACAGTTAACCATACATAGACCTGGATCACTACATTTTTTAGGTATACCTCCCATTAAAGCAGATATAGAACTACCTAAAGGAATAGTTTCTAATTCATTAATCTTATCTTTATGTATGCACAAATCCTTTAGAAACTTTGCATATTTAGGTATCTGTTGAAAAAACATCAAAAGGGGAATAGTTACCTCGACCTTTTTGAATATTTCTACCGTCAAGTTCCATCTGCTTTCTGGGCTTCCTTTTGATTTGTGGAAAGGGGATAGGGAGGGCGTGATTTGCAGCTTCTGTATCCCTTAGTGCTTCATTCTGTGGTTGAACTTCTTCTTCTTCAACAATGTCTTGTACGTCCTCTTCCTCTTCAGCATCTTGCACTTCCACCACATCCTCTGCTGGTACGTGTTCTGGTGGGTTTGGCTCCTCATGGTTTCGGACCTCAAAGTGATGGCGTTGATGTCACCTTTCGGATTAGGCAGTGGTTGAGAAGGAATTCCACTAGAGCTTGAAGGTTGATGTGTGGAATTAAGTGAGGAATCCATCCGGGAGACGAGAGCTTGTAAAGTGGCAGTCAAGCCATTCAGACTAGAGTTCAGCTGTGCCTGCATGTCTTGTTGTCCTTGCGCAAGAGAACGGAGCATCTCGTCATTTGATGAAGAATTAGAATAAGTGATCTGAGGAACTTGTTGTTGGTTGTGTTGGATTCCTTGTGATTGTCTTAGGTGAAGTGCTCTGTAAGATTGGTTCTGATTCTTCTATCTGTTGTTGTTATTGTTATTCTACCTCTGGTTTTCACTATTGTCTCTGCCTCCTCTGTTATAGTTGACCCTCCAGCCAGGGTTAGAATTATCTTTCCAGCCTTGATTGGAGTTGTCTTGCCATCCATGGTTATAGTTGCCACCTTGGTTATAGTTGCCACCTTCGTTGTAGTTGCCACCTTGTTGATTGTATCCTTGATTCGGGCGGTCAAAGAAGTTGTGAGTGGCTTCCACAGTGTTGTTTTCCTATTGGAGCTGCGGACATTCATCAGTATAATGACTATAATCAGCACAGATCCCGCATACTCTTTGTGGAACTAACTGTTGGCTTTGTTGTGATAGGAGAGGCTGAGCTTATTGTGCTTGTTGTTGATTCAACTGCATTTGTTTCAGTAGGTTGGTCATTTCACATATACTCTGTGTGAGAGCAGTAGTTTCAATGCTAGAAGAAACTTCGACAACAGCCTTGGGATGGTTGCGCCTCTGTCTGTGATTCCTAGTGAACTCAGCTAAGTCGCTGATCAGCTGCCATGCTTCATCTACGGTTTTGTACTTTTTCAAAGAACCATTACTAGCACCCTCCAGTGTAGTCTTATCCTGGGGGTTCATGCCTTGAGTGAAGTAGCTGATCAATACTAGTCTATTAATCATGTGATGGGGACATGCGTCCAGGAGATTGTTGAAGCGCTCCCAATATTCGTAGATAGTCTCAAATTTGCCTTGAATAATCATTGAAATCTCTTTCCTCAATCTATCAGTAACTTCAGCCGGAAAGTATTTTTCTAAAAATTCTCTTCTAAGCGTATCCCAGTTAGTAACAGTCGCTTCAGGTTGAGTGTAGTACCACTCCCTCGCCTTCCCTCAAGAGAAAATGGGAAAGCGGTTAATAGAATAGAAGTTTCATCTGTACCATGACGCCTAACAGTAGAACAGGCTGTCTGGAAATTCCTAAGGTGCTTGATAGACTCTTGAGCAGGTAAGCCATGAAACTTGAGCATCAAGTTGATTAGTATAGCCTTCAGTTCAAAATCTGCAGCCAGATTTGGATGACGCACTTGATACGGTTGCAGAGTGAAGTTTGGGGCTCCTACCTCCTAGAGAGTAATTCTCCTAGGTTCTGCCATGTCACCTACACGTGAATCAACTAAATCAGTAGTAAATGAGCTTGTCTCGCTCTCAGATGGCGGTTCAGATTTGCCCTCAGATGAGATTGGTGAATTGATAACAATCACTTCACCACCCTCAGAGGCTAACCGACGTCGAGTTCGTCTAATATGTGAAAGAGTTCTTTCAATTTCAGGGTCAAATGGGACTAAACTCAGATTAGGCATTGAACGCGTCATTCAATGAGAAAGACATGAAGCTCATGGTAACAAAAATAAAAATAAAATATGTAAATAAAAATAAAAATATGTACACTAATTAATAATTTAGCACACTATTGCAACTCCCCAGCAACGGCGCCAAAAATTGGTGCGTGGCAGAAGTTACCCAATTAAGAGATTTCAAATAAGAGAATAGCGTTGCACGTATAGCTCTTAACCAGATAAGATCTGCCTCACCAATTTAAAAAGGGTTGTCACAAATTTTAGAAATTAAAATACTGGGAGTATGAGTCCCAGGTCGTCTCCCAACGAGTTACAGGAAAGAGTACTAATTTATTAATCAGAAAATTCCCAAAAAGTTTGAGTTTTGATAATGAGTAATTAAAATAATTGTGAATTAAAGCAATAAAAACAAACTAAGAATAATTATCGATATTCTAAATAAAAGTCCTTGACTAGGGGAATAATTAAGTGGAAGTCCTATCCTTGTTGGCATCTTCTCAAGTGTAGTGTAAAGAGGTTGTTGTTCTTACTTGGTTAACCCTTACTAAATAAAGGAAAGTATAGTGATTGAACTAACTCTTACCCGCAAATCCTAGTCCTCTCCCTTGGGGAGGTCTAGCGTTAGTAGGTACAGAATTAGCCTACAACGTCCAATTTAACTAATCACTTGAGCATTCCAACTCAAGTGTCTCCTCTTAATCAACCCCCATGTCAGGTAGAGAATCTATTCCATTGACATGGAATTAATAATCATAAAAATATAAGATGACATAATTAAATAGAATAAAATAGAGAATTAAAATTAATTAAAAATAAAAGTAACTTTATATATTAATAAATTCAAAATGCAATATAATTATCTGAACAAAGTCAAACGAGTAACTAATTAAGAGTAAGGGAATAAGGAAACAAACTAAAGTAATGACTTCAACGAAGGTGATGACTCTTCAACATCCAAAATCCAAGCAAAAGCATAAACTATGAATGTAAAAGTAATTCTAGATTCTAGATCTGAAACGAAAAGTAATTCTAATATCAATGTAACTGAATGTGTATGGATGCGTGATGAGTCTCTACATGTTTTCTCGCTTTATTCTGTGTTTTTGGACCGAAAATTAGGTTAAAACGTGGCCCGGAATTGTCTCCAGCGTATCCTGTAATTTCTGCAGATCGCGCAGGTCACGCGTACGCGTCGTCCATGCGATCGCGTCATTCAGCGATTTCCTTATCACGCGTTCGCGTCATTCGTGCAGATTCCAATCCACGCGTTTGCATCAGGCACACGTTCGTGTGAGCCATGTGCTCGCGTCAGTGTTCGCTTGTCATCTCCTTAGTTTCTTGTGTTCCTTCCATTTTTGCAAGCTTCCTTCCCATTCTCTAAGCCATCCCTGCCTTATGAGGCCTGAAACACTTAACACACGGATCACGGCATCGAATGTTATAAAGGAGAATTAAAATACATAATTAAAGATCTCTAGGAAGCAAGTTTTCAACCATGGAACAATTTTTGGGAATAAATTGTAATATCATGCTAATCATATGAATAAGTGGGTAAAGACTTGATAAAACCACTCAATTAAACACAATATAAATCATAAAATAATGGTTTATCATTGAGTAACCAAGGGATTGGGGCTCAATCAATCATGATTGCCAAGAGGTCAATGAGTTGCATGATTGAAGAGGATATGAGCTGAATTTAATCCAAAGAGACAACATCTCCTGATCTCAATGAATCCCCCTATTCTTATCTCCCACTTTCTTTATAGCTTTTGTTTATATTCTGCAATTCCCCCTTCCCGTTTACATTTCAGTCATTTAAGTTTCTGCTCTTAACTTTATTGCCATTTCCAATTCTGCTATTTACTGCTTTCTTTACTTTTGAGTCATTTATATTTCTGCACATTTAGCATTGTGCAATTACAATCTATTCAGCTTAGCTTGACTAATTCACCAATTGATTAAAATTGCTCAAATCTATCAATCTCTGTGGATACAATCCCACTCCACTGTGGGTTATTACTTGACGATAATTTTGGTGTGCTTGTCAAAAGAACGGATTCACAAGTTTTATAATGGGGTGTGAATATCGGTCATCAAGTTTTATGGCGCCGTTGCCGGGGATTGATTTGAATTTGACACTGATTAAATTGATTGGAGAGCTAGATTAAGCATTTTTTTCTTGTTATTTACTTTTTAGCTCTTTACTTTTTTGTCTACTCTGTTTTCTTTAGTTTTACTTTGATTATTTTAGCTATTCATTGTTCATATTTCCATTCTTCTAACTGTTTGATCAATTGCATCAACCAAGCTAACCATTAATCTTACTATAGTGATTCTTTCACTTGTCCTCCACTTACTTTTTGTTGAATGTATGAGAGGTAGAAGGGGAGAAACTTCATCTTCTTTTGATAGTGAAATTGAGAGAACCTTCCTTAGATTAAGGAGGGAATCAAGAGGCAAAGGTATAGTTGGAGAGGAAGTAGTGGAGGAAGATCTGCGAACCACCATGGATGACGAAGTACAAGACAATGTTGGAGGAGATGCTGGAAATCATGTTGGGCAAGAAAGGAGAGTCTTAGGCTCCTACATCAACCCAAATCCAGGAAACTGTGGCAGCAGCATCCTCAAACCAACGATCCATGCCAATAACTTTGAGTTGAAACCTCAACTCATCACACTTGTCCAGAATAATTGTTCATATGAAGGAGGAGCACAAGAGGACCCAAATCAACATCTCAGCACATTCTTGAGGATTTGTGATACTGTCAAGTCCAATGGGGTACATCCTGACACCTACAAACTACTTTTGTTCCCTTTCTCACTCAGAGATAAGGCTGCAAAGTGGTAGGAAGCATTTTCCACGGAGAGTTTAACTACATGGGATGATGTTGTAAACAAATTTCTAGCAAGATTTTACCCCCTTAGAGAGTCAACAGGCTAAGGGCTAAGGTGCAAACTTTTAGACAACAAGATGGTGAAACACTCTATGAGGCCTGGGAGAGATTCAAAGATTTGACAAGGAGATGCCCTTCAGATATGTTTAATGAGTGGGTGCAACTACACATCTTCAATAAAGGGCTGACCTATGAGTCAAAGCAAGCTGTGGTTCATTCTTCTGGAGGCTCACTCAACAAGAAGAAAACCATTGAAGAGGCCATAGATGTCATAGAGACTGTAGCTGAGAATGAGTACTTCTATGCTTCAGAAAAAACTCAAAAGAGAGGAGTGATAGAGCTCAACTCAATGGATGCCCTGCTGGCCCAAAACAAATTGATCACTGCACAACTAGCAGGATTGACCAAGAAGATGGAGAGTAATTAGGTCTCAGCCATTCAAGCCCAAGCCCCCCAACAAGAAGGAGATGCACCAGAAGTTGACTGTGAGCAAGTTAACTGTGTGAACAACTCCAGACCACCATATGATCCAAATTCCAAGACATACAATGCTGGTTGGAAGAACCACCCAAATTTTGGGTGAGGGAACCAACAAAACCACAATCACAACCCCAACCATCAATCAAATAATAACAATAACAGACCTTACCATAATGCACAGAACACATCATATCATTCCCAACAAATACACAACAACCACCAGTAAGACACATTAACATCAACCATGCAACCAAGTGAGATCAAGAGCAACTTCGAGAAAGTAGAAGCTGCAATAGCACAGCTATCATCACAGCTGACAGGAGCTATTTCCACTCTTTTAGAGAGACAAACACAAGCTGACAAGAGGATAGATGCCAACTAGGAAGAGTACAGATTAAATCTGAAGAATCAAGGCGCAGCCATTTCAAAATTGGAAGCACAAGTGGGGATATTATCCAAACAGATTCCTATGTCCACACATACCTTTCCCAGTGATACTATGGCTTACCCAAGAGGGGAATGCATAGCCATCACACTCAAAAGTGGAAAAGTTGTGGAAGAAGCTACCCCAAGCCAGAGTAACTAAGAAAAAGGAGCTGCAGAAAAGCCTGAAAACAAGAATGAAGAAGAGACCCCTGCCCCATCCTCACCAAAGCCAGTCTTGAAGCCCTATGTGCCAAAGGAACCATACCCACAAAGGTTAAGAAAGGATGGGAAGGATGGCCAATTCTCTAGATTCTTAGAGATCTTCAAGAAGCTCCAACTCAACATACCATTTGCAGAGGCATTGGAGCAAATGCCACTCTATGCCAAATTTCTAAAGGAGCTCATGTCAAGAAAAAAAACTGGGGTGAAAAAGAGACCATAGTGCTAACTGAGGAGTGCAATGCCATAATACAAAAGAAGTTACCCCAAAAAATGAAAGACCCAGGGAGTTTTCAAATCCCCTGCATCATAGGGAATATCAACATTGAGAAGGCCTTGTGTGACTTTGGAGCCAGCATCAATCTCATGTCCCTAACCATGATAAAGAGGATGAACATTGAGGAGGCCAAGCCAATAAGAATGGCACTCCAATCAGCTGACAAAACTTTTAAAGTCCCATATGGGGTAGTGGAGGACTTGTTGGTGAAGGTTGGGGAGTTCATTTTCCCAGCTGACTTTGTTGTGTTTGATATAGAGGAAGAGGCTAACACATCAATCATTCTAGGAAGGCCATTTCTAGCTACTGCTGGAGTCATCATTGATGTGCAAAAAGGAGAACTAGTCTTAAGATTGCATGAGGAGAAGATGGTCTTTAATGTCTTCAAGGCAATGAGTTACCCCAAGGAATCCATAGGAGAATGCATAATGGTAGACACCATAGAACAGATAGTTCAAGGAGTCTTGGAAGAAGAACAATGTGAAGGAACTATGGAGTTAGAACAGCAAGCATCAAGTGGAGAACTACCACAAGAAACCATGGAGAACTCAATCATGTTGAGCCCCAAGAATAACAAAGAAGTAGAGGCACCAAAACTCGAGCTGAAGACATTACCACCAAGCTTGAAATATGCATATTTGGGTGACAACAACACTTACCTGGTGATCATTAATTCAAGCTTGAGTAAGGAATAGGAAGAAGGACTTATCCAAGTGCTGAAACAGCACCAGGATGCCATAGGCTGGACACTTACAGACTTAAAAGGAATCATCCCTTCAATGTGCATGCACAAGATATTACTTGAAGAAGGTGCTAAGCCCTCAAGACAGCAACAAAGAAGGCTGAATCCAACCATGAATGAAGTGGTCCAAAAAGAGGTACTAAAGTTGTGGCAAGCAGGGGTGATCTACCCCATCTCAAACAGCCCTTGGGTAAGCCCTGTGCAAGTAGTCCCAAAGAAAGGAGGGGTCACTATTGTACCAAATGAGAAGAATGAGCTGATACCTACAAGAAAGGTAACTGGGTGGCGCATGTGCATTGACTATAGGAAGCTTAATGAAGCCACCAGGAAGGATCATTTTCCCTTACCTTTCATTGATCAAATGCTCAAGAGATTGGCAGGACATGAGTATTATTGCTTCCTGGATGGGTATTCGGGCTACAACCAAATTGTTGTAGACCCCAAGGACCAGGAAAAAACTTCATTTACTTGTCTATATGGTGTTTTTGCTTATGGGAGAATGCCCTTTGGATTGTGCAATGCACCTGCAACATTCCAAAGGTGCATGCTCTCCATATTTTCAGACATGATTGAAAGATTTATTGAGGTGTTCATGGATGACTTTTCTGTATTTGGTAACTCATATTCTAGTTTCTTACACGACTTAGCCCTGGTGCTAAAGAGATGCCAAGAGACCAACCTTGTTCTAAACTGGGAGAAATGCCACTTTATGGTTACAGAAGGGGTGGTCCTTGGTCACAAGATCTCAAAAAAAGGCATAGAGGTGAATAAGGCTAAAGTGGAGGTGATTGAAAAGTTGCCCCCACCTTGCAATGTCAAGGCAATTAGAAGTTTTCTAGGACATGATGACTTCTAAAGGAGATTCATTAGAGACTTCTCCAAGGTTGCCAAACCTTTGAGCAAGCTACTTGTCTCTAATGTACCTTTTGTTTTTGATGATGAATGCATGATAGCTTTTAAGGAACTTAAGAGTAAACTCTCCTCCGCACCTACCATAGCACCACCATGCTGGGATTTACCTTTTGAGTTGATGTGTGATGCATCAGATTTTGCTGTGGGTGCTGTTTTAGGACAGAGGAAAGACAAATTGGTGCATGTCATTTATTACGCTAGCAAGTTTCTTAATGAAAATCAAAGGAACTATACCACTACAGAGAAGGAATTACTTGCCATTGTCTTTGCTTTTGATAAATTTAGGTCATATCTTATTGGCTCTAAAGTAATTGTATTCACTGATCATGCAGCACTCAAATACTTGCTCACCAAACAAGAGTCCAAGCCCAGACTAATAAGATGGATTCTACTACTCCAAGAGTTTGACATTGAAATTAAAGATAGGAGTAGAGCAGAAAACAAGGTGGCCGACCACCTATCGAGGATTCCACAAGAAGAAGATGGGGCACACCAAGTTGCAGTGAATGAAAGTTTTCCTGATGAGCAGTTGATGGTGATTCAAGAGGCCCCTTGGTTTGCAGACACATCCAATTTCAAGGCCATTGGGGAGCTACCAACTAACATCAACAAGCATATGAGAAAGAAGCTAATCAAAGATGCTAAACACTACATCTGGGATGAGCCCTATTTGTTCAAAAAATATGCTGATGGAATCTTGAGAAGGTGCATCTATCATGAAGAGGGACAAGAAGTGCTTTGGCAGTGTCATGGATCTACATATGGAGGCCACTTTAGTGGGGAAAGAACTGCAGCCAAGGTGCTACGATGTGGATTCTACTGGCCTTCCATTTTCAAGGATGCCAAGGACTTGGTGACAAGATGTGATGAATGCCAAAGGGCTGGCAGTCTACCCAAGAAAAATGAGATGCCACAGAGGTTCATAATGGAGCTAGAATTGTTTGATATATGGGGAATTGATTTCATGGGACCTTTCTCATCCTCCTACTCAAACAGTTACATATTGGTGGCTGTAGATTATGTATCAAAATGGGTAGAAGCCATTGCTACTCCAACAAATGACAACAAGGTTGTAATGAGCTTTTTGAGGAAGCACATCTTCAGTAGATTTGGAGTCCCTAGAGCCCTCATCAGTGATGGAGGGACACACTTTTGCAATAGGCAACTTGAAGCACTCCTCTCTAAGTATGGAGCCAAGCACAAGGTGGCAACTCCATACCACCCACAGACCAACGGACAAGCTGAGATTTCAAATAGAGAGCTTAAAAGAATTCTTGAAAAAACTGTTGGAAGCTCAAGGAAGGATTGGTCTAAAAAGCTGGATGATGCATTGTGGGCCTACAGGATAGCCTTTAAAACACCTATTGGATGTCTCCATACTAATTAGTATTTGGTAAGGCTTGTCACTTACCAGTTGAGCTTGAACATAGAGTATTTTGGGCTCTAAAATTGTTGAATTTTGATGAACAAGCCACTGGAGAAAGGAGGCTTATGAAACTGAATGAGCTGGAGGAGTTTTGGAATGAGGCATATGAGAGTGCAAAGATCTACAAAGAGAATACAAAAAGGTGGCATTGATGCACGGAAAACTTGTCTCACAACAAATTTCCTTCGGCAAGTGTACCGAATTTGTCGTCAAGTAAAAACTCACAATAGAGTGAGGTTGAATCCCACAAGGATTGATTGATCAAGCAACTTTAATTAGAGGACTGTTCTAGTTGAGCAAATCCAGAATTTGAGTTGAGAATTGCAGAAAATAAAATGGCGGGAAGGTAATTGACAGGAAAGTAAATGCTAGAATTATAGATCTGAAAGTAAATGACTGAAGGTAAACTGCAGAATTGTAAATGGGAATGGGGGAATTGCTCATTAAAGTAAATAACAGAAATTAAAGAGAATGGGTAAGATCAGAAATGGGGAGTTCATCGGGCTTAGGAGATGTTGCATTCTCCGGATCAATTTTATTTTCATCTCTTCCTCAATCAATGCACTCATTGATCTCCCTGGCAATCTTAAGTGATTGAATTACAATTTCTTGTAAACTCTCCAAAATATTTCAAAGCTACTCCTATATATACTACTCTTCTGTTCTTCTAGTTCATTCTTCAAGTCTTGGGCCTTTGGATCTTGAGTTTGAAGCAGTTCTCTTCTTCATTGGGCTTAGCTTTTACTTGCAGAGAGAAAGTATGAAGTGGGCAGGGCCTTTGGCTCAGGAAGTTAGTGGTGTTAACGTTCAGTGAAAATATGGGTTCGAGAACGTTAGTGACAATCACCTTTTTCACTAACGTTCCTCACCAAAGTTAAAAGCCACGTTAACCTCAACGTTAGTGGCACAAACGTTGCCACTAACGTTTCAACTATGTCCTTCGCACACGTTATTGGGACTCAACTTTCCCAATAACGTTGAGAAGCCTCCCCTTTCCTACGTTAGAGTCCACGTTAACTTCGTTAACGTGGCTCTTTTAACGTAGGCTTTCCATCCTTCGAGAACGTTAGTGACACTTACCATTGTCACTAACGTTCCAAATTGCCCCTATTTTCCACGTTAGAGTCCACGTTAACTAGGTTAACGTGGCTTCTAACGTGGCCTTGCTAGCCATCACAAACGTTAGTGACAAAGTTGAGTGTCACTAACGTTGGCTCATCTTTCCCTTATCCAC
This sequence comes from Arachis ipaensis, assembly GCF_000816755.2. Lineage (NCBI taxonomy): Eukaryota > Viridiplantae > Streptophyta > Magnoliopsida > Fabales > Fabaceae > Arachis > Arachis ipaensis. The sequence goes on from NC_029790.2 coordinate 42,224,539, forward strand.
GTTAGTTTCCACGTTAAGTAAGTTAACGTGGGAGTTAACGTGGCTCATGGTGGCATGTGTGGCTCCTTCCAACGTTAGTGACAATGTTGGGTGTCACTAATGTTGGCGATCACCTTCTTTCTTCACGTTAGCTTCCACATTAACTAGGTTAACGTGGGAGTCAACGTGGCTCATTGGGGGCTTGTGTTCTTCCAACGTTAGTGACAATGTTGGGTGTCACTAACGTTGTTGACCACTTTGTTCCTTCACATTAGCTTCCACGTTAACTAGGTTAACGTGGGAGTTAACGTGGCTTAATGTGCTTTGGCCAACGTTAGTGGCAATGTTGAGTGTCACTAATGTTGGCTCCCCCCCTTTCTTCTTAATGTTAGAGGCCACGTTAACTAAGTTAACATGGACTCTAACGTGGCCACTCATGATCTTGGTCCAACGTTAGTGATAATGTTAAGTGTCACTAATGTTGGCTCCATTTCTTTACTTCCACGTTAGAGTTCACGTTAACTTAGTTAACGTGACTCTTAACGTGGGCAATGATGGCTTCGAGAGCGTTATTGGCAATCACTTTTCTCATTAACTTTGCAAGTTACTCCCATTCCACGTTAGTGTTAACGTTAGTGTAACTAACGTAGCCACTAATATGGTTCTTCTTTGCTTCCTTTGTGCTGAAATCAAGCAATAACGTGCATCAAAGTTCTAGTCCAAGTCATGGGAAATGCAACATCCAATTTTTTCCTTAAATTCATGCAAAATCCTCATGAAATCATGTAAAGTGCACAATGTATGCTTGAATCAA
>NC_029790.2:42226546-42228945 GCF_000816755.2 Arachis ipaensis
CTGGCCAAAATGCCCTGGCATCACAACACCAAACTTAAAGCTTGATTGTCCCTAAGCAAGTATTGGAACAAGAGAATGATGAATGGAATGCTAAGAGAAATGAGTCATTCTTGTGGAAGGCATGTCCCTGGTTTTATGGTGGTTTCATGCATAGCAACTTAGGCTCATTCCTGGCTTTCAGACCTTTATCATGTCCTAGAATACTCACTTCTTATTGCATCCCATGAGACTTTTATTCATTGATCCTTTTGTTATTATTTGAGGGCTTATTTTTGTTCTTAAGCTAAGTGCTCTGTAAGGGGGAAACTCTTTAAAATAAGCTTTCAGCCAACACTCCCGAACCTATTTCTTCATACCTCGTGATTCCTGGATGCAATATAGGCAGTTGTCCTACCAAGTAACGGAGCCTGGCTTGAGTATTTATATGATGCCCAGTTTCGCTCATGTAAACTCTTTCTGCGAATGCCCTTTGCTCGTCCAATAGTTCTGCCTGTTCTATTTGTCTTCGATGCATCTCATGTATATGTGCACCTTGATGTGCTTGGATGTTGATTAGCCTCTGGATGGATTCTTGTTGCTCATTTTGCCTTTGTTCTATCCTGTGAAATATTTCATTCCATTGTTGTCCTTGACTCAGTTGCTGATCCATCATTTGCTTTTGCTAATCCCCTTGTTGAGTCATCCATCTTGAGAGTGACTCCTCTTGCTGCCCTATCATCTGTAGTTGAAGTTCTCTCTGTGCTCCTTGGCTCTCCAAATATTGTTGAGATAGTCCACTAATGGCCTCCTGCAATTGATGCATATCCAAAGTGGTTGGTGCTTGCCCTTCTACGGCTTGTCCTTCTACTACTTGAGGGGCTGTCCTCTTCCTTTGCTTCCGTTGAGGTAGGGGGACGCAGTGGCATGCATTCGTTGAATGGTTATTGGAATGCCCTCTTTTATCCACACGGGGTCCTCATCTTCAAACACCACCCCAGCTTTCTTGCACAGTCGGTAAATAGTGCTGGGGTAACCTAATGTTCCTCTTGAGTCGCTTTTCTCTGCCATTTTTCTAATGCCTTCTGCTATGAGTTCATGAACTTTGATTTCTCCTCCTTTGAGTATACAGTGTACCAGTGTGGCTCTCTTGAGATTCACCTCCGAGTTGTTCGCTACTGGGAGGATGGACCTCCTTACAATCTCGAACCATCCCTTTGCTTCCGGAGTAAGATCTGCTCTCTTGATGAACCTTGGTCTCCTATCTGCATATCTTTCCTAGTCAGCTCCTGGTACACAAATGTCTTGCACAATCTAATCATGATTAGGGTTGTTGTCCATCCATGAATGATAACTCTCTTCTTCAAACGGTATGGACCGCAGTTTTAATGCCTTCATGACACTCATGGGGCCAAAATCCATAATCTTTCCTCTCACAAAGCTTGTATATGACTCATCTGCCTTATCATAACGGACCGCATTTGCATAAAACTCTCTTATAAGATTTGCATTCACCTTAATGACCAGATCAGTGAGGAGCTCCCATCTTCTCTTTTCTACCTTCATTGTAATTTCGGGATACTCAGTTTTCCTAACTTGAAATCCTAGCTCATAAATGATTTCTTTATCAACCATCCACCCGTATTGCAATGCATGATGCAAGCTTCTGAATCTCTTTTCATCATACGGGTGTTGCTCCATTGTTTCCTTCCCCTTCCTTCTTTTAGAGCTTGAAGATGCCATGATTGAGGGTTAATGTATGGAGTTGGCAAGGGTGTGGAGACTTTTGGTTGTTTAGGGTTGAGTGCAATGAAGGTGGTGAGGGAGAATGTGTTTAAATGGTTAGGAAATGCTTTGCTCCGAAATGGATAGGCGTGAAGAGTGGATGTGGAGTGTGGAGCTAGGTTACGGATCAAGGATCACTTTTATAGAAAGGTTGTGAGTGAATGGAGGGTGTGGATTGATGGAGTGGTTGTTTGATGGACGGTTGGGGTTGTGCATGTAGAAAGGACAAAGATCATCACTTTATGATGGAGATTGCTCGGTCTTCAAGGGTCCCATTTTTTTTTCAATGTTGCATGGCAACATTTTCCAATGACTTCCCTTTTTAGAACAAGTGTATAGTCCTTCCTTTTGTGGTGTCCGAACCTTCTTCCTTTAATTGTCCAATCTATCTCTTTCAATGCTCCTTTCCTTTCCCTATAAAGATCAAATAAGAAAAGTAAGAAATATCATAAAAAAAATCAATTTAGATTTTACGGCTAAAATAATAAAGAGAAGAAAAGATTAGATTGTTTATTCATGAACTCCAACTAACTAACTAACTGTGCATCCTTATATGCACATTGGTGGCACCATGGGGTGACACCAAACTTAGTTTGAAGCATTGTGATGAAAAGTTCTGTTCAAAGCTCCAAGACTAG
>NC_029790.2:42231075-42235398 GCF_000816755.2 Arachis ipaensis
ATTGGTTGTATCAATGATCTCTACATGTTCCAAGGAAAGAACTCTGTTGATAGTGAAGACCTTAGGTAACTGAGATGGTACAGTGGGGAGATTAGGGGGGATATCTGGGAAGTAAGCTGAAATCACTTTATCTCCTGGAGAAAGGCCTTCCGTAGGGATCTTCTTGTTCCTCCACCCCCTTGGTACCTTCTTCTTTGTCTTTTTTGATGCTTCCCTGCTCTTGGCGACTTCTTCTTTTAAGTTAATTTTGTTGTTGTCTTCACATGCCTCTGGTGGTTTAGGTTCCTCCAGCTTCTCCTTGAGCTGTGACGATTGCTGTTTGCCTTGTTCATCATTCAGTGGGGTTTTCAGATGTGTTGGTGGTGCCTCAGTGCTTGTTTCCTCTGTTAGCATCCCGTTATGATCATTGCTTGGTTCTTTGTTTTCTTGGTCAGTTTCTTGGGAGAGTTTGAAGACATTGAAGCTGAGTTGTTCATCATGGATCCTCAATATTAGCTCCCCTCGCTCCACGTCTATGAGTGCTCTGGCTGTAGCTAGGAATGGTCTTCCCAATATGATTGGGTGAGTGTGACTCTCTTCCATGTCCAAGATGACAAAGTCTGTGGGAAGAAAGTATTTCCCCACCTTTAACAACACGTTTTCCACCAACCCTCTTACTTGTTTTTGAGTTTTGTCAGCCAGCCTGATGACTACATCTGTGGGCAATATCTCATTGATCTGCAGCCTCTTCACCAGGGATAGAGGCATTAAGTTGATGCTTGCTCCCAAATTGCAGAGTGCTCTATCAAACATTGTTTCTCCTATGGCACAGGGGACATGAAAACTCCCTGGATCTTTTCTTTTTGTAAGCAACTGCGGTTGAATGAGGGCACTGCACTCCTTGTTCATCACTATAGTTTGGCCTCCCTTGAGTGAGCTTTTCCTGGGAAGCAACTCCTTCATGTACTTGATGAATGCAGGCATTTGTTGGATAGTCTTGATGAATGGTATGTTCACATGCAGAGATGCAAATAAGTCAAGAAATCTTGAGTATATTCTCCTCTCCACAGCTCCCTTGAGCAGTTGGGAAAAAGGTGCATAGAGTCTCTGCAACTCCTGTTTTGAGATTTCTGGTTCTTGGTAATCTTTTTTCATCTCCTCTACTGAGGTATCTTCAGGTTGTTCTGACAGCTTGCTTGGCTTGTCCTCAGTCTCCTTATCACTTATAGTGACCATCTTGCAATCTTCCCATCTTACCTTCTTTGTTTCACCTTTCGGATTCTTTTCTGTGTCAATTGGGAATCCATTGTGGGTTTGGGAATTCGCTCAGAGAGATATCCTACTTGAGATTCTAACCTCTTGATTGTGTCTCCCTGATTCTTGAAACTGGCTCGCACTTCCTCCTTGAAGACCTTGTTATCTTGAATCTCCTTGCTTAGGCCTTCAAGTAGATTCTCAATCCTTGAGATTCTTTCATCAAATGATGACAGGTCAGGCTGAGTAGGGTTATTCTGGCCTTGATATGAATGTGGGGAGTTGTTGTTATGGGGGTGTTGATATGGTCTAGATGTGAAGTGTTGGGTGGCTGCATTGTTTGGATTTGGGCGTCTTTGATCAAGGCTTTGGTCTTGTTGATTTCCCCACCCAAAGTTTGGGTGATTCCTCCATCCAGGGTTGTAGAGTATGGATCATGGTTTTGCCTAATTCCCAATGTAGTTGGCTTGCTCCTGACTACCCTGTGCTTCTTCATTCACTCCTTCTTGGGTTGTTGATGAAGTGGAGACTGCTGCTACTTGGTTCTTCTCCATCTTCTTGGTGAGGTCAGCCAGCTGCTGGGTAATGAGCTTGTTTTGGGCCAGCAGAGCATCTACATTGTTTAGCTCCATTACTCCTCTTGTGTTCCCTCTTTCGTAAGCATAGAAGTAGTCGTTCTCTGCTACTGTTTCAATGACATCTATGGCTTCCTCAATAGTCTTCTTCTTGTTCAAAGATCCTCCGGATGAATGGTCTACGGCCTTCTTTGACTCATAAGAGAGCTCTTCATAGAAAATGTGCAGCTGCACCCATTCGTTGAACATATCTGGTGGGTACCTCCTTGTTAAGTCTTTAAACCTCTCCCATGCTTCATATAGAGTCTCACCATCTTGTTGCCTCAAAGTTTGGACCTCAGCTCTCAACCTATTGATTCGTTGAGGAGGGTAAAATCTTGCTAAGAATTTGTTCACCACGTCTTCCCAAGTTGTCAAGCTCTCCCTTGGGAAAGACTCCAGCCACTTAGCTGCCTTATCCCTGAGTGAGAATGGAAATAAGAGCAGTCTATAGGTGTCAGGATGAACACCATTAGATTTCACTGTGTCACATATTCTCAGGAAAGTGGTTAAATGTTGATTTGGGTCTTCTTGGACACCCCCTCCGAACGAACAGTTGTTCTGCACAAGGGTGATGAGCTGTGGCTTCAGTTCAAAATTGTTGGCATGGATGGTTGGCTTTTGAATGCTACTTCCACAGTTTCCTGGGTTTGGATTGATGTAAGAGCCTAAAACTCTTCTATCCTCCCCATCATGATTTGCTCGACCTCCTCTACCAAGGTTGTGAGCCTCTTCTTCATGATGGTTTTCCATGTTTTCTTCCATGTTTGGTTCAAAGTATTCCTCAAAGTGTTCCTCCTCTTCTTCACCACCAACTACACGTTTTTCTCTTGCCTCCCTCCTTAGTCTAAGGAAGGTTCTCTCAGGTTCAGAATCAAAGGAAGTTGAAGCCCCGCTTCTTCTCCCTGTCATACAACCAACAAGTACAAGCAAAGAGAATAGGTGCAGAAAGTATATCTGTCAGAATTACTGTTAGTGTGAGTGATGCAATATATCAAACAGTTAGTGGGTTAGTGAGATGAATAGTAAATAACAAAGAAAAACTAAGGGGGAAGGGAAGAAGTTATCTAAAACAGAAAGTAAATGACTCAAACAGAAATTTAAATCAAACAAAAATAAAATGCTCAATCTAGTTATCCTCCAATCTAGTCATTGTTGATGCACAATCAATCCCTGGCAACGGCGCCATAAACTTGATGCACAGAAAACTTGTCTCACAACAAATTTCCTTCGGCAAGTGTACCGAATTTGTCGTCAGGTAAAAACTCACAATAGAGTGAGGTCGAATCCCACAAGTATTGATTAATCAAGCAACTTTAATTAGAGGACTGTTCTAGTTGAGCGAATCCAGAATTTGAGTTGAGAATTGAAGAAATAAAATGGCGGGAAGGTAATTAACAGGAAAGTAAATGCTAGAATTATAGATCTAAAAGTAAATGACTGAAGGTAAATTGCAGAATTGTAAATGGGAATGGGGGAATTGCTCATTAAAGTAAATAACAGAAATTAAAGAGAATGGGTAAGATCAGAAATGGGGAGTTCATTGGGCTTATGAGATGTTGCATTCTCCGGATCAATTTCATTTTCATCTCTTCCTCAATCAATGCACTCATTGATCTCCTTGGCAATCTTAAGTGATTGAATTACAATTTCTTGTAATTCAATCTCTCAAATCTTGATCAATAGCCAATTCCTTGGTCAATTGCTCATGAGAAGAGATGAAGTATGGTCACTGATTATGCCACATGCATTTCCCAAACCAAGTGTTGAGAGGATTATAGTCACATATCCATCCAAACCCAATTTGGTCCAGCATGAGAAAGTATTTCTAGCTTGATCTCTTTACTCCTCTTTCAAGGTTCAGAAGAGATCCAAGTATGAATAGCTTCTTTTTCAAGATAACTACTCAATTGGATGAAGATCGAAAGCTTTCAAGTAAAATCAAGAGAAAAGATAGAAGAAGAATAATGAAAACTAGTATTGATCCATCAAATTACAACAGAGCTCCCTAACCCAATGACAGGGGTTTAGTTGTTCATAGCTCTGAAAAATGAAAACAAAGATGGAGAATACATGATGAAAACTTAGAAGTGTAGAGAAAGTAAATACAGAGAGTAGTTCTATGCTAAGAGTCTCCCTATAATTTCCAACTCTCCAAAATATTTCAAAGCTACTCCTATATATACTACTCTTCTGTTCTTCTAGTTGATTCTTCTAGTCTTGGGTCTTTGGATCTTGAGTTTGAAGCAGTTCTCTTTTTCATTGGGCTTAGCTTTTACTTGCAGAGAGAAAGTATGAAGTGGGCAGGGCCTTTGGCTCAGGAAGTTAGTGGTGTTAACGTTCAGTGAAAATATGGGTTCGAGAACGTTAGTGACAATCACCTTTTTCACTAACGTTCCTCACCAAAGTTAAAAGCCACGTTAACCTCAACGTTAGTGGCACAAACGTTGCCACTAACGTTTCCACTATGTCCTTC
>NC_029790.2:42237977-42238481 GCF_000816755.2 Arachis ipaensis
TGGAGTTAACGTGGCTTCTTGGGGATAGTGTGTGTTCATCCCAACGTTAGTGACAATGTTTAGAGTCACTAACGTTGTCGACACCTTGTTCCTTCACGTTAGCTTCCACGTTAACTAGGTTAACGTGGGAGTTAACGTGGCTTAATGTGCTTTGGCCAACGTTAGTGGCAATGTTGAGTGTCACTAACGTTGGCTCCCTCCCTTTCTTCTTAACGTTAGAGGCCATGTTAACTAAGTTAACGTGGACTCTAACGTGGCCACTCATGATCTTGGTCCAACATTAGTGATAATGTTAAGTGTCACTAACGTTGGCTCCATTTCTTTACTTCCACGTTAGAGTTCACGTTAACTAAGTTAACATGACTCTTAACGTGGGCAATGATGGCTTCGAGAGCGTTATTGGCAATCACTTTTCTCATTAACTTTGCATGTTACTCCCATTCCACGTTAGTGTTAACGTTAGTGTAACTAACGTAGCCACTAATGTGGTTCTTCTTTGCTTCC
>NC_029790.2:42239250-42312130 GCF_000816755.2 Arachis ipaensis
GTTAACGTGGACTCTAACATGGCCACTCGTGATCTTGGTCCAACGTTAGTGATAATGTTGAGTGTCACTAACGTTGGCTCCATTTCCTTTTTTCCACGTTAGAGTTCACGTTAACTTAGTTAACGTGACTCTTAACGTGGGCAATGATGGCTTCGAGAGCGTTATTGGCAATCACTTTTCTCATTAACTTTGCAAGTTACTCCCATTCCACGTTAGTGTTAACGTTAGTGTAACTAACGTAGCCACTAATGTGGTTCTTCTTTGCTTCCTTTGTCCTGAAATCAAGCAATAACGTGCATCAAAGTTCTAGTCCAAGTCATGGGAAATGCAACATCCAATTTTGTCCTTAAATTCATGCAAAATCCTCATGAAATCATGTAAAGTGCACAATGTATGCTTGAATCAAGATGTAAGTGAATATCTACCCAAAACTAGCTTATTTCCTAAGGAAATGCATGAAACTACCCTAAAAGCAGTAAAGAAAAGGTCAGTAAAACTGGCCAAAATGCCCTGGCATCAGGCATGATCAGAAGATAGCAAGGAGGGAGTTCACTAAAGGACAAAGGGTGCTGCTGTATAATTCAAGATTCAAGTTCTTCCCTAGGGAGCTCAAGTCTCGATGGTCAGGACCCTTCACCATACTCAAGATGTCCCCCTATGGCCATGTAGAACTCATAGAGGACAAGACACAAAAGACTTTCACTATGAATGGCCATAGACTCAAGCATTACCTAGGGGACTCATTGAATGAGAAGAGAGTGAGCTACAACCTCAGCTAACAAAGGAAGAATGTCAAACTAGTAACAATAAAGAAGTGCTACTTGGGAGGCACCCCAACACTTTATATCCTTTGATTTATTTTTTTAGAAGTATTTAGAATTTGTCAAGTTAGATAGTTTAAGTTTCAGTTGATAATCCATGTTTTCTTGCCTTCTGGAAGTAGATTGTAGATAATGGATTAAGAATTCTGTTTTCCTGTTGGAAGGCCCTTATACTCTGTTTTCTTTTAGTTTAGAAATGCAACTTGATGAATACATTTTCTAATGATGAGTTATTGGGCTGAAAACTAGCTAAAAAGCTAAGTTTGGTGTGGCCACCAATTTACTTAATCTAGGCTTACCACCTTTGAACAAATCATATCTGAAGGTAAGCCCAGAGATTAAGTTTGGTGTGGCTACTACCACACGAAATGCAACCATCTAACAAGCCCAATGCTACTCAATCTGAAAGCATTTAATATATTGGGGAGAGCATGAACGTGGTTTAATTGTGTTCAAAAAGGGGAGGAAATCAAAAGTAGATGAAAAGATTGGAATTAGTTTACCTTTATGAACATATTAAACACCCTATAATAAACCCAATTTATTATGATGCAATGAGATTAAGTTTGGTGTCCCAAGGGACACCCATCAGTTGCAAATTCATTCACCCATATTAAAAAGGAATGTGGAGGATTCTTTTGTCATTACTAAAGGGGTTTCATTTTATTTTCAGGAGAGAAAAGGGGGCCCACATGATGGATAGCGCACAAAGCAAGGAAGTCAAAGTGTACTTGCACTTTGGAACCCAAAACATGCAGGAAGCAAAGTGGGATAAGGATTGGCACCTCTTCCCACGCTAGGCGCCACTCCCCAAGTGGGAAAACATTGAATTCCCTTACTTCCCACCATACGAACCCCACTTTACACACCTATAAACCCCCTCCCACTTTTCCCACATCTCCTCACACTTCAAACCCCAACTCACAGACGAAAAGACTCCACAAAGCCTTCCTTCTTTCATCTCTTTTCTTCTCCCTTTACCTTTCTTTCACTACTTCCCTACCCTTTTCTTGATCAGGACGATCAAGCTCTAAGTTTGGTGTTAGAGCAAAACTTTGTTTTGCTTGCTCTCTCTTGCAATCTTTCCCAACCTTCTTCAAACTTTTAAACACACTCCCTCAACCCAATGGCACCACCAAAAGCCTCAGCATCATCATAGAAAAGAAAGACTAAGGAACCAACCTCTGGATCATCAAGTTCAGGATTCAATGAGTATAAGTTCCTCTCCTTATTCAACCAAAACCAGTTTTATGGTTGGGTGAGTGAGAGGGGGATCATCCCAGAGGTCGGTTTCCAACTGGGGAGGAATGAGCACCCTGAGGTCAACAGGGAGATAAATAATAGAGGCTGGGCACTCTTGTGCAACCCTCCAAGGAAGGTGGTGGAAAGCTTGGTGAGAGAATTCTATGCTAATGCCGTTCCGCAACCAGGACAACCCTATGGCTATCTTAGCTATGCAAGGGGGAAGTCCATTGACTACAGCCCCACTAACATAGAGAGGACACTGATGAGGAGAGAATGAGGCAACAAGATCCAGGATTTGATGAAATCCTAAATAAAATATGTGTGTTGAATGTGCAATGGATCAATGACAAGGATGTGAGGCCTGATGAGTGGATAATTTATACGCTTTTTGGCATTGTTTTTACATAGTTTTGAGTATGATTTTGTTAGTTTTTAGTATATTTTTATTAGTTTTTAATTAAAAATCACATTTCTGGACTTTACTATGAGTTTTGTGTTTTTCTATGATTTCAGGTATTTTCTGGCTGAAATTGAGGGATCTAAGCAAAAATCAGATTCAGAGGTTGAAGAAGGACTGCAGATGCTGTTGGATTCTGACCTCCCTGCACTCAAAGTAGATTTTCTGGAGCTACAGAACTCCAAATGGTGCGCTTCTAATTGCGTTGAAAAGTAGACATCTAGGGCTTTCCAGAAATATATAATAGTCTATACTTTGCCCAAGTTTAGATGACGAAAACTGGTATTGAACAGCAGTTCCATGTTGCAGTCTGGCGTTCAGTGCCAGAAACAAGTTGCAAAGTGGAGTTCAACGCCAGAAACACGTTACAAACTAGCGTTCAACTCCAAGAATGACCTCTCCACGTGTAAAATTCAAGCTCAGCCCAAGCACACACCAAGTGGGCCCCGGAAGTGGATTTCTACATCATTTACTCAATTCTGTAAACCCTAGTAAAACTTCAAACTCGCGAGTACTAGGCGTAGTGACAGACGCAAAAGGAGGGTGAATCCTATTCCAGTATGATCGAGAACCTCCAGATGATTAGCCATGCAGTGACAGCGCATCGGACCATTTTCACAGAGAGGATGGGAAGTAGCCATTGACAACGGTGATGCCCTACACAAAGCTTGCCATGGAAAGGAGTAGGAATGGTTGGATGAAGACAACAGGAAAGCAGAGGTTCAGAGGAACGAAAGCATCTCTATACGCTTATCTGAAATTCTCACCAATGAATTACATAAGTATCTCTATCCTAGTTTATGTTTTATTTATCTTTTAATTATTAAAGCTCTATAATCAGTTGAATCTGCCTGACTGAGATTTACAAGGTGACCATAGCTTGCTTCAAGCCGACAATCTCCGTGGGATCGACCTTACTCACGTAAGGTTTATTACTTGGACAACCCAGTGCACTTGCTGGTTAGTCGTACGAAGTTGTGAAACAAAATTAAGAATATGAACGTGCGTATGAAGTTTTTAGCGCCGTTACCAAGGAAGTAAATATCACAATTTCGCACACCAAGTTTTTGGCGCCGTTGCCGGGGATTGTTCGGGTTTGGACAACTGACGGTTCATCTTGTTGCTCAGATTAGGTAATTTTATTTTAATTTTAAGCTTTTTATTTCTTATTTTCGAAAAATACAAAAATTTTTTCTTCTTTTTCGTTTTTCCTAATTAAATTTCGAAAATCCAAAAAAAAAATTTATAAAATCACAAAATTAAAAATAATTTTTGTGTTTCTTGTTTGAGTCTAGAGTCAAGATTTAAGTTTGGTGTCAATTGCATCTTTTTAATTTTCTAAAAATTATTTTCGAAAATTTCATGCATTGCATACTTCATGATCTTCAAGTTGTTCTTGGCCAGTCTTCTTGTTTGATCTTCATATTTTCTTGTTTTGTGTCTTTCCTTGTTTTTCATATGCATTCTTGAATTATTAATGTCTAAAGAATAAAAATTTTTAAGTTTGGTGTCTTGCATGTTTTTCTTTTCTTAAAAATTTTCAAAAATAAATCTTGATGTTCATCTTGATCTTCAAGGTGTTCTTGGTGTTCATCTTGACATTCAAAGTGTTTTTGCATGCATTAGTTGTTTTGATTCATAATTTCTATGTTTTGTGTCAATTTTGTGTTTTTCTCTTCCATCATTAAAAATTCAAAAATCAAAAAAATATCTTTCCCTTTTTCACTCATCAAATTCGAAAATTTGAGTTGACTTTTTCAAAATTTAAAAAAAAAATCTAGTTGTTTTTATGAGTCAAATCAAATTTTCAATTTAAAAATCTTATCTTTTTCAAAATCTTTTTCAAAATCAAATATTTTTCAATTTTCTTTTCATATTTTCGAATTCTTTTTAAAATTTTTCAAAATCTTTTTCATTTTTTCGAAAATATTGAAATTAACTTTCAAAATCTTTTTCTTATTTTATTTCTTAATTTTCGAAAATTTTATTAGCATTTAATGTTTTGATTCAAAATTTTTTAAGTTTGTTACTTGCCTAATAAGAAAGGTTCAATCTTTAAATTTTAAAATCAAATCTTTTTGTTTCTTGTTAGTCAAGTAATCAACTTTAATTTTCAAAATCAAATCTTTTTAAATTTCTTTTTCAAATCTTTTTCAATCAATCTTATCTTTTTGTTTCAATCACATCTTTTTAATTTTCAATCACATCTTTTTCAAAATTAATTTCAAAATCTCTTCTAACTTCTTATCTTTTCAAAATTTATTTTCAAATCTTTTTCAATCAATCTTATCTTGTTGTTTCAATCATATCTTTTTCAAAACTACCTAACTAACTCTCTCTTTCTAATTTTCGAAAATCTTTTCCCTTCTTCTTCAAAATTCCTTTTTAATTAACTAATTGTTTTAATTTTAATTTAATTTCAATTTTTTATTTCGAAATTTAACTTTAAATTTTATTTTTATTTTAATTAATTTTCGAAATTCCCTCTCTCTCTCATCTCCTTCTATTTATTTTTTCATCTACTAACACTTCTTTTCATCTCATATCTCTGCTCCTATCCTCACCCTTGTGTTTGGATTATCCATTCTTCTTCACTCTTATTCCCTTTCTTCTTCTACTAACAATAAGGAACCTCTTTACTGTAACATAGAGGATTCCTCTTCTTTTCTTGTTCTCTTCTCTTTCATATGAGCAGGGACAAGGAAAAGGGCATTCTTGTTGAAGCTGATCCAGAACCTGAAAGGACTCTGAAGAGAAAACTAAGAGAAGCTAAATTACAACAATCCAGAGACAACCTTATTGAAATTTTCGAACAAGAAAAGGAGATGGCAGACGCACCTTACAACAATAATGCAAGGAGGATGCTTGGTGACTTCACTGCACCTAATTCCAATTTACATGGAAGAAGCATCTCAATTCCTGCCATTGGAGCAAACAACTTTGAGCTTAAACCTCAATTAGTTTCTCTGATGCAACAGAACTGCAAGTTTCATGGACTTCCATCTGAAGATCCTTTTCAGTTCTTAACTGAATTCTTGTAGATCTGTAATATGTTAAGACCAATGGGGTTGATCCCGAGGTCTACAGGCTCATGCTTTCCCCGTTTGCTGTAAGAGACAGAGCTAGAGTATGGTTGGACTCTCAACTTAAAGATAGCCTGAATTCTTGGGATAAGCTGGTCACGGCTTTCTTAGCCAAGTTCTTTCCACCTCAAAAGCTTAGTAAGCTTAGAGTGGATGTTCAAACCTTCAGACAGAAAGAAGGTGAATCCCTCTATGAAGCTTAGGAGAGATACAAGGAACTGACCAAAAAGTATCCTTCTGACATGCTTTCAGAATGGACCATCCTGGATATATTCTATAATGGTCTGTCTGAGTTATCAAAGATGTCACTGGACCATTCTGCAGGTGGATCCATTCACCTAAAGAAAACGCCTGCAGAAGCTCAGAAACTCATTGACATGGTTGCAAATAACCAGTTCATGTACACTTTTGAGAGGAATCCTGTAAGTAATGGGACGCCTTTGAGGAAGAGAGTTCTTGAAATTGATACTCTGAATGCCATATTGGCTCAGAATAAAATATTGACTCAGCAAGTCAATATGATCTCTCAGAGTCTGAATGGATTGAAGGAATCATCCAACAGTACTAAATAGGCATCTTCTGAAGAAGAAGCTTATGATCCTGAGAACCTTGCAATAGCAGAGGTGAATTACATGGGTGAACCTTATGGAAACACCTATAACCCCTCATGGAGAAATCATCCAAATTTCTCATGGAAGGATCAACAAAAGCCTCAACAAGGCTTTAATAATGGTGGAAGAAACAGGTTTAACAACAGTAAACCTTTTCCATCATCCACTCAGCAACAGATAGAGAATTCTGAGCAGAATCCATCTAGCTTAGCAAATTTAGTCTCTGATCTATCTAGGGCCACTGTGAGTTTCATGAATGAAACAATGTCTTCCATTAAAAATTTGGAAGCACAAGTGGGCTAGCTGAGTAAAGGAATCACTGAAACCCCTCATAGTACTCTCCCAAGCAATATAGAAGAGAATCCAAAGAGAGAGTGCAAGGCCATTGATATAACAATCATGGCCGAACCTACAGGGGAGGAAGAGGACGTGAATCCCAGTGAGGAAGACCTCCTGAGACATCCAGTGATCAACAAGGAGTTTCCCTCTGAGGAACCAAAGGACTCTAAGGCTCATCTAGAGACCATAGAGATTCCAATGAACCTCCTTATGCCCTTCATGAGCTCTGATGAGTATTCTTCTTCTGAAGAGAATGAGGATGTTACTGAAGAGCAAGTTACCAAGTACCTTGGTGCAATCATGAAGCTAAATGCCAAATTATTTGGTAATGAGACTTGGGAAGATGAACCTCCCTTGCTGCAGAGGAGAATTGATCCTTCAACTGAATGAGGATAACCTTGTGTTTAAAACTCAAGAATCTCCTCCTGTAACAATGGAGAGGAAGCATAGAAAGCTTCTATCAGTACAGAGTCAACTAAAGCCCCCACAGTCAAACTCTATGTTTGGTGTTGGAAGGCATCAGCCAAACTCTAAGTTTCGTGTTGAACTCCCATATCCAAACTCTAAGTTTGGTGTTGGGAGTCTATAAAATTGACCTGATCACCTGTGTGGCTCCATGAGAGCTAACTGTCAAGTTATTGACATTAAAGAAGCGCTTGTTGGGAGGAAACCCAATTTTTATTTATCTAATTTTATTTTTATTTTATTGTTTTTTCATGTTTTATTAGGTTCATGATCATGTAGAGTCACAAAATAAATACAAAAATTAAAAACAGAATCAAAAACAGCAGAAGAAAAATCACACCCTAAACGCCAGTAAGGAGCATCTGGCTGGCGTTCAATGCCAGAACAGAGCATGGATCTGGCATTAAATGCCAGAAACAAGCAACATCCTGGCGTTCAAATGCCAGGAATGCACCCTGAGAAGAGCTGGCGCTGAACGCCAGAAACAAGCATAGAACTGGCATTCAACGCCAGAAACATGCTGCATCTGGGCGTTGAACGCCCAGAACAAGCATCAATTCAGTGTTTAAACGTCAGAATTGCATGCAAAGGCATTTTACATGCCTAATTGATGCAAGGATGCAAATCCTTGACATCTCAGCATCTGTGGACCCCACAGGATCCCCACCTACCTCCACTCACATCCATCCATTCTTCCCCATAAACCCCACCTACCTTCAAAATTCAAAATCACTTTCCCACCCAAAACCCACCCCATATGGCCGAACCTACTCCCTCTCCCCTCACTATATAAACACCTCAATCCCTCCCTCTCCTCCATATTTTCTCTTCTTCTTCTTCTTTTCTTTCTTCTCTTGCTCGAGGGCAAGCAATGTTCTAAGTTTGGTGTGGTAAAAGCATAAGCTTTTTGTTTTTCCATTACCATTGATGGCACCTAAGACCGGAGAAACCTCTAGAAAAGGAAAAGGGAAGACAAAAGCTTCCACCTCCGAGTCATGGGAGATGGAAAGATTCATCTCCAAAGCCCATCAAGACCACTTCTATGATGTTGTGGCCAAGAAGAAGGTGATCCCCGAGGTCCCTTTCAAACTCAAGAAAAGTGAGTATCCGGAGATCCGACATGAAATCCAAAGAAGAGGTTGGGAAGTTCTAACCAACCCCATTTAACAAGTCGGAATCTTAATAGTTCAAGAGTTCTATGCCAATGCATGGATCACTAGGAACCATAATCAAAGTAAGAACCCAAACCCAAAGCATTGGCTCACCATGGTTCGGGGGAATTACTTAGATTTTAGTCTGGAAAATGTAAGGCTGGCGTTCAACTTGCCAATGATGGAAGAGAACGCACGCCCATACACAAGAAGAGTCAACTTTGATCAAAGGTTGGACCAAGTCCTCATGGACATATGTGTGGAAGGAGCTCAATGGAAGATTGAGTCAAAAGGCAAACCAGTTCAACTGAGAAGATTGGACCTTAAGCCTGTAGCTAGAGGATGGTTGGAGTTCATTCAACGCTCAATCATTCCCACTAGCAACCAGTCTGAAGTTACTGTAGACTGGGCCATCATGATCCATAGTATCATGATTGGGGAGGAAGTAGAAGTTCATGATATTATACCTCAAGAACTCTACAAGGTGGCTGACAAGTCCTCCACTGTGGCAAGGTTAGCCTTTCCTCACCTCATTTGCCATCTATGCAATTCGGCTGGGATTGACATAGAGGGAGATATTCTTATTGATGAGGACAAGCCTATCACTAAGAAAAGGATGGAGCCAACAAGAGAGCCTATTCATGGATCTCAGGGACGCATGAAGAAGCTCATCACCAAGAAATCCCTGAGATGCCTCAAGGGATGCACTTTCCTCTACAAAATTTTTGGGAGCAAATCAACACCTCCCTAGGAGAACTAAGTTCCAACTTGGGACAACTAAGGGTAGAACATCAAGAGCACTCCATCATCCTCCATGAAATTAGAGAAGATCAAAGAGCAATGAGGGAGGAGCAACAAAGACAAGGAAGAGACATAGAAGAGCTCAAGGACATCATTGGTTCCTCAAGGAGAAAACTCCACCATCACTAAGGTGGACTCATTCCTTGTTCTTAAATTTTCTGTTTTTCATTTTTTTGTTAAATGTTTATTTATGTTTGTGTCTTATTACATGATCATTAGTATCTAAGTGTCTATGCCTTAAAGTGGTGAATATAAATCCATCACCTCTTTTAAATAAAAAATGTTTTAATTACAAAAGAACAAGAAGTACATGGTTTTGAATTCATCCTTGAAACTAGTTTAATTATTTTGATGTGGTGACAATACTTTTTATTTTTTGAATGAATGCTTGAACAGTGCATATGTCTTTTGAAGTTGTTGTTTATGAATGTTAAATATGTTGGCCCTTGAAGAATAAGGAAAAAGGAGACATGTTATTTGATAATCTGAAAAATCATAAAAATGATTCTTGAAGCAAGAAAAAGCAGTGAATACAAAAGCTTGCAGAAAAAAAATGTGAAAAAATAGCAAAAAAAAATGGGAAAAAGAAAAAGCAAGCAGAAAAAGTCAAAAGCTCTTAAAACCAAAAGGCAAGAGCAAAAAGCCAATAACCCTTAAAACCAAAAGGCAAGGGTAAATAAAAAGGATCCAAGGCTTTGAGCATCAGTGGATAGGAGGGCCTAAAGGAATAAAATCCTGGCCTAAGCGGCTAAACCAAGCTGTCCCTAACCATGTGCTTGTGGCATGAAGATGTCAAGTGAAAACTTGAGACTGAGCGGTTAAAGTCAAGGTCCAAAGCAAAAAAAAAAAAAAGAGTGTGCTTAAGAACCCTGGACACCTCTAATTGGGGACTTTAGCAAAGTTGAGTCACAATCTGAAAAGGTTCACCCAGTTATGTGTCTGTGGCATTTATGTATCCAGTGGTAATAGTGGAAAACAAAGTGCTTAGGGCCACGGCCAAGACTCATAAAGTAGCTGTGTTCAAGAATCAACATACTGAANTCAGATTCAGAGGTTGAAGAAGGACTGCAGATGCTGTTGGATTCTGACCTCCCTGCACTCAAACTGGATTTTCTGGAGCTACAGAACTCCAAATGGTGCACTTCCAATTGCGTTGGAAATTAGACATCCAGGCTTTCCAGCAATCTATAATAGTTCATACTTTGACCGAGTTTAGAAGACGCAAACTGGCGTTGAACGCCAGTTCCATGTTGCAGTCTGGCGTTCAGCGCCAGAAACAAGTTGCAAAGTGGAGTTCAACGCCAGAAACATGTTACAAACTGGCGTTCAACTCCAAGAATGACCTCTCCACGTGTAAACTTCAAGCTCAGCCCAAGCACACACCAAGTGGGCCCCGGAAGTGGATTTCTGCATCATTTACTCATTTCTGTAAACCCTAGTAACTAGTTTAGTATAAATAGGACTTTTTACTATCTTTGTAGGAAATCTTTGATTAGTTTTATGCTATCTTAGACCTTTATGGGGGCTGGCCATTCGGCCATGCCTGGACCATTATCACTTATGTATTTTCAAACGGTAGAGTTTCTACACTCCATAGATTAAGGTGTGGAGCTCTGCTGTTCCTTATGAATTAATACACAGTACTACTGTTTTTCTATTCAATTCAAGCTTATTCCTATTCTAAGATATCCATTCGCACCCAAGAATATGATGAATGTAATGATTATGTGACGCTCAACATCATTCTCACCTATGAACGCGTGCCTGACAAACACTTCCGTTCTACATGCAAACAAGCTAGAATGAGTATCTCTTGGATATCTAATACAGAGGACCAAGTCCGAGATATTAGAATCTTCGTGGGATAAGTTAGAACCCATGGATAGCCATTCCTGAGATCCGGAAAGTCTAAACCTTGTCTGTGGTATTCCGAGTAGGATCCGGGAAGGGATGGCTGTGACAAACTTCAAACTCGCGAGTACTGGGCGTAGTGACAGACGCAAAAGGAGGGTGAATCCTATTCCAGTATGATCGAGAACCTCCAGATGATTAGCCATGCAGTGACAGCGCATCGGACCATTTTCACAGAGAGGATGGAAAGTAGCCATTGACAACGGTGATGCCCTACACAAAGCTTGCCATGGAAAGGAGTAGGAATGGGGGATGAAGACAACAGGAAAGCAGAGGTTCAGAGGAACGAAAGCATCTCTATACGCTTATCTGAAATTCTCACCAATGAATTACATAAGTATCTCTATCCTAGTTTATGTTTTATTTATCTTTTAATTATTAAAACTCTATAATCAGTTGAATCTGCCTGACTGAGATTTACAAGGTGACCATAGCTTGCTTCAAGCCGACAATCTCCGTGGGATCGACCTTACTCACGTAAGGTTTATTACTTGGACAACCCAGTGCACTTGCTGGTTCGTCGTACGAAGTTGTGAAACAAAATTAAGAATATGAACGTGCGTATGAAGTTTTTAACGCCGTTACCAAGGAAGTAAAGATCACGATTTCACACACCAAGGCCCAACCAGCTGAGAAGAAGGGATTTGAGCCCCCAAGCTAGAGGGTGGCTAGACTTTGTGAGGAGGTCCCTAATCCCCACATCCAACACTTTAGAGGTGACCAAAGAGAGAGCTGTGCTCATATACAGCATCATGAAAGGTGAGAATGTCAATGTTGGGGAATTGATTGCCAACAACATCAACAAAATTCTGAAAAGTACCAAGGATAGCTCAACGTTAGCATTCCCCAGCATCATCCAAAGGCTATGTGATGAAGCAGGGGTGGAGAGGATAATTGATGAAATGCTAGTGGAACAAGAAAAACGCATAACTGCCAAGAAGATGGCCAAAGTCGTAGCTGTTAACCCACTTTAGAGGGCCAGGGAGCATAGAGCTCATTCTCATGAGCCACATGTGCAACAACAACAAGAAGAAGAAGAGGCAGAGGAGCAACCACATCATCTAGCACTTCAACTACCACCTTACCAACAATACCAATAATTTCCAGAGGGATTCAATTGGGAACAATTGCAAGGAGATGTGCACCAAATAAAGGGAGACCTACGCCATCTGAGGGAGGATGTCAATCAACTCAAGGAGACTCAACAACAACAATGGAGCCAAGTGAACCAGAACATCCAACAACTCCAAGGGAGTTTGGAGCACATGAGGAAGGAACAGTAAGAACAGTTTGACTGGGGAGAGGTGCGAAGTGCACTTGACAAAATAGTAGAGCAAGGCAAATGGCAACAGATGAACCTTGCTGAATTTAGGCATCTCTATGATGCCAGAACTATCTCAAGGAGGCAATATGACATCAACACACAAGCAAAGCTGAATCACTTGTGCAATGCCGTGGCCACTCTAAACCCAGGATACCCAATGTTCATGCAAGAAATGGAGGAGATGAGTGCAAGATAAGAGGAAATTCTAGCCAAACACAAGGAGGATGAAAGGAACTACATGAGGAGGCTAGGATTTTGGAAGCCCAAAGATGCTAAAGCACAAGAAGGATCTTCCAAGAAGGATGAAGGTGACTCCTCCCTTTCCAAGAAGAAAGACAAAGGCAAGGGGCTAATGAACTGAAGATGAAGCTGCTCAAGGTTGTTAAGTCCCATGGTTGACATTCTCTAATTTCTGAATCATGTTTAAGTTTTTTTCTCTATGCTTTGAATTCTGTCTTTGAATAATTTCAACATTAGGATAGTTTATTTTCAATGCTTTATTTTTTTTATATATATCCTAAAGTCTTTTGAGTCCTTTTAATTTAAAAAAAAAAAAGAAAATGCAATGTTAATTCAAGCCTTTACAACATCAATAAAAGCATAGTTGTTTCCATAAGAGTTGTTGTGAGTAGTTACAAGAACAATAATAAAGGAGACTAAAACAAAGAGAGATCTTCAAAAACTAAGAGACAAGGAATTAAGTGTAGAACCATGAATAAAAAGGGAAAGTAAGTCATGAAAGGCAACTAGTCTTAGAAGGTATGACAAGTAAATGTTAAGGGGTGTTCCTTGAATATCTATAGAACCAAGAAGTAGTGAGTAATAAAGACCCAAGGCTCTGAGCATCAACTACTAGGAATGAAAAGAAACATTAAAAAGCTCAAAAGAATAGAGAACCTAGTAGATGCTTGTGGTGAAGATGTGTCAAGAAGAGACCTGGGCAAGTACATTCTTAGGGGTATTTCAACACCTAGTACCATAAAGCCAACTGGTTTGGGAGTGCTAATTGAAAGCCTAACTACAGGGTTGTCTTGAGACAAAACACTTAGAGTCGTGGTCAACAAAAAAGAAAGAACAACCAAAAAAAAAAAGAAAAAGAAATGACTCTTACTACTTCAAGGTGACAATCAATAAAAAGGACCCCTGAAGCTTAAGCTTGAAGGAACCCTCAAGGATCTAGGAATCTTTGTGACATTGGAACAAAAATTATTTGTACATGTGTTATGTACTTATTCCTAATCTTAGTCATGATTGCCTCTATTCAAGGTCAAAGTCCCAAATAAAAAAAAAGGGCTACTCACACTAATTTGCTTGGGACAAGCAAAGCTTAAGTTTGGTGTTGTGATGACTTGCATCATCTACCCTTTCTTCTCGTATAAAAAGGACCATAAAAGGGCATAATCTCACTAGATCATTGCAATTCATGCATTATTTGATGAAAATTATAGTACATTACTTTGAAATGAGTTTGTGCTGAATTTCAGGTGAAAAAGACATCAAAAAGGGGAAGAAAACAACAAAACAATCTAGGCATGTGAAACGGGCGTGCCACTTAGAGCAAATGCCACAAAATTGCACTGGAATGGCATGCCAGAAGCTGGGCGTGGCACGCCAGTACTAAAGTCCAGAGGGATCCCCCAAGCATGAACATGGGCATGGCACGCCAGAGGTTGGGCGTGGCATGCCAGTACAACTTTCTAGGGAGCAAAAATGAAGGCTACAAAAGGGGCGTGGCACGCCAAAACCATCAATTGAGTCATGGGTGTGCCACTTAGTGTCGAAGGTGTGGCACACCAGCTTTAAAATCATCTGGGCGTGCCACTTGAGGATCCAGGTGTGGCACGCCAAGCTAAGAAGGACACAAATGAATGGGCGTGCCACTTGAGCAGTATGGCATGGCACGCTCGTATAAAATTCCAGAGAAGAAGTTGAAGGCTAAAAAGGCTGGGCGTGCCACTTAAGGTCGAAGGCGTGAAACGCCAAGCTTCCACTCTTACCTGGGAATGCCACTTGAGCACCTGGGCATGGCACACCAAGCTACAAAGAAGGCCAAAGCAAAGACTGGGCGTGCCACTTGGTGTCGAAGGCGTGGCACGCCAGCTCAAGACTCCTAACTGGGCGTGCCACTTGAATGCCAGGCATGGCACGCCAGCTACGGGAACCAAGGCAATCGATGGGCGTGGCACGCCAACACCTGGGCGTGGAACGCTGGTTAAATTTTCCAGAGAGGGAGAAACAAGGCCAATCATATGGGCGTGCCACTTGGTATCGAAGGTGTGGCACGCCAGCTTTAAAAATCACTTGGGCGTGCCACTTTAGTATCAGGCGTGGCACGCCACCATCACCAACCACTCAAGAGAAGACCTGGGCGTGCCACTTGAGTTCTGGGCATGGCACGCCAAGCACATGAAGGGCGTGGCACACCAAACCCTGGGTGTGCCACGTTAGTTCAACTTTCCAAAGAGATAGATCAAGCACATAGCATGGGCGTGGCACGCCAAACCTTGGGCGTGCCATGCTAGTTCAAATTTCCAGAAGCTAACAATGAGAGGAGAAGGCCTGGGCGTGCCACTTGGGCTCAAAGGCATGGCACGCCAGGCTAACCAAGTCTCTAAAAAGACCTGGGCGTACCACTTGGGCTCGAAGGCGTGGCACGTCAGGGTGGTCAGTGAAGGGTGGCGTGCCACTTAAGGATTGGGCGTGGCACGCCAAAGCAGGATCAGGGAAATCACACGCCAGCTGGGAGATTACGTTTTATGAGTTTCTTTTCCCTCCAAAATATAATTTTACTTTCACTTTTGTATTTTTCTTTATTTGCCATTTCTAGGAGTAGTATATATACCCTTGGAAGTACTGGAAAAGGGGTTAAGCAGTTGAGCTATTAGTTAAAGGATAGTTAGATTCACCTTTTCCATCTTTTACTTTTTCTTTAGCTATGAGTAGCTAAATTCCTTCTCATTGAGAAAGAAAACTCTGTTGTACTTGATGGATTAATGATAGTGAATTTCTTCTTCTCTTCATCTTCTTTTTGATTTGCTAGAAGGAATTTCGTTCTTCATGCTAGTGTTCAATCACCTTGGAAAAGGGGTTGAATGCAAAATGGGTTTCATAGGAACCTTGGAAAAGGAAACATAAAATCATGCTAGAAATCCCTTCTCACAGTTGAGTAGGATCTAGGTTTTGGTGTTTGGATATGGTGACATAAAATCCTCCCTCTACTTGGACCTATGATGATGTGTGGTATAATCAGCGATCAAGCATATCTCTCTTCATGAGCAATTAGACCAAGGAATTGGCTATTGATCAAGATCTGAGAGATTGAGTCACCAAGGGATTGGGGCTCAATCAATCATGATTGCCAAGAGGTCAATGAGTTGCATGATTGAAGAGGATATGAGCTGAATTTAATCCAAAGAGACAACATCTCTTGATCTCAATGAATCTCCCTATTCTTATCTCCCACTTTCTTTATAGCTTTCGTTTACATTTCAGTCATTTAAGTTTCTGCTCTTTGCTTCATGCCATTTCCAATTCTGCTATTTATTGCTTTCTTTACTTTTGAGTTATTTATATTTCTACACATTTAGCATTGTGCAATTACAATTTATTCTGCTTAGCTTGACTAATTCACCAATTGATTAAAATTGCTCAAATCTATCAATCTCTGTGGATACAATCCCACTCCACTGTGGGTTATTACTTGAGGATAATTTTGGTGCGCTTGCCAAAAGAACGGATTCACAAGTTTTATAATGGAGTGTGAATACCGGTCATCACTCTCTAAGGAGGGTAAAATCTTGCTAGAAATTTGTTTACAACATCATCCCATGTGGTTAAGCTCTCCTTGGGAAATGCTTCCAACCACTTTGCTACCTTATCTCTGAGTGAGAAAGGGAACAAAAGTAGTTTGTAGGTGTCAGGGTGCACACCATTGGACTTTACAGGGTCACAAATCCTCAAGAATGTAGTGAGATGTTGGTTTAGGTCCTCCTGGGCTCCGCCTCCATATGAACAATTATTCTGGACAAGTGTGATGAGTTGAGATTTCAACTCAAAGTTGTTAGCATTGATTGTTAGTTTGAGAATGCTGCTACCACAGTTTCCTGGATTTGGGTTAATATAGGAGCCTAAGACTCTCCTCTCTTGTCCAACATGATTTCCAGCATCTCCTCCAATATTGTCTTGCACTTCGTCATCCATGGTGGTTCTCAGATCTTCCTCCACTAGTTCCTCTCCAACTATGCCTTTGCCTCTTGCTTCCCTCCTTAATCTAAAGAAGGTCCTCTCAGGTTCACTATCAAAAGAGAATGAAGTTCCTCCCCTTCTACCTGTCATACATTCAATAAATAGCAAGTAGAGGACAAGTGAAAGAATCACTCCAGTCAAGATTAGTGGTTAACTTGGTTGATGCAATTAATCAAACAGTTAGAAGAATGGAAATATGAACAATGAATAGCTAAAATAATCAAAGTAAAAACAAAGAAACAGAGAGGACAGAAAAATAAAGAGCTAAAAAGAAAATAACAAGGTAATAAAAAAATACTTAATCTAGCTCTCCAATCAATTTAATCATTGTCAAATTCAAACCAATTCCCGGCAACGGCGCCATAAAACTTGATGACCAGAATTCACTCCCCAGATAAAATGGTGAATCCGTTCTTTTGGCAAGCGCACCAAAATTATCGTCAAGTAATAACCCACAATGGAGTGGGATCGTATCCACAGAGATTGGTAGATTTGAACAATTTTAATCAATCAGTGAATTAGTCAAGCTAAGCAAAATAGATTGTGATTGCAGAATTGTAAATGTGCAGAAATATAAATGACTCAAAAGTAAGGGAAAGCAGTAAATGGCAAGAAAGTAGAGCAGAAACTTAAATGACTTAATTTTAAATAGGAATGGGGAAATGCAGAATGTAAAAGAAAGCTATAAAGAAACTGGAAGATAAGAATAGGGGAATTCATTGAGATCAGGAGATGTTGTCTCTTTGGATTAAATCCAGCTCATATCCTCTTTAATCATGCAACTCATTGACCTCTTGACAATTATGATTGATTGAGCCCCAATCCCTTGGTGACTCAATCTCTCAGATCTTGATTAATAGCCAATTCTTTGGTCTAATTGCTCATGAAGAGAGATATGCTTGGTCCCTGATTATACCACACATCATCATAGGTCCAAGTAGAGGGAGGATTTTATGTCACCATACCAAATACCAAAACCCAGATCCTACTAAAGTGTGTGATAAACCACTATTTTATGGTTTATCTTGTGCTCAATTGAGTGGATTTTATCAACTCTTTACCCACTTATTCATAATATTTGCATGGTTTTATATTTTCTTCCTAATTTTATTCTATAATTGGAAACTTGCTTCCCGAACCTTTTAATTACCAAAAATTAATTTCCCCTTATCACCATTCGATACCTTGATATGTGTGTTAAGTGTTTTCAGAGATTATAGGGCAGGAATGGCTCAGAGGATGGAAAGGAAGCATGCAAAAGTGGAAGGAATACAAGAAGTTGGAGAAATTGCTAAGCTGTCCAGCCTGACCTCTTCGCACTCAAACAGCTATAACTTTAGCTACAGAGGTCCAAACGACACGGTTCCAGTTGCATTGGAAAGCTAACGTTCGGGGCTTCGATTTTATATATAATATGTCATAGTTTCCCTGAATCTAGGCGACGCGAACGCGTGCCCCACGCGGCCGCATCGCAGTGACGAAAATCAGCGTGTTTGAATTCTTCTCCAGCGATTTCTGGGCTGTTTTCGACCCAGTTTGTGGCCTAGAAAACACAGATTAGAGAGAGAGGGGTTTCACATTCATTCATGGGAGGCTTTCACATTCACAATTTTAGGAGTAGATGTAGTTTTTAGAGAGAGAGGTTCTCTCCTCTCTTTTAGGATTAGGATTTAGGACTTCTCTTAGTTTTAGGAGTGACTCTCAATCCCAGGTTCAATGTTCTTTTTATTTATTTTCCTAATTTAATTTATGATTGTCTATGTCAGATTTAAGTTCTTTTGTGAATGCAATTCGAGGAATTTTCAGATTTAATTTTGCTTTGCTTCATTTATAAATATTTTTAATTTAATTTAGATATTTTCCCTTTTGGCTTTGGTTAATTAATTGGTGACTCTTGAGTTATCCAACTCGAGGTGTTGATTGAAAATTGGAATTCTTCAAGAAATAATTCGAGATCCTATAACTCTAGCCTTTCCCAAGGAAAGAATAGGACTTGAGGATTCGAAATTAATTCATCCACTTAACTTACCTTCATAGTTAGAGGTTAACAAAGTGGGAGAAAAATCCAATTCTCATTACAATTGATAAGGATAACCAGGATAGGACTTCCAGTTCTTCATACCTTGCCAAGAGATTTTATTATTGTTAGTTTATTTTACTTGTCATTTAAATATACCTGTGCCCATAGCCCAAACTCAACATTCCCCAGAAAACTCATAACCAATAATAAATACACCTCCCTGCAATTTCTTGAGAAGACGACCCGAGGTTTAAATACTCGGTTATTAATTTTAAAGGGGTTTGTTACTCGTGACAACCAAAACATTTGTACGAAGGGATTTCTGTCGGTTTAGAGACTATATCTACAACGCGACTGTTTTTATGAAATTATTTACTGGCAAAAAGCCTAACGTCAGTGTGAGAAGGGATTTCTAGCATGATTTTATGTTTCCTTTTCCAAGGTTCCCATGAAACCTATTTTGCATTCAACCCCTTTTTCAAGGTGATTGAACACTAGCATGAAGAACGAAATTCCTTCTAGCAAATCAAAGAGAAGATGAAGAGAAGAAGAAATTCACTATCATTAATCCATCAAGTACAACAGAGCTCCCTCTCTCAGTGAGAAGAAATTTAGCTACTCATAGCTTCAAGAAAAAGTAAGGGATGGAAAAAGTGAATCTAACTCTGCTTCAACTAATAGCTCAACTGCTTAACCCCTTTTTCAGTACTTCCAGGAGGTATTTATACTACTCCTTGCAGTAGCAATTAAAGAAAATACAAAAGTGAAAAGAAAATTACATTTCAGAGGAAAAAAAAACTCAATAAACGTGATCTCACAGCTGGTGTGTGGTTGGCGCTTCAGTGGTGTGCCACGCCTTGCTCTAATTCTGCCTTGGCGTGCCATGCCTAATCCTAAAGTAGCACGCTTCCCTTCATTGACCACCCTGGCGTGCCATGCCTTCGAGCTCAAGTGGCACGCCCAGGGTTCTTTAAAGCCTTAGGTAGCCTGGCGTGCCACGCCTTCGAGCCCAAGTGGCATGCCCAGGCCTTTTCCTTCTTATCTTTAGCTTCTGGAATGTTGAACTGTCATGGCACGCCCAGGATCTAGCATGCCACGCCCTTGTTGTGTGCTTGATCTATCTTTTCAGAAAGTTGAACTAGCGTGGCACGCCCAGGGTCTGGCGTGCCACGCCCTTGTTGTGCTTGGTTCCTTTGCTTGGCGTGCCATGCCCAGAACTCAAGTGGCACGCCCAGGTCTTCTTTTCCTTGATTGGTGATGATGGCGTGCCACACCTGAGACTCAAGTGGCACGCCTGGTTGAGGGTTGGTAGCTGGCATGCCACGCCTTCGACACCAAGTGGCATGCCCATATGATTGGCCTTTTGTCTCCCTCTCTGGAAAGTTGTACTAGCGTGCCACGCCCAGCATTCAAGTGGCACGTCCGTTTCACACGCCCAGCTTGTTTTGTTGTTTTCTTCCCCTTTTTGATGTCTTTTTCACCTGAAATTCAGCACAAACTCATTTCAAAGCAATGTACTATAATGTTCATCAAATAATGCTTGGATTGCAATGATCTAATAAGATTATGCTCTTTTATGGTCCTTTTTATGCAAGAAGAAAGGGTAGATGATGCAAGTCATCAGTCATCATACAAGTGCTCATTATTTTCTTCCATGTGATACTTATTGTTGAATTTGATGCTTGAGCTATGCTTCTCATGCCTCTTTCTTGCATGCCATAAACCCTCTTGCATCTAATTGTTATGAATTGCCTCCTTGATCTTAATTGATGTCTTACATACATGTTGTAGCTACCATGTATTTCAGCTATTATCTTTTCTTTGGCATTTATTATCACTTGGAATTTCTTCTTCCCGGCTTTAGCAATCTATATTTAACATTCTTCCTCTTTCTTTCTTCCTTAGGATGGGTACTGAAGAGAGAACTTTTGCGTGGTCTAAAAATTTGCAGATAAATCCTCGTTGCAGGTATAGCTTCTAAACCAACAAAAGTCCTTTCTTACAAACGTTTTGGTTGTCACAAGTAACAAACCCCTTTTTAAAATTGATAACCGAGTATTTAAACCTCGGGTCGTCTTCTCAAGGAATTGCAGGGAGGTTTTCTTATTATTGGTTAAGTTTGTAAATTGGGGGTTTTTAATGTATAAGATAAAAAGCGAGAACAGTAAATGGCAAGAAAGTAAATTGTATTAAATTAAATAGATAATAAAACTCTTGGCAAGGTATGAAAACTGGAAGTCCTATCCTGGCTATCCTTATCAATTGTAATGAGAATTGGATTTTTCTCCCACTTTGTTAACCTCTAACTATAAAGTTAAGTTAAGTGGATGAATTTATTCTGATTCCTCAAGTCCTAGTCTTTCCTTGGGAAAAGTTAGAGTTATTGGAACCCGAATTAATTCTTGAAGAATTCCAATTTTCAATCAACAATGAGTTTGATAACTCAAGTGTCTCCAACGACTCAACCAAAGCCAAAAGGAAAAAATCCAAATTATTTATATAATAAATAGAAGAAAGCAATCATAATTCTGAAATACCTCAATTAGCACTAATAAAGATATCAAATGTAACATGGAAGAGTTCATAAATTAAATTAGGAAAATAAATAAAAGGAACATTGAACCTGTGATGAAGAAGAAATAATCCTAAATCCTAAAACTAAATCCTAAGAGAGAGGAGAGAACCTCTCTCTCTAAAAACTACATCTAATCCTAAAATTATGAATTGTGAGCTTGTTTCTGAATGGATGCATTCCCCGACTTTATAGCCTCTAATCTATATTTTCTGGGCCACAAACTGGGTCAGAAACAGCCCAGAAATCGCTCCTTGCAATTTCTGTTACGTTCAGGTCGCGGGTAAGTGACGCGGAGGCGTCATCCACGCCTCCGTGCGGATTGAAGTTCGCAGATGCGATGCAGGTGCATCATTCAGGCGTTTGCATTGCCTAACATTGGGGCAGCTATGGAAAATTATATATCAAATCGAAGCCCCAGACGTTAGCTTTCCAACGCAACTAGAATTGAATCATTTGGACCTCTGTAGCTAAAGTTATAGCTGTTTGAGTGCGAAGAGGTCAGGCTGGACAGCTTAGCAATTTCTCCAACTTCTTGTATTCCTTCCACTTTTGCATGCTTTCTTTCCATCCTCTGAGCCATTCCTGCCCTGTAATCTCTGAAATCACTTAACACAAATATCAAGGCATCTAATGGTGATAAGAGAGGATTAATATTAGTAATTTAAAGACCAAAGAAGCATGTTTTCAATCAAAGCACATATTTAGGAAGGCAATTGTAAAACCATGCAAATAGTATGAATAAGTGGGTAAAGAGTTGATAAAAACTGCTCAATTGAGCACAAGATAAACCATGAAATAGTAGTTTATCAACCTTCCCACACTTAAACATTAGCATGTCCCCATGCTAAGCTCAAGAGAAACTATAAAGGAGTGAAGAGGAATGGTAAAATGTATGAAATGCAATCTATCTATATGAATGCAACTAAATGCAAAAATGTTTCTACCAACTTGGTTAAAAGTAAACAAATCCTTCAAGAAGAAATATGAACTGGATTTCACTAATTCAAATCATGAAAATGAAGTACAAATAGACTTACAAGAAGAAAATAGCTCATGAAAGCAGGGAACAAGGAATTGAGCATCGAACCCTCACTGGTAGTGTATAGACTCTAATCACTCAAGTGTTTAAGGTTCGATTCTCTCAATTCTCTACTAACCTTGCTTTCTAAGGCTTGCTTTTCTTCTACCAATCAACAAAAATTTAATGCACAAATACACAAATCAAGAGGTCTTTTAAGGGTTGTAATGGGGTTAGGGTCAAGGTAGGATTGTATTTGGTCAAGTGGACTAAAATCTGAATCCTTAGTTAACTTAAACTTTCCACCTAACTTAAGACAATCCATGTAATCAAAGTACAAAACCTAACTGTCCATTAACCATGTTTTCCACATATTCATGCATTCTGATTTCAAGTACAGTACATATGCATTGCTTTCACCATTTACTTTGGGGCATTTTGTCCCCTTTTTGCCTAATTGCTTTTTTTTTCTTTTTTTTCTCAATGCATATGATTAAATTATTGGATGCATGAGTCATGTCCTAAACATTTTTTTTTCACATTTTCAGAAAATTCTAACATACTCAATTCTCAAACTAAATGTTTCCAAATTCAACTTTCCCCATACTTAATTCATGAGCACTCTCACTAGTCTAAGCTAACCAAGGATTCAAATTAAGGGCATTATTGTCTTTCGCTTAGAGTTAATGATGTGCTAAAGTAAAGAACATAGGGGTATAATAGGCTCAACATTGGTTTGCAAAGGATAATAAAAGGGTAAGGCCATATGGGTATGTAAGCTCAGTGAAATAAAGGCCTCAATCATGTAAGTGTATGCATACATCAAATAATGGAAATATAGAATTAAGCAAGACAAAGATCAGAATTTTAGAGAGAAAAATACACACTAAAAATAAAATTTTGGTTGATAAAATGCAACCAATTCAAATAGGCTCAAAAATCTCACAGGTTTTGTGTGTTCGAGCTCTAAATCATGTTCCAAAATAATATTTCTTCAAACAAGTTTAATAAAAAGTTTCAATTTAAATTAGTGAAATACTCTAAAAACTTTTCTTGAAAAAGAAAATATTACTTTAACCAAGTGGTAAAATATGCACAAAATCAAATAAATATGCAATCAAACATGCAAATGCAACAACTAACAAGGAAAATAAAACATTAGTGTTTGAGAAGGAAATACTAACCCATGGAGATCGGTATCGACCTCCCCACACTTAAAGATTGCACCGTCCTCGGTGCATGCTAAGATGTACAAGTGGATGGGTGGCTCCAACTGATGCCCTTCTCCAAGGATTCTGCAGATGGACTTGTCTGTCTCCCCTTTTAGAAGTTTCTCCCTTTTTCCATCTTCGGTGGCCAGCCTAAAAGAAGAGAAAAAGAAGAATAGTAACCCAGAAATAAAGATAAGAACATAAATAAAATATGGGTGTTAATGCCAAATAATAAAGGTCTCAATTACATGGTAGCTACAACATGAAAATGAGAAAACAGTAGAAGTACATGGCAAATCAAGAGTGCAAAAAATTGCAAAAATAGGGAAGAGAGTGTGGGTAAGGAGAGATAATAAAAATTTATGTCAATGTAAAAGTAATACAGGTATAAAAGATTGGCATTGATATAAATAATATTACCTATTTAGAATAAAACAAGTCACTAAGCACCCAAAATAATTCAAGAGAAGATGCAATAGTTAAATAAGAAAATTTTAACACCAAAGAAAGAAAAATTAATTAATTTAGAAAAGAAAATAAAAATATGCATAAAAGTAAGATGCAGTGAATGAAATATGCAAATAAATTAAGTAAAATAGAATGAAGGTGAAAAGGAATGAGAAGTTAAAAAGATGAAGAGAAAGAAAGTAAGAAAGGAGAAAGAAAGAAATTAGGATTTGGGGAAGAAAAGATAAGATATTTTGGCTGATCTGGATATTCTATGCGCCGTATGTGACGCGGACGCGTGAGTGATGCGGTCGCGTGGTGCGCGATAAGGTCAGGTGATGCGGACGCGTGGGTCACGCGATCGCGTGGCCTGATTTGTGCGATTGGCGCGAGGGCAGCCCCGCGGTCGCGCAACTCTCTGTTTAAATCTCTTTTTGCCAAATTATTGGGTGAGGCGGTCGCGTGGTTGACGTGATCGCGTGGATGGCCAAGATCAGAGGATGACGCGGACGTGTGGGGCACGCGGTCGCGTCGTAGGGCTCGTGCGTCTAGCACCATTCCAGCCCCATTCCAGCCCAACTTTCGGCCATAAACCCTTGTTACGTCGATTTACAGGGCCACATGGTCGCGTGGGTGACGCGGTCGCGTGGGAGGCAAATTTTTCAACTGACGCGGACGCGTGGAGCACGCGGTCGTGTGGAGAGATTTGTGCCAAAGGCACGCCTCCAGCCACGCTCTCGCGTGACTCTCTGTTCACTTTCTTTTCTTCATAACGCACATGTGACGCGGACGCGTCGGCGACGCTGTCGCGTCACGTGCGATTTTTTTTTTGTATGCATGAAAAATGCAGAATGCAATGCTAATATGAATGTTATGCAAAACTTCAGGTTTAATACAATAAAATAAAATAAAACTCGAAAACAAATAAAACTAAATAAAAATGAAAAAGGAACGATCATACCACGGTGGGTTGTCTCCCACCTAGCACTTTTAGTTAAAGTCTTTAAGTTGGACATTTGGTGAGCTCCCTGTTATGGTGGCTTGTGCTTGAACTCATCCAGGAATCTCTACCAAGTTTGTATCTCCAGTAACCTCCGGGGTCCCAAACTAGGCATGTAAAGCCCTTAAGAAGCTTCAAATAGATTCTTAGGCTCCCGGGGTGACAAATGTCAGAGCAGATTTCAGGATCCCAAATCTTGCTTTTACACCCATTTTTGTCGGGATCTGTATTTTTCCAGCCGGGTGATAAGTAATTTGAATTCTCACTGCAGCTACCAAACAGCTTCCTAGACCTATTCAATTGAGCTTTACACCAACCTTTGCGTTTAAACTTAAAGCTTCCAACCATAATGAACCTTGCAAGACAATTCTTACCACTGACCATTTTTCTCTTACTCTTAATGCCACAAAGAGCTCTAAGTTGACCATCTGTCTCCAGTAGCCCATATTCAAGTGGAATTAGAAAGCTAAAGGATATGAATTTTACCCACTTGAATGTTTTGAAGGATGATGGCTACTTAGGGGGAGGGGTCTCCAATAACTTTGGCAAAGTGATTTCAAGCTCCACTCCCTTGTGCTTTTTGACAACTTCCACCTCTTTGCAAACTTCTTCAATATCAACCTCTTCCTCTTTGTAGCTTTCTTCCAATTCAATCTCTTCTTCATTGTTTACCAAGGTTATGGGAGGTTGTGCTTCTTCTTCTTTAATCTCCATGTCTAGTCCAACGGGAGAAGATTCAAATGTAGATAAGACTTCATCAATGATTGAATCCATCTCTTGATCATCTCCTTCAAAGTTTTCAACCATGATATGCCTTGGAGGTTGTCCACCCTCCTCAACATCAATTTCAAATGTCTTTGAAGGAGGCTCTATAACTTGAGTTTCCCATGGAGGTTCCGCATCTCCTAAGTCTTCAACCACTTCTTCCTCCTCAATGGCAGGCGTAGCTTCTTCCAATTGTTTCAATATAAAATCGTGCTGCTCACTGTCCACCGGAGTTTCTAATATCTCCTTCATACTACGTTCTTCATTAGATTGCCCACATGAGGCCATGGGGGTTCCTTGAGTGTCTGAATGTCGGGAAGGTAATCGATTTATCGCTTGATCCAATTGGCGAAGGGTTGCTTGAAGTTTTGCACATGTTTCCGTGAGACGATCCCTTGATTCTTGTTGCGCTCGGCTATCATAAGTAGGATCATAGTGCTCTTGGATTGATGGATATGGAGATGGCAAATATTGAGGTGGTGGTTCTTGGGAGTAATTGGGTTAGAATTGGGGTGGTTCTATATATGTTTCATATGGCTCATAAGGTGGTTGGTGTGGTGGATACGGGTTAGAATCATGTGATGATGTCTGGTAGTAGGGGGCTTGTGAGTATGGTGGTCCAAAGCTGTGTTGAGGAGAGGGTTTATAGGCATATGGTGGTGGTTGTTGATAGTCCATTGGAGGTGGTTGTTGCCATGAGGGTTGATCAAATCCTTGTGGCTCCTCCCATCTTTGATTGTTCCAACCTTGATGCCTGTTCTCATTGTAATTTCCTCTTCCTACAATATAATTGTAACCAGACTCATAACCAAAGGGGTGAGAGTTCATAGTAGAAAATAAAAATTAAAAACGAAAATAAAAAACAAATTTAAATTAAAAGGTTATTGAAATTAAAATTTTTGAATTTGAAAATTTAAATTTTGAATTTTGAGTTTTTAAATTTTGAAATTTGAATTTTGAAATTTAAAATTTTGAAATTTGAAATTTGAATTTTTAAATTTTGAATTTTGATTTTTTTGAATTTTAAAATTTTGAAATTAAAATTTTGAATTTTGAATTTTGAATTTTGGAAATTAAATATTGAAATTTGAAATTTGATTTTTGAATTAAGATAAGATAAGATTTTGAAAAAGATATGATTTTTGAAAAATATTTGAATTTTGAAATTTAAAACTAAGATAAGATAAGATAAAAATTTTAAAATCAAAATCTGAAATTTTTTTTTATGGAAAATTCGAAAATTCAATAAAAATAAAGAGAAAAGATATTTTTGAATTACATGAAGAAAGAGAAAAACAATAAAATGACACCAAACTTAAAATTTTTTAGATCAAAATGAAGAAAACAACTAAGAACAACTTGAAGGTCAAGATGAACACGAAGAACAACTTGAAGATCAAGATGAACACCAGGAAAAAAATTTTTTGAAAAATTTTTAATAACTAAATAAAAACCAATAACCTCTTAATTTATGAAAAAGCAAAAATAAAAACAAAAATAAAAACAAATAAATAGGTAAAAGAAAATATTTACAATAACCAATAATAAGGCACACGTTTGCAATTTCCCGGCAACGGCGCCATTTTGAAGAGAGAACTTTTGCGTGGTCTAGAAATTTGCAGATAAATCCTCGTTGCAGGTATAGCTTCTAAACCAACAAAAGTCCTTTCTTACAAACGTTTTGATTGTCACAAGTAACAAACCCCTTTTTAAAATTGATAACCGAGTATTTAAACCTCGGGTCGTCTTCTCAAGGAATTGCAGGGAGGTGTTCTTATTATTGGTTATGAGTTTGTAAATTGGGGGTTTTTAATGTATAAGATAAAAAGCGAGAACAGTAAATGGCAAGAAAGTAAATTGTATTAAATTAAATAGATAATAAAACTCTTAGCAAGGTATGAAAACTGGAAGTCCTATCCTGGCTATCCTTATCAATTGTAATGAGAATTGGATTTTTTTCCGACTTTGTTAACCTCTAACTATGAAGGTAAGTTAAGTGGATGAATTAATTCTGATTCCTCAAGTCCTAGTCTTTCCTTGTGAAAAATTAAAGTTATTAGAACCCAAATTAATTCTTGAAGAATTCCAATTTTCAATCAACAATGAGTTTGATAACTCAAGTGTCTCCAATGACTCAACCAAAGCCAAAAGGAAAAAATCCAAATTATTTATATAATAAATAGAAGAAAGCAATCATAATTCTGAAATACCTCAATTAGCACTAATAAAGATATCAAATGTAACATGGAAGAGTTCATAAATTAAATTAGGAAGAGAAATAAAAGGAACATTGAACCTGTGATGAAGAAGAAATAATCCTAAATCCTAAAACTAAATCCTAAGAGAGAGGAGAGAACCTCTCTCTCTAAAAACTACATCTAATCCTAAAATTATGAATTGTGAGCTTGTTTCTGAATGGATGCATTCCCTGACTTTATAGCCTCTAATCTATGTTTTCTGGGCCGCAAACTGGGTCAGAAACAGCCCAGAAATCGCTCCCTGTGATTTCTGTTACGTTCAGGTCGCGGGCAAGTGACGCGGAGGCGTCATCCACACGTGCATGCGGATTGAAGTTCGCAGATGCGACGCGGGCGCGTCATTCACGCGTTCGCATCACCTAACGTCAAGGCAGCTATGGTAAATTATATATCAAATCGAAGCCCCGGACGTTAGCTTTCCAACGCAACTGAAACTGCATCATTTGGACCTCTGTAGCTAAAGTTATAGCCATTTGAGTGCGAAGAGGTCAGGCTGGACAACTTAGCAATTTCTCCAACTTCTTGTATTCCTTCCACTTTTGCATGCTTCCTTTCCATCCTCTGAGTCATTCCTGCCCTGTAATCTCTGAAATCACTTAACACACATATCAAGGCATCTAATGGTGATAAGAGAGGATTAATATTAGCAATTTAAAGACCAAAGAAGCATGTTTTTAATCAAAGCATATATTTAGGAAGGCAATTGTAAAACCATGCAAATAGTATGAATAAGTGGGTAAAGAGTTGATAAAAACCACTCAATTGAGCATAAGATAAACCATGAAATAGTAGTTTATCAGGTACCAAGAAAGGAAAAGAGAAGGCCACTGATAAGACACCGGCAAGGAAAGGCACTAAAAGAACCATGGCTAAGGCACAACCCACTATAAGCGTTAAGCCACCCACGAAGCGGGTGAAGCGGACAATCAAAGTTGATGAGGCGGAAAAGGCGTTTCCTGCTAGGGACGACTCTGCACGGTTCTCTAACCGTTACTGTGAGTGGATGTTCCCTATCCTGGCTGAGAGAAACTACAATAATGAGCACCTACTCATTCTTCCAACACACTTTATTGATTTTGTGGAGCCCCGCATCGAAAGGAGATAGTGGGGATTCTTGAGAAGGCAGCCACGGGAGGCCAATTTATCATGGGTAGTCGAATTCTACTCCAACTTCCACTCGCCTACCCTGCAGTCTGTTTATGTTCGTCAGAAGCAAGTACCTATCTCCGAAGGGGCCATTCATCGATTGGATCTTCCACCTAGCTCAGAGAGATTGGACACTTATCAAGAGGTCTCTCTCAAGCGCCAGACATACCAGTTTGATTGGAATAGTGTCCTTGGCGTCAAAGCACAACCTGGCAGCACATGGATCTATGGACAACATCGGACTCGTCCTAAGAGCATATCAGCTCCAGCACTTACCTTGGAGGCTCGTGTGTGGGCCCAGATTATGTCACACTATGTCTTTCCAAGCACTCACGAGTCCACCTTCACTACGGACATGGCTATTCTCATCTAGTGCATCCTTACAGAGCAACCCCTCAACTTACCAAGACACATCCGGCAGGCCATAGGATACGTGCAGATTGCGGGTAACCTACCCTTTCCCACATTGGTTTTAGATCTAGTCTCCGCGGCAGGAGTCTCCTATAGGGCTGAGGATACCAAGGCCATGATCCCAAGGGCTTATCAGTATGTCCCGAACAAGAAGTATACCAGACCCCAGTACCTTCTGCTAGCCGACATCCTGGCCCATCTTTAGACATTCCTCCTACTTTTGCCCCACCATCACCCACACCTCCTACACCATCCACTACTCAGATGTTCCTCCAGATCCTTCAGAGGTTAGACCGGCAAGACCGGCAGATGGAGCGAATGGAGCGCCGCAACAAGCGTCGATACACCTATCTGAAGGAGCTCATTGTTATCACTCACCCACCTCTGGAAGAGAAGGATACCCCAGACTCCACTTCACCTACCAGCATCGGACACCGTGACGAGCCCGACAGTAGAGGTGATGCCACCAGCCCCACCTTGCTCCTTACTGATGGCACGGAAGACTGTGCCAAGCCTTAAGTGTGGGGAGGTCAGTACCTGATTTCTGGAGGTAATCTTTCTCTCTCTTAACACCAATATGTTCTTTTTTCTTTTGTTAGATAGGATAGATTGCATGATAATAATTTCTTGCATGTATGTTCTGCTTGGTTGAAATAATGAGTTTCTTTTCAAGATCATATTTTAGAGCATCTCACTAATTCAAATTAAAAATTTGTGTTAAACCTGTTAGAATATTGTAATTTGGAACATGGTTTATAGCTAAGAACACACAACCTGTGAGATTTTGAGCTTTATTATATAGTTACATTATTTAACCATGATTTTCATTCTTGTGTGTTTTCTTCTCTATGATTGAAATCTATGGTTTGTTTCATTCTATATGTCCATTGTTTAGTGTATATTCATGCATACATGTGATTGAGGCCATCATTTGATATTAGCTCACTTATCCCAAATAGCCTACCATTCTATTTACCTTTGTTTGCCACTTTGAGCCTTTTCAATCCACATTTGTTCTTTATATTACCACATCACTATCCTTAAGCGGAAAAAACAATTAATTATCCCATTTGAATCTTTGGTTAGCTTAAGATAGAAATTGTGTGTCAACTAAGTGTGGAAAATTTTGGGAACTTGGGTTAATAAGAATGTGTTTTGTTTTTATTGACAAATTTTGATAATTTGGGTGCTTGCTCATGTGAAACTATAAAAACCACATGCATTGATATACTATGTTTTTAAAAAAAATAAAAAAAATAAAAAAAAATTACCCTAATGTTAAGTCCAATAAAAAGATCAATGCATATGTGATGAAATTAAAGAAAATTTTGATACATGAGTATGTGAAATACACAAAAGTGACATTATGGGTAGCTAGGCATGATTTTAGAATTATATAGAGAGTGTGTGTGTGTGTGTGTCTGTAAATAAGGACTTAGGTTAGTCAAAGATTCAAATTATATCTCACATGGCCATACATATATTCTCACCTTTACCTTAGCCCCATTAAAACCTTCAAAAGACTTTATGATGTTTGCATCTGTACACTAGACATTTGTTGATTGGTTAGATGAAGAACAAAGTTTTAGAGGGTAGGACTAGAGGAGATTAGAGTGGATTAACCCTGGACACTTGAGCGATTAGAGTGCATATACACTTCCAGTGAGGGTTCAATGCTTGGTTCTGTGTTTTCGGCTTCCATGAGCTATTTTCTTACAAGTTTACTTGCCTCTTATTGTGTAATTTGAATGAGTGGAATCTGATTTTTTGCTTGTCTTGGAGAACTTATTCACTTTTAACCAAGTAGGTAGAAACATCTTAGCATATAGTTGCATTCATATACATAGGTTGCATTGCATGAGTCTTTCTTTTCCCCATTCATTCTTTTGGTCTCCTTGAGTTTAGCATGAGGACAAGCTAATGTTTAACAGTGGGGAGATTGATAAACCACGGCTTTATGGTTTATCTTGTGCTAAATTGAGTGGTTTTTATCAGTTCTTTGCACACTTATTCATGTAATTCGCATGTTTTACATTTACCTTCCTGATTTTGTTCTATGATTGAAAACTTGCTTCCTAAGCCTTTAAATTGTCAATTTTTAATTCCCCTTTATACCATTCGATGTCGTGATCTGTGTATTAAGTGTTTTCAGGCTTTATAGGGTTGTAATGGCTTAGAGGATGGAAAGGAACACAAGAAACTAAGGAGCTGACCAATGAGGACCGACGCGCACGCACGGCTCACGCATGCGCGTGGCTTGGCGCAATTCATACTGACGCGTACGCGTGACACGCGCAGAAGACCATCGACGCGTACGCGTAAATGACGCATACGTGTGAATGACGCATACGCGTAACTGACGCGTACGCGTGACGTGCGTAATATTCTGCAACTGCAGAAGATGCTAGGGGCAATTTTGGGCTGAGTTTGGACCCAGTTTCTGGCCCAGAAACACAGACTAGAGCCAGGGGACAGCAGAGACTCAACACACATTCACATTCACTCAGTTTTAGTTTTAGTTGGGAATTTTAGAGAGAAAATACTACTTCCTCTAGGGTTCTTCGTATTCTTAGATTTTTTTAGTTTATGCTTTTGGATTGGATCTTGAGAGAATTACTACCTCCGTTTGAAGTCTCTATTATTACAGTTTACTTTCTTATTTCCTTACTCTTTTATTTTCCATTCAGTTTGTTCAGAGTTACATATGGATATCTTTGATTTTGGAAAGTATTAATGCAAGAGTTATTTTTACTTTTAAATTCATCATTTGTTTGAATGTCATCTTCCCTTAATTTATTATTTCAAAAACATTGCTTTTACTAAATTAATTTTAATTACCATGTCTCTTTTCTACTCCCTTTACATGTTTACGAAAATGGGATCCATGTCAATGGAGTAGGCTCCCAACTCGACTTTGGAGTTGATTAATAAGAAACCCTTGAGTTGGAATACTCAAGTGTTAATTTGTAATTGGAAGTTGTTGGCTGACTCTCTAGTCACTAACTCTAATCCTTCTCTAGGAGAGGATTAGGACTTGTGAATCAGAGTTGGTTTAGTTACTTGACTTTCCTTTATTAGGTAAGGGATATCTAAGTAGAAACAATAACTTCTTACTATTACATTTGGGAAAATTCAACAAGGATAGAACTTCTGATTAATCTTTTCCTAGTCAAGGCTTTTTATTTCAATTACATAAAACCTCTTGTTAATTTTTATTGCTTTAATTTATAATCATTTATTTTCTCATTCTCCAACTCTAAAATTTCTCAGAAAATTTCTGACCAATAAATTGCACTCTTTTGTCAACTCGTTGGGAGACGACCTGGGAATTCTACTCCCAGTATTTTATTCTTAAATTGTGACAACTCTTTTTAAATTGATAAGCGGAATTTTTGTGGGTTAAGAATTGTACTTGTAACGTTTTTTCCATTATAAATTCTTAATCAACATTTTTCCGCCCGTCAATTTTTGACACCGTTGCCGGGAAGTTGCAACAGTGTGCTAAATTATTGGTTGGTGTAAATATTTTTAAATTTACATATTTGTATATTTTATTTTATTTTATTACCACGAGCTCTATGTTTCTTTCATTGAATGACGCGTTCGTTACCGGATCCGAGCTTAGCCGCGTTTGATCTTGAAATCAAAGAACTATTTCACATATTAGGCGAGCTCGACGTCGGTTAGCCTCTGAGGGTGGTGAAGTGGTTTAAACCAATTCACCAGTCTTATCTGAGGGTGAATCTGAAGCGTCATTTGAGGAAGAAACAAGCTTCTCTTCTACTGATTCTGTTGATTTACACGCAGATATTATGGCGGAGCCTAGAAGGATTACTCTCCATGAAGCAGGAGCTCCAGACTTTACACTGCAACCATACCAAGCGCGTCATCCAAATTTAGCTGCGGATTTTGAACTGAAGACTGCGCTAATCAATTTACTACCCAAGTTTCATGGCTTACCTGCTCAAGAGCCTATCAAGCACCTCAGAGATTTTCAGACAGCCTGCTCAACTACTAAGCATCATGGTGCGGATGAGACTACTTTCTGGTTATATGCCTTCCCATTTTCTCTTGAGAGAAAGGCAAGGGAGTGGTCTACACTCAACCTAAAAAAGTTGTTACTAATTGGGATCTGCTCAGAAGGGAATTCCTGGACAAGTACTTTCCAGCTGAAGTTACAGATGGACTGAGGAAAGAAATTTCCTACATTATACAAGGCGAATCAGAGTCTCTTTATGAGTATTAGGAACGCTTCAGAAATCTCCTAGACTCATGTCCCCACCACAAGATTGACCAGTTGGTGTTGATTAGCTATTTCTGCCAAGGCATGAAGCCTCAAGACAAGACTATATTAGGTGCTGCGAGTAATGGCTCTCTGACTAAGTACAAGACGGTGACAGAAGTGTGGCAACTGATCGCCGATCTAGCTGAGTCTACCCAGAATACAAGGCACAGGAACAACCATCCTAAGGATATTGCGGAGGTTTCCTCTAGTAGTGAGACTGCTGCTCTCACACAGACTCTAGGAGAGATGACCAATATACTGAAGCAGCTCCAGCTGAATCAGCAGCAACCTCAGCCTTCTCCACAACAACAGTGTCAATAGTTGGTTCCTCAAAGGGTGTGCGGAATATGTGCCTGCTATTCTTATTACATTGATGAATGTCCGCAACGCCAACAAGAAGACAATACCTTGGCGGCTACCAACACTATTATAACCGTTCGAATCAAGGGTACTATCAATAAGGCGGTAATTATAACCAAGGTGGGAACTACAATCAAGATTGGCAAGACAACTTCAACCAGGGATGGAGAGACAATTTCAACCAGGGCTGGAGAGATAATTCCAACCAAGGATGGATGGACAACTACAATCAAGGAGGTAGAGACAACGGTGGAAATCAGAGGTGGAACAACAACAACAATCAGTAGCACCGGTATCAACAGAACCCTCCTTACCAACAGCAGAACCAAGGCCAGCCTTACCGAGCACCTCACCAAAGGCAGTCCCAAGTGCCTCAAAACAACCAACAGCAGGCCCCTCAAATTACTTACCTCCATTCCTCCTCAAATGAGATGCTTCGCTCTATTGCGCAAGGACGAAAAGACCCCCAGAATACAATCAGATCTAGCATAAATGGTCTTACCTCCACTATACAAGCTCTCCTATCCCGCATGGAGCCACCATCTACCCCCAACAATCAACCTTCAAGCTTTAGTGTACTTCCTTCTCAACCTTTACCCAACTCCAAAGGTGGAATCAATGCCATTACTTTGAGATCTAAAACAACATTGTAAGAGAAGAGTCATGAGGAGCCAAGCTCAAAGGAAGACATTCAAGTTGAAGACATTGTTGAGGTAGAGGATGTTGAAGAAGAGGATGAAGTACAAGACATGGTTGAAGAAGAAGCAGCTCAACTAATGAATGGAGCACCAAAGGAAGATGAAGTTACAAGAGAAGCCATTCTCATTCCTTTTCTACACCTTGCTATGAAACCCAGAAAGCAGATGGAGCTAGACCCTAAGATGGTGGAAATCTTCAAAAAGGTTGAGGTAACTATTCCCCTTTTTTATGCTATTCGCCAGTTACCTAAATATGCTATGTTTCTAAAAGATTGATGCATGAATAAAGATAAAATACATGATTTAGAAACTATTCCTCTAGGTAGCTCTATTTCTGCTTTAATGGGTGCCATACCGGAAAAATATGGGGATCCGGGTCCATGCATGGTTACTTGTACTATTGAGGGTGTACAATTTTTTGATTGCATGTGTGAGTATTATGCCATTATCTGTATATGATTCTTTTAGGCTCCCTCCCTTAAAAAGGTCAGCAGCACGTTTTATTTTGGCAGATAAGAGCATAATCTCAATGGTTGGAATGCTGAGGACGTGCTGGTGAGCATTAAGGAGCTAACATTCCCTATTGACTTCTACATTATGGAGATGCCCCCTAATGACTCAGGAAGACCATCATCCATCCTGCTTGGAAGGCCATTTCTGAAGACTTCAAGGTTCAAATTGGATGCCTTCTCAAGAACTTACTCTTTTGAGATAGATGGCCGAGCAGTGAGCTTCAACCTGGATGAAGCTATGAAGCACCCACCGGAAGATCACTCCATCCTCCAGTGTGACATTATTGATGAGACCATGGCTGAAGTTCATCAAAAAGAAGTAGAAGAGATGGACATAGAGCAAGGTGCAAGTGTGGGGAAACCCTCTGAGCTTATTGAAGATACCTTGCCACCACCAATGGCTCCAGATGATCAAGTGCCTAGCCATGAACAGAAAATGGAGTTGAAGCCCCTTCCACAACACCTCAAGTATACTTACCTTGAGGATAATCAGAAGCTCCCAGTTATCATTGCAAGGGAACCCACTTCCCAACAGGAGGAGCAGTTTCTTAGTGTGCTGAGAAGACACAAGAAAGCTATTGGGTGGAGCTTGGTGGATATAGTAGGCATCAGCCCTCAAGTCTGTGAGCACCGTATATTTTTAGAAGAGGGAGCAAGGCCTGTCGGTTAACCTCAAAGGCGGTTGAACCCTACCATTCTAGAGGTTGTCAAGAAGGAAGTGACTAGACTGCTTGAAGCTAACATCATCTATCCAATCTCGGATAGTGAATGGGTCTGCCCAGTACAGGTGGTACCAAAGAAGTCTGGCATCACAACAGTGAAGAATGAGCATGGAAAACTCATGGCAACTAGAGTGCAGAACTCCTGGAGGGTGTGCATTGATTATAGGCGTCTCAACCAGGCTACTCACAAGGATCACTACCCACTCCTTTTCATCGATCAGATACTTGATCGCCTGTCAGGTAAATCACACTACTGTTTTCTAGATGGTTACACTAGCTATTTTCAAATTCATATAGCTCCTGAAGATCAGGAGAAAACTACTTTTACATGTCCCTTTGGAACGTATGCATATAAGAGGATGCCTTTTGGCTTATGCAATGCACCGGCTACGTTTCAAAGATGCATGATGAGTAATTTCTCAGATCTTCTTGAAAACTGTATGGAAGTTTTCATGGATGACTTTAGTGTGTTTGGTGATTTATTCAACCTTTGCGTAGATAGTTTAACTAGAGTATTAGACCGGTGTGTTAGTTCAAACTTTGTATTCAATTTTAAAAAATGTCATTTTATGGTTAAACAAGGTATTGTTCTAGGACATGTTGTTTCTAATACTGGTATTTCAGTTGATCCGGCAAAGGTAGATGTCATTTCTGGTTTACCTTACCCCTCCTCCGTGAGAGAAGTCCGTTCGTTTCTTGGACAGTAACGAACGGATTTCTGTCGGTAAAGAGTTTAACAAATATAATTGCGTTGTAAGTGTAGTTTCTAAACCAACAGAGAATCCTTTCGTACAAAAGTTTGTTTGTCACAAGTAACAAAACCCAATAAAATTTATAACCGAAGTATTTAAACCTCGGGTCGT
This sequence comes from Arachis ipaensis, assembly GCF_000816755.2. Classification (NCBI taxonomy): domain Eukaryota; kingdom Viridiplantae; phylum Streptophyta; class Magnoliopsida; order Fabales; family Fabaceae; genus Arachis; species Arachis ipaensis. The sequence goes on from NC_029790.2 coordinate 42,275,995, forward strand.
CTCTCAAGGAATTGCAGAGAAGTATGATTTATTATTGGTTATGGAAAAAATTATATTTTTGGATTTTTGAAATAGGGAACAAGGAAATAAGTTGGCAATAAAGTAACTTAATTATCATGAACACCAGTGCAAGGTATAAGAACTGGAAAGCCCATCCTAGTTATCCTTATCAGGTGTGATGAGAATTGTTTATTGCTCCCACTTAGATAACCCTTGCTAAATAAAGGAAAGTCAAGTTGACTAATGAATTTGGTTCCTCAAGTCCTAGTCAACTCCTATGGAAAGACTAGCTTTAGAGGGATCCAAATCAATCAGCAATTCTAATTTTCAATCAACTGCTGAGTTTGATAACTCAAGTGTCACCAATTACTCAACCAAAGCAAAGGGAGGAAAATCTAAATTATTTATATCATAAATAGAAGAAAGCAATCATAAATCTGAAATACCTCAATTTGTATTAAATAAGAAAATCAAATTAAACATAGGAATCCATAAGCCAAATTGGTAACATCAAGTAATCAACTAAAGTAATAAAATAAATAAAAGTAGAAGAGAAACGAAATTAAAAGAACATTGAACCTGGAGTGAAGAAGAAGTAAACCTAACCTTTAAGAGGAATCCTAATCCTAAATCCTAAGAGAGAGGAGAGAGCCTCTCTCTCTAAAAGCTACATCTAAAAACCTAAAATTGTGTATATTAAAGTTGTGTTCATAAATGAATGGATTCTCCCACTTTATAGCCTCTAATATGTGTTTTCTGGGCCAAAAAATGGGTCAGAAACAGCCCAGAAATTGCCCCCAGTGATTTCTGATACGTCCAGCACGCGGCAAAGTCACGCGTGAGCGTCGTCCACGCATTCGCGCGGATTGAGTTTTTGCCAGGTCACGCGTGCGTGTGATCCACGCGTGCGCGTGATCCACGCGTGCGTGTTGCCTATCTTCGGAGCAGCTATAGCAAATTATATATCGTTGTGAAGCCCCGGTTGTTAGCTTTCCAATGCAACTGAAACAGCCTCATTTGGACCTTTGTAGCTCAAGTTATGATCGATTTAGTACGAAGAGGTCAGGTTGGACAGCTTAGCAATTCCTTCAGTTTCTTGTATTCCTTCCAGTTTTTCATGCTTCCTTTCCATACTCTAAGTCATTCCTACCCAATAAACCTTGAAAACACTTAACACACATATCAAGGCATCGAATGGTAATAAGAGAGGATTAAAAATAGCAAAATTAAAGCCAAAGAAGCATATTTTCAATCATAGCATAAAATCGGGAAGGAAAATGTAAAACCATGCAAATTATATGAATAAGTTTGAGAATAATGGATAAAATCCACTAGATTAAGCACAAAATAAACCCTAAAAATGGGGTTTATCAACCTCCCCACACTTAAACATTAGCATGTCCTCATGCTAAGCTCAAGAGAAGCTATAAGAGTGAAGAGGAATGGTAGAGAGTATGAAATGCAAGCTATCTATGTGAATGCAACTACATGCAAAATGTTTCTACCTATTTAGTCAAAAGTAAATAAACCTTTCAAGAATAAATATGAACTGGATTTCACTAATTCAAATCATAAAAATGAAGTATAAATAGACTTGCAGAAGAAAATAGCTCATGAAAGCCAGGAACAAAGAATCGAGCATCCAACCCTCACCGGAAGTGTATACACTCTAATTACTCAAGTGTTTAAGGTTCAATTCTCTCAATTCTTTACTAACCTTGATTTCTAAGACTTTCTCTTCTTCTACCAATCAATAGAAATTTAATGCACAAATACACATATCAAGAGGTCTTTTAAGGGTTGTAATGGGGTTAGGGTCAAGGTAGGATTGTATTTGGTCAAGTGGACTAAAATTTGAATCCTTAATTAACTTAAACTTTCCACCTAACTTAGACAATCCATGTAATCATAATACAATGTCTAACTACCCATTAACCATGTTTTTCACATATTCATGCATCCTAATTTCGAGTACAGTACATATGCATTGCTTTCACCATTTACTTTGGGGCATTTTGTCCCCTTTTACTTATTTGCTCTTTTTCTTTTCTTTTTCTCTCTCTCTTTTTTTTATTTTATCTCTTTTTTTCTTTTTAATTTTATTTTTATATTTTTTTCTCAATGCATATGATTAAATTATTGAATGCATGAACATGTTCTAAACATTTCTTTCACATTTTCATAAAGTTTAACATACTTAATTTCCAAAACCAAACGTTTCCAAACTCACTTTCCCCACACTTAATTCATGAGTACTCTCACTAGTCTAAGCTAACCAAGGATTCAAATTAAGGATATTATTGTTTTTCGCTTAGAGTTAGTGATGAGCTAAAGTAAAGAACAAAGGGGTATAATAGGCTCAATATTGGTTTGCAAAGGATAATGAAAGGGTAAGGCCATACGGGTATGTAAGCTCAGTGAAACAAAGGCCTCAATCATATAAGTGCATGCATACATCAAACCATGGAAATATAGAATTAAGCAAGACAAAGATCACAATTTTAGAGAGAACAACACACACCAAAAAAAATATTGGTTGATAAAATACAACTAATCAAATAGGCTCAAAATCTCACTGGTTTTGTGTGTTCGAGCTCTAAACCATGTTCCAAAATAAAATTTCTTCAAACAAGTTTAACAAAAAATTTTATTCAAATTAGTAAAATAGTCTAAAAAGTTTCTTGAAAAAGTAAATATTACTTCAACCAAGTAGTTGGTAAAATATGCACAAAATGTAACAACTAACTACAAAGAAAATTTAAACATTGGTGTTGAGAAGAAAATAACTAACCCATGGAAGTCGGTATTGACCTCCCCATACTTAAAGATTGCACCGTCCTCGGTGTATGCTAAGATGTGCAAGTGGACGGGTGGCTCCAACTGACGCTTTTCTCCAAGGATTGTGCAGATGGACTTGTTTGTCTCCCCATTTAGAAGCTTTCCCTTTTCCTTCTTTGGTGGCCATCCTGAAAGAAGAGGAAAAGAAGAAAAGTAACCCATAAATAAAGATAAGAAAATAAATAAAGTATGGGTGGGTTAATGCCAAATAATAAGAGTCTCAACTACATGGTAGCTACAACATGCAAGTGAGAAAATAGTATAAGCACATGGCATATCAATAGTGCAGACATTACAACAAAGGGGAAGAGGTAGTGGGCCATGAAAGACAATATAAACTCATGTCAATGCAAAGGAATACAAGTATCATAAAAGATTAGCGTTGACTTAAATAATATTACCCATCAATATAAAACAAGTCATGAAGCACCAAAATAATACCAGAAAAGATACAACAGTTGCATAAGAATATTTGAACACCAATGGTAAAATAATAAATTTAGTAAAGAAAATAAAAATATGCACAAAATTAAAATGCATTGAATGAAAGTATGCAAATAAATTAAGTAAAATAGAATGGAAAAGAATAGGGATGAGAAGTTAAAGGGATGAAGAAGAAGAAAGTAAGAGAGAAAGAAGAAAGAAGAAAGAAGAAAAGATAGAAGAAATTAGGATTAGAAAAGAAAAGATAAGATAAGTGGCAACACAGGGATCTTGTGGTGTTGCGCGAGTGACGCGCACGCGTACTCCATGCGCACGCGTCGGTCGCGCAAATGGGGTGACGACGCGTCGGCGCCGGTCACGCGTACGCGTGACCATGTTTGTGCTACTCACGCGAGGGCATCGTGGCACTCGCACAACCCTCTGATTGTTTTGGGATATGTGCCAAAATGTCACATGACGCGTGCGCGTCAGGCACGAGCACGCGTGGGAGTGCTTATTGTAAAAGTGACGCGCACACGTCCACGACGCGTACGCGAGATGCAATTGTGCCTCGGGCACAGTGCCAGCACCAAGCCAGCCCAACTTTTAGCCAATACACCTTTTACGTCGATTTTTCTGGGACACGCGTGCGCGTCAATCGCGTCATTGACGCGTACGCGTGAAGTGCCAAAATCCCAAGTGACGCATACGCGTGGAGTACGCGTACGCGTGATGTTGCTTGTGTGATTGGCACGCTTTCTGCACCACTCCCACAGAACTTGCTGTTCGCCCCTCTTTTTTTTATGAATTTTTTTTATATGCAGTATGCAGAATACAAAATGCAGATGCTGATGCAGACATCATAAATGAACACTAAGAAAAATAGAATAAAATAAAACTAAGAATAAAACAAAATAAAATAAAACTAAGAATAAAAATATAATAAAATAAAACTAAGGATAAAAATAGAAGATAATACCATGATGGGTTGTCTCCCACCTAGCACTTTTAGTTAAAGTCCTTAAGTTGGACATTTAGTGAGCTCCTTGTCATGGCGGCTTGTGCTTGAACTCATCTTGAAACCGCCACCAATGCTTGGACTTCCAACAAGATCTGTCTATTCCATGTAAATTTCCCAAGCCTTGATGGAGTTCTTCACAAGCTTTGAGCTCCCAAAGTTGAACTTCTTGTATGCTGGGATCCCAAATCTTGATTCTACACCCGTCTTCAAGTTGATCATCATGGTTCCATCCGGGTGGCAAGCACTCTGAATTCTCTACAGAGTACCAAACTCTTCTTTTAGATCTAACCAAATTATCACCAGTTGAGCCCTTAGATCTATCTCTTGAAGTATCAACCTTGATGAGCCTTGATTTGCAACTCCAACCACTAAACATCCTTCTCTTACGCTTAATGCCACAAAGTCTTCTAAGTTGTCCATCCGTTTCAAGAATACCATATTCAGGTGGAACGGTAAGGCGAATAGAGACAAGCCTTATCCACTCAAATGAAGGAGTAGACGGCAACCTAGGTGGAGAAGTCTCCAACATTCTTGACAAAGCGTACTCGACTCCCGTCCGCCCTTTTCTAAGGATTTTCGCTTCCACATCATTCTCAGACTCAATTATAGAAGAGTCTTCATATTCAAGGAGTTTGTTTGCGGATGTAGATTTATCACTAGGAGGACTTGATGCATGATGCTCATCACCAAGGGAACTTACTTCTTGATCTATCCCATCCAAGTCTTCATAAGGAATATGCTATGGAGGTTGTGCACTGGCCTTCTTGACATCAATTTCAATCTTATTGGAGGAGCAAACTACAATTCTAGATTCCCATGGAGGTTCAGCATCTCCTAAATCTTCAACCACTTCTTCCTCTGCAACTATTATGGCTTCCTCCACTTGTTCCAATACAAAGCCATGTTCCTCATTGTCCACCGAAGTTTCTAGTATCTCCTTCATGCTACGCTCGTCTTTAGATTCTCCACATGTAGCCATGGGAGTACTTTGAGTGTTCAAATGTTGGGAAGCTAATTGATTTATTAACTCGCCCAAGGAAGCCGCAAAATTTAGCACGTTCTTTTCCATCTCTTCTTGCCTTTGAAGAAGTACGCCAAGGGTTTCATTCATTGGAGATTGGGGTGGATATGAGGGTTCATTACTTGGGAGGAAAGGTTTATGATACGGAGGTGGTTCTTCTTGATAAGGATGTGGCGGTTCAACACTCTCTATTTTTTGTACTTGTTGCTCAACACACTCATCCGTGGGAATGCTTTGTTCATTGCATGAGTCTCTTGGGCCAAACTTTTGATGGATGGTTACGTGAAGTTGATCTATTGCTTCCTGGAGACGATCCATTAACTCTTGTCCAGCTTGACTATCATAAGCAGGATCATAGTGCTCTTGGATTGATGGATATGGACATTGTATATATGCAGGTAGTGGTTCTTGGGAGTAATCGGGTTAGAATTGGGGTGGATCTATGTATGGCTCATATGGCTCATAGGGTGGTTGATATGGTGGATAAAGGTTAGGATCATGTGATAGTGTTTGATAGTAGGGGGCTTGTGAGTATGGTGGTCCAGAGTTGTTTTGAGGAGGTGGTTCATAAGCCTATGGTGGGACTTGTTGGTAACTACAAGGGGGTCCACCATATCTATCATCTTGGCACGCACCTTGGAATGGTTCTTGACCATAGTAATTTGGTGGGTGTTGGTTGTCACAAAAAGGTCCACCATAACTATTGTCTTGGCATACATTGTAGAATGGTCGTTGTCCATGGTATCTTAGAAAGTGTTGTTGCCGAAAGGGTTGATCAGACCCTCGTGGCTTCTTCCATCTTTGATTGTTTTGACCTTGATGCCTATTTTCATTATAGTTTCCATTCCTTACAACAACATTGGAACCAAACTTAAAACCAGAGGGGTGAGAATTCATAGTAGTGAGGGAAATAAAAATTAATAAAAATTAAAGAAAATAAACTCTTAAAACTAGAAACACTAACAAAGAAACAAAAAAGCAAAAATAAAAACAAAAATAAAAATAAATAAACAAGCAAAAAGCAAATATTTACAATAACCAATAATAAGGCACACGTTTGCAATTTCCCGGCAACGGCGCCATTTTTTGACGAACGGATTTCTGTCGGTAAAGAATTTAACAAATATAATCCCATTGTAAGTATAGTTTCTAAACCAACAGAGAATCCTTCCGTACAAAAGTTTGGTTGTCACAAGTAACAAAACCCAACAAAATTTATAACTGAAGTATTTAAACCTCGGGTCGTCTCTCAAGGAAATGCAGGGAAGTATGATTTATTATTGGTTATGGAAAAAAAGTATATTTTTGGGTTTTTGAAATAGAGAACAAGGAAATAAGTTGGCAATAAAGTAACTTAATTATCATGAACACCAGTGTAAGGTATAAGAACTGGAAATCCCATCCTAGTTATCCTTATCAGGTATGATGAGAATTGTTTATTGCTCCCACTTAGTTAACCCTTACTAAATAAAGGAAAGTCAAGTGGACTAATCAATTTGATTCCTCAAGTCCTAGTCAACTCCTATGCAAAGACTAGCTTTAGAGGGATCCAAATCAATCAACAATTCCAATTTTCAATCAACTGTTGAGTTTGATAACTCAAGTGTCACCAATTACTCAACCAAAGTAAAGGGGGAAAAATCTAAATTATTTATATCATAAATAGAAGAAAGCAATCATAAATCTAAAATACCTCAATTTGTATTAAATAAGAAAATCAAATTAAACATAGGAATCTGTAAACCAAATTGGCAACATCAAGTAATCAACTAAAGTAATAGAATAAATAAAAGTAGAAGAGAAACTAAATTAAAAGAACATTGAACCTGGAGTGAAGAAGAAGTAAACCTAACCTTTAAGAGGAATCCTAATCCTAAATCCTAAGAGAGAGGAGAGAGCCTTTCTCTCTAAAAGCTACATCTAAAAACCTAAAATTGTGTATATTAAAGTTGTGTTCATGAATGAATGGATTCCCCACTATATAGCCTCTAATCTGTGTTTTTTGGGCCAAAAAAAGGGTCAGAAACAGCCTAGAAATTGTTCCCAGTGATTTCTGATACGTCCAGCACGCGGCAAAGTCACGCGTGAGCGTCGTCCATGCGTTCGCGCGGATTGAGTTTTTGCTAGGTCACGTGTGCACGTGATCCACGTGTGCGCGTCACCTATCTTCGAGGCAGCTATGCCAAATTATATATCGTTGCGAAGCCCCGGATGTTAGCTTTCCAACGCAACTAAAACCGCCTCATTTGGACCTCTGTAGCTCAAGTTATGATCGATTTTGTATGAAGAGGTCAGGCTGGACAGCTCAGCAATTCCTTTAGTTTCTTGTATTCCTTCCAATTTTGCATGCTTCCTTTCCATCCTCTAAGTCATTCCTGCCCTATAAACCTTGAAAACACTTAACACACATATCAAGGCATCGAATGTTAATAAGAGAAGATTAAACATAGCAAAATTAAGGCCAAAGAAGCATGTTTTCAATCATAGCACAAAATCAGGAAGAAAAATGTAAAACCATTCAAATTATATGAATAAGTGTGAGAATAATGGATAAAATTCACTAGATTAAGCACAGGATAAACCCTAAAAATGGGGTTTATTAGTCATGCAGGTTTCTACCGGCGATTCATCAAGGACTTCAGTAAGGTAGCATTGCCTTTATCTCGATTACCTCAGAAGGATGTTGAATTTGAGCTGAGTGAGGACTGCATGGAAGCGTTTGATAAGCTGAAGATCGCCTTGACTCAAGCTATGATTGTGAGAGGGCTAAACTGGAGGCAGCCATTTGAGATAGTGTGTGACGCCTCCAACTATGCAGTAGGAGCGGCGCTGGCTCAGCACGAAGGTAAGGACCTTATATAATTGCTTATGCTTCTAAGACCCTAGATGCTACTTAGTCTAATTATACTACCACAGAAAAAGAGCTTCTGGCTATTGTTTTTGCTCTGGATAAATTTCGAGCCTATTTACTTAGTACTAAGGTGGTAGTATACTCAGACCATGCAACTCTAAAATACTTATTAGCTAAAAAAGTGTCCAAACCAAGGTTAATACGTTGGATATTGTTGCTGCAAGAATTTGATTTAAAAATAAAAGATAGGAGTGGTTCCCAAAATTTACTGGCGGACCACTTGAGTTGCTGACAATCAGTTTTTCTATCGGTAAAGAAATGCAAAAATATGATCGCGTTGTAAGTATAGCTTCTAAACCAACAGAAAATCCTTTCGTACAAACGTTTTGGTTGTCACAAGTAACAAACCCCTTTAAAATTGATAACCGAAGTATTTAAACCTCGGGTCGTCTTCTCAAGGAACTGCACGGAGGTATGTTCTTATTATTGGTTATGAGTTTTGTAAATTGGGAGTTTTGAAAGTAAGAAACAAGTAATTTAAATGGCAAGTAAAATAAATAAATGACTATAAAGTAAATTCTTGGCAAGGTATGAAATTTCGGAAGTCCTATCCTAGTTACTCCTATGAGAATGGAAGTTAATCCCACTTAGTTAACCCTTATAAAAGCAAAGGAAAGTCAAGTGAACTAATTAGTTAGATTTCCAAGTCCTAGCCAACTCCTAAGGAAAGACTAGAGTTAGTGGAATACCAGTCAATTTAGCCGACATAACAACCAATCACAGATAGTTGATAACTCAAGAGCTTTCAATTAATCAATTAAAGCCAATAATATAAAAAGCTAAATAAGAATCAATGATCTGAAATACCTCAATTGCATTAATAAGAGAAAATCAATCTAAACATAAAGAGTTCACAAGCCAATCTGGCAACATAAGTAATTAAATGAGAGCATTAAAGCATCTGAAAGTAAAAGAGAAATATAAAGTAAAAGAAATATTGAACCTGCTGAAGAGTTGAAATTCTAAATCCTTTAAGAGGAATTCTAATCCTAAAAACCTAAGAGAGAGGAGAGAACCTCTCTCTAAAAACTACATCTAAACTATGAAAAGTGAATAATTGAAGACATGATAATGAATGGATGCATTTCCCCACTTTATGACCTCTAATCCGTGCCTTCTGGACTTGGATCTGGGCCAAAAAGGGTTTCAGAAATCGCTGGGAGCATTTTCTGTAATTTCTGGTGCGTGGCGTCTGTCACGCGTCCACGTGGGTCACGCGGTCGCGTCATCTGGAGTTTTTCTTGTCACGCGTTTGCTTTGGTCACGCGTACGCATCATCTGTGCTCTGCTCATGGCGCGCATCCGCGTCAGTCACGCGTTCGCGTCGCTGCCTTTTCGCGCTAGGCATGCGACCGCGTCGTCCATGCGTTCGCGTCGCTGCCAGTTTCTTCAAAAACTCCATTTTGTGCTTTCCTTCCATTTTTGTATGTTTCCTTTCCGTCCTTTAAGTCATTCCTACCTTAGAAGACCTTCTCAACACACAAATCACAGCATCGAATGGTAATAAAGGGTAATTAAAATAAATAATTTCAAAGCATAGGAAACATGTATTTCACATATATCACATAATAAGGAAGGGAAAGTGAAACCATGCAATTTACATGAATAAGTGGGTGAAGGGTGAAGGGAATCACTTAAATTGAGCACAATATATATCATAAAATATGGGTTTATCAGTCGCCTTGAGCACCTTAAGAATGACTCAACTCCTATCAATGATGCTTTTCCATTTGATAGCTTGCACGCAATATCTGAGGTGGTTCCTTGGTACGCACCTATAGCTAATTATTTGGTTAGTCGTACCTTCCCTCCTAATTTTACTAAGCATCAAAGGGACAAGCTTAAAAGTGAGTCCAAGTATTATATATGGGATGACCCATATTTATGGAGATATGGTGCTGACCAGATAATTAGAAGGTGTGTGCCACAATCAGAATTCCAGTCCATTTTAGAGGCCTGCCACTCTTCTGAGAGTGGTGGACATTTCGGTCCTCAAAGAACAGCTAGAAAAATTTTAGACTATGGATTCTGGTGGCCCACACTATTTAAGGATGCAACTGCTTTCTGTGAATCTTGCTCCCCATGCCAGAGGTTTGGGAATATATCCAAGAGGGATGAGATGCCCCAACAACTTATTTTGTTCTGTGAAATTTTTTATGTTTGGGGCATTGACTTCATGGGTCCATTTCCAAACTCTAGTGGTTTCTTATACGTTTTGTTAGCTATTTATTATGTTTCCAAATGGGTGGAAGCAATTCCTACCTGTAATGATGATGCTAACACTGTTGTCTCCTTGGTTCAAAATATTATTATCTATCGCTTTGGATCACCACGAGCAATCGTGAGTGATCAAGGCACTCACTTTTGTAACCGAAGATTAACAGGTCTACTGAAGAAACATGGCATTGTTCACAAGGTGGCGACGGCATACCATCCCCAAAACAATGGACAAGCCGAGGTGTCTAACAGAGAGATAAAGCGTATCCTGGAGAAGATCGTCAAGCCTCATAGAAAAGACTGGAGTACCAGGCTTGCAGATGCGCTTTGGGCTTATCGGACAGCGTACAAGACACCCATCAGAATGACTCTGACGATCTGATTTCTACCAGAAAAGAAATTCATAAAAATAATCACGTTGTAAGTATAGTTTCTAAACCAACAGAGAATCCTTTCGTACAAAAGTTTGGTTGTCACAAGTAACAAAATCCAATAAAATTTATAACCGAAGTATTTAAACCTCGGGTCGTCTCTCAAGGAATTACAGGGAAGTATGATTTATTATTGGTTATGAGAAAAAGTGAATTTTTGGGTTTTTGAAAGGTTGAACAGGGAAATTAAATAGCAGGAAAGTAAATTAATAACTAGAAAAACTCTTGGCAAGGTATGAGAACTGGAAATCCCATCCTAGTTATCCTTATCAGGTGTGATGAGAATTTTTTATTTCTCCAACTTAGTTAACCCTTACTAAATAAAGGAAAGTCAAGTGGACTAACCAACTTGATTCCTCAAGTCCTAGTCAACTCCTATGGAAAGAGTAGCTTTAGAGTGATCCAAATCAATCAGCAAATTCTAATTTTCAATCAACAGCTGAGTTTGACAACTCAAGTGTCACCAATTACTCAACCAAAGACAAAAGGGGAGAAAATCTACTCGAATAAAAATGCCTTGACCAGGAGAAGATTAATTGGAAGCATCAATAACACAAATTAAAGAAAGCAATCATAAGTCTGAAATACCTCAAATTATATTAAATAAATTAATCCATTTTAACATGGGAAATTTCATAAATCAAATTGGGAAAGTAAATAAACTAAGTGATAAAGTAAATAAAAGTAGAAGAGAAATTAAATTAAAGGAACATTGAACCTGGAATGAAGAAATAACCATAAACTAAGAGAAATCCTAATCCTAAAAACCTAAGAGAGAGGAGAGAGCCTCTTTCTCTGAAAACTACATCTAAACCCTAACATTGTGTATGTTCAATGAATGAATGATGAATGATTTGATTTCCCCATTCTCCAGCCACTATTCTGTGTTTCTGGGCTTGGATCTGGGCCGAAAAGGGGCCCAGAAATCACTGAGGGCGTTTTCTGGAATTTCCTGCATGTGGCGTCTGTCACGCGTACGCGTGGGTCACGCGTGCGCGTCATTTGGAGATTTTCCTTTCCACGCGTAAGCGTCAGTCACACGTAGGCGTTGCTTGTGTTTTGCGCTAGGCACGTGATGAGCGGATAATTTATACCCTTTTTGGCATTGTTTTTACATCGTTTTTAGTATGATTTAGTTAGTTTTTAGTATATTTTTATTAGTTTTTAAATAAAAATCACATTTCTGGACTTTACTATGAGTTTGTGTGTTTTTCTGTGATTTAAGGTAATTTTTGGCTGAAATTGAGGGACTTGAGCAAAAATCAGATTCAGAGGTTGAAGAAGGACTGCAGATGCTGTTGGATTCTGACCTCCCTGCACTCAAAGTGGATTTTTTGGAGCTATAGAACTCCAAATGGCGCATTCTCAATTGCTTTGGAAAGTAGACATCTAGGGCTTTCCAGCAATATCTAATAATCCATACTTTGCTTGAGTTTAGATGACGTAAACTGGCGTTCAACGCCAGTTCCATGTTGCATTCTGGAGTTAAACGCCAGAAATAGGTTGCGAAGTGGAGTTAAACGCCAGAAACAGGTTACAAACTGGCGTTCAACTCCAAGAGAAGCCTCTACACGTGTAAAGCTCAATGCTCAGCCCAAGCACTCACCAAGTGGGCCCTGGAAGTGGATTTCTGCATCATTTACTCATTTCTGTAATCCCTAGTAACTAGTTTAGTATAAATTGGACTTTTTACTATTGTATTTACATCTTTAGTTACATCTTTGGATTATCTTTTGATCCTTTGATCACATTTTGGGGGCTGGCCATTCGGCCATGCCTAGACCTTATTCTTATGTATTTTCAACGGTAGAGTTTCTACACACCATAGATTAAGGTGTGGAGCTCTGCTGTTCCTTGAGTATTAATGCAAAGTACTATTGTTTTTCTATTCAATTCAAGCTTATTCCTATTCTAAGATATTCGCACCCAAGAAAATGATGAATGTGATGATTATGTGACGCTCATCACTATTCTCACTTATGAACACGTGCCTGACAACCATTTCCATTCTACATAAAGATGAGATAGAATGAGTATCTCTTAGATATCTAATATAGGGGACCGAGTCCGAGATATTAGAGTCTTCGTGGTATAAGTTAGAACCCATGGACGGCCATTCCTGAGATCCGGAAAGTCTAAACCTTGTCTGTGGTATTCCGAGTAGGATTCGGGAAGGGATGGCTGTGACGAGCTTCAAACTCGCGAGTGCTGGGAATAGTGACAGACGCAAAAGGATAGTAAATCCTATTCCAGTATGATCGAGAACCGACAGATGATTAGCCATGCAGTGACAGCGCATTGGACCATTTTCATAGAGAGGACGGGATGTAGCCATTGACACATACAGCTTGCCATGGAAAGGAGTAGGAATGATTGGATGAAGACAGCAGGAAAGCAGAGGTTCAGGAGGAACGAAAGCATCTCTATACGCTTATCTGAAATTCTCACTAATGAATTACATAAGTATCTCTATCCTAGTTTATATTTTATTTATCTTTTAATTATTAAATCCCCATAACCAATTGAATCCGCCTGACTGAGATTTACAAGGTGACCATAGCTTGCTTCAAGCCGACAATCTCCGTGGGATCGACCCTTACTCACGTAAGGTTTATTACTTGGACGACCCAGTGCACTTGCTGGTTAGTTGTGCGAAGTTGTGACAAAGTGTGATTCACATTTGAGAACACCAAGTCTTTGGCGCCATTGTTGATGATCGCAATTTCGTGCACCAAGTTTTTGGCGCCGTTGCCGGGGATTGTTTGAGTTTGGACAACTGACGGTTCATCTTGTTACTTAGATTAGGAAAATTTTGTCTTTTGGGTCAAAGTCTTTTATTTTCTTTTCAAAAAAATTTTTCAAAAATATTATTTTTCTTTATCAATTTTTAGTTTTTCTGTGAGTTTAGTGTCATGTTTTAAGTTTGGTGTCAATTGCATGCTTTTCGTTGTCTTTCAATTTTCGAATTGCATGTTCTTTGTTCTTCCTTGATCTTCAAGTTGTTCTTGTCAATTTTTCTTGTTTGATCTTTAGTTTTCTTGTTCCGTGTCTTTTCTTGTTTTTCTTGCGCTTTTTCAAAATATCAGTTTTCAAAAAACTTTTATTTATTAAATACCTTATTAAAATACGTTAAATTTATAGCTCAATTGGCTAGAGCGTTGTGCTTATGTTCTTGGTAATTGGCTATCTTCCTTTTAAAACTTTTTCAAAAATATTTTTTCTTTGATTAAATCTTGTGTCAATTTTTAAGTTTAGTATTCTCTTGTTAATGTTCCTTTAGTTTTTGAAAATTTCATTGTGGTTTGCAAAAAAAAATTTAAGTTTGGTGTTCTATCTCCATGTTCTTGTTGTTCTTGTTGTTCTTGTGAATCTTCAAGGTGTTCTTGAGTCTTCCTTGTGTTTTGATCCTAAAATTTTTAAGTTTGGTGTTCCTTGGTATTTTCTCTCCAAAATTTTCAAAAATAAGGAGCATTAGATCTAAAAATTTTAAGTTGTGTGTCTTTTGTGTGTTTTTCTCTTTCATCATAAAATTTAAAAATCAAAAAAATATCTTTTCTAACTATTTTTAAGCAAATATTTCGAAATTTTTCATAAAAATTCAGATTTCAATTTCAAAATTTTATCTTATCATATCTTAGTTGTGAAGCTTTTAAAAAAAATCATATCTTTTTCAAATTATATCCTTTTTAATTTTTTTTAAAAAATCATACCTTTTTCAAAACCTCCTAACCTCTTTTTCTCTCTTTTCATTTTTCGAAAATCCTCACCCATTTTTCATTTTATTTTATTTTATTTTTTTAATTTCCGTTTTCTAAAAAAATTTAATAAAAAAAATTTTAATACTATTTGAATCTCCAATTCACAACATCTCCCTTTCTCCATCATGGACCTAAGTGGAAATGAACAACCCAGAAGGACTATGGGGTCATATGCTAACCCCACTACTGCTTCATATGGGAGTAGTATCTGTATACCCTCCATCGGAGTCAGTAGTTTTGAGTTGAATCCTTAGCTCATTATCATGGTGCAGTAAAGTTGCCAGTATTCCGGTCTTCCACAGGAAGAACCTACAGAGTTTCTGGCACAGTTTTTACAAATTGCTGACACAGTACATGATAAGGAAGTAGATCAGGATGTCTACAGATTATTACTGTTCCCATTTGTTGTAAAAGACCAAGCTAAGAGGTGGTTAAATAACCACCTAAGGCTAGCATAAGGACATGGAAACAGCTGTCAGAAAAATTCCTGAATCAATATTTCCCTCCAAAACGGATGACACAGCTAAGGCTGAACATCCAAGGCTTTAAACAAGGAGATAATGAATCTCTTTATGATGCCTGGGAGAGATACAGAGAGATGCTAAGAAAATGCCCCTCTGAAATATTTTTAGAGTGGGTGCAGTTAGACATCTTCTATTATGGGCTTACAAAGAAAGCTCAGATGTCTTTGGACCACTCAGCTGGTGGATTGGTGCGCAGAAATTGTGATTACACTTTAATTATGTAAAATTCATTGCTCTTTCTTTCCTTGGTAATGGCGCCAAACACATGATGCCAATACCATGGTTCACAACTTCGCACAACTAACCAGCAAGTGCACTAGGTCATCCAAGTAATACCTTACGTGAGTAAGGGTCGAATCCCACGGAGATTGTTGGTATGAAGCAAGCTATGGTCACCTTGTAAATCTCAGTCAGGCGGATAGAAAATAGTAATGGGGTTTTCGAAAATAATATAACAAAATAGGGATAGAAATACTTATGTAAATCATTGGTGAGAATTTTAGATAAGTGCATAGAGATGCTTTCGTTCCTCTGAACCTCTGCTTTCCTGCTATCTTCATCCAATCAGTCTTACTCCTTTCCATGGATGGCTTTATGTGATACATCACCGTTGTCAATGGCTACTTTCGGTCTTCTCTCGGGAAAATGATCCAAATGCCCTGTCATGGCACGGCTAATCATCTGGAGGCATCACCCTTGTCAATGGTTTCATCTTATCCTCTCAGTGAAAATGGTCAACGCACCCTGTCACGGCACGGCTATTCATCTGTCGGTTCTCGATCATGCTGGAATAGGATTCACCCTCCTTTTGCGTCTGTCTCTTTGAGGAAGAGCAGAGCTCCACACCTTAATCTATGGAGTGTAGAAACTCTACCGTTGAAAATACATAAGTGAAAGGTTCAGGCATGGCCGAGATGGCCAGCCCCTCTGATCTAAGAACCAGGCGTCCAAATATGATCCAAAGATACAATCCCGGATTCAAAGATATCAAATACAATAGTAAAATGTCCTATTTATAATAAACTAGCTACTAGGGTTTACAGAAGTAAGTAATTGATGCATAAATCCACTTCCGGGGCTCACTTGGTGTGTGCTTGGACTGAGCTTGAGTGTTGCACGTATAGAGGTCCTTCTTGGAGTTGAACGCCAGCTTTTGTGCCAGTTTGGGCGTTGAACTCAACTTTGCAGCTTGTTTCTGGCGCTGGACGCCAGAATTGGGCAGAGAGCTGGCGTTAAACGCCAGTTTGCGTCGTCTAAACTTGGGCAAAGTATGGACTATTATACATTTCTGGAAAGCTTTGGATGTCTACTTTCTAACGCAATTAGAAGCGCGCCATTTCGAGTTCTGTAGCTCCAGAAAATCCACTTTGAGTGCAGGGAGGTCAGAATCCAACAGCATCAGTAGTCCTTCTTCAACCTCTGAATCTGATTTTTGCTCAAGTCCCTCAATTTCAGCTAGAAAATACCTAAAATCATAGAAAAACACACAAACTCATAGTAAAGTCCAGAAATGTGAATTTAACATAAAAACTAATGAAAACATCCCTAAAAGTAACTAGATCCTACTAAAAATATACTAAAAACAATGTCAAAAAGCGTATAAATTATCCGCTCATCACAACACCAAACTTAAATTGTTGCTTGTCCCCAAGCAACTGAAAATCAAATAGGATAAAAAGAAGAGAATATACTATAAATTCCAAACTATCAATGAAACATAGCTTCAATCATATGAGCGGGACTTATAGCTTTTTGCCTCTTGAATAGTTTTGGCATCTCTCTTTATCCATGGAGGTTCAGAATGATTGGCATCTATAGGAACTCAGAGATCAGATAGTGTTATTGACTCTCCTAGTTCAGTATGATGATTCTTGAATACAGCTATTTTATGAGTCTTGGCCGTGGCCCTAAGCACTTTGTTTTCCAGTATTACCACCGGATACATAAATGCCACAGACATATAGTTGGGTGAACCTTTTCAGATTGTGACTCAGCTTTGCTAAAGTCCCCAATTAGAGGTGTCCAGGGTTCTTAAGCACACTCTTTTTTTGCTTTAGACCTTGACTTTAACCGCTCAGTCTCAAGTTTTCACTTGACATCTACACGCCACAAGCACATGGTTAGGGACAGCTTGGTTTAGCCGCTTAGGCCAGGATTTTATTCCTTTAGGCCCTCCTATCCACTGATGCTCAAAGCCTTGGGATCCTTTTTATTTGCCCTTGCCTTTTGGTTTTAAGGGTTACTGGCTTTTTGCTCTTGCCTCTTGGTTTTAAGAGTTTTGGCTTTTTCTGCTTGCTTTTTCTTTTTCTTTCTATTTTTATTTTTTTTTTGCCCATTTTTTTTTTCTGCAAGTTTTGTTCTTTGCTGCTTTTTCTTGCTTCAAGAATCATTTTTATGATTTTTCAGATTATCAAATAACATGTCTCCTTGTCATCATTCTTTCAAGAGCCAACATATTTAACATTCTTAAACAACAACTTCAAAAGACATATGCACTGTTCAAGCATTCATTCAAAAAACAAGAAGCATTGTCACCACATCAATATAATTAATCTAAGTTCAAGGATAAATTCAAAACTCATGTACTTCGTGTTCTTTTGAATTAAAACATTTTTCATTTAAGAGAGGTGATGGATTCATAGGATATTCATAACTTTAAGACATAGTTACTAACTACTAATGATCATGTAATGAAGACACAAACATAGATAAGCACATAACCTAGAAAACGAAAAACAGAAGAAATAAGAACAAGGAATGAGTCCACCTTAGTGATGGTGGCGTTTTCTTCTTGAGGAACCAATGATGTCCTTGAGCTCTTCTATGTCTCTTCCTTGTCTTTGTTGCTCCTCCCTCATTGCTTTTTGATCTTCTCTAATTTCATGAAGGATGATGGAGTGCTCTTGATGTTCCACCCTTAATTGTCCCATGTTGGAACTTAATTCTCCTAGGGAGGTGTTGATTTGATCCCAATAGTTTTGTGGAGGAAAATGCATCCATTGAGGTATCTCAGGGATTTCTTGATGATGAGCTTCTTCATGTGCCTATTGAGATCCATGAATGTGCTATCTTGTTTGCTCCATCCTTTTCTTAGTGATGGGCTTGTGAGATGAATCTTTCCATCTCCCATGGCTCAGAGGTGGAAGCAATTGCCTTCCCTTTCCTCTTTGAGGTTTCTCTGGCCTTAGGTGCCATTAATGGTAATGGAAAAACAAAAAGCTTATTCTTTTACCACACCAAACTTAGAATGTTGCTCGCCATCGAGCAAAAGAAGAAAGAATAGAAGAAGAAGAAGAAGATATGGAGGAGATGGAGGGATGTGTGTATGGATGTGAGTGGTGAATGGAAAACAGAAGGGATGACCATGAATGGAGAGAGAGAGGGTGAGGTGGGTGGGGATCCTGTGGGATTCACAGATCCTGAGATGATCCTGTGGTGTCCACAGATCTTGAGGTGATCCTGTGGTGTCCACAGATCCGGAGGTGTCAAGGATTTACATCCCTGCACCCATTTAGGCATGCAAAATGCCCTTGCACGCAACTCTGGGCGTTCAGCGCCAGGTTGGTGCCCATTTTGGGCGTTCAACGCCCATTTATTGGCCATTTCTGGCATTGAACGCCAGAATCATGCTTGTTCTGGGCGTTCAGCGCCAGCTCTTCTCCAGGGTGCCATTCTGGCGTTCAGCGCCTAGATGATGCCCATTTTGGGCGTTCAGCGCCAAAACCATGCTCTGTTCTGGCGTTGAACGCCAGGCAGGTGCTTCTTCCAGGGTGTGATTTTTCTTCCACTGTTTTTTATTCTGTTTCTAAATTTTTTGTTTATTTTGTGACTCCACATGATCATGAACCTAATAAAACATGAAAAACAATGAAAATTAGATAAATAAACATTGGGTTGCCTCCCAACAAGCGCTTCTTTAATGTCAATAGCTTGATAGTGGGCTCTCTTGGAGCCTCACAGATGTGCAGAGCTTTGTTGAAACCTCCCAACACCAAACTTAGAGTTTGGATATGGGGGTTTGACACCAAACTTAGATTTGGTTGTGGCTTCCCAACACCAAACTTAGAGTTTGACTGTGGGGGCTTTGTGTGACTCTGCTTTGAGAGAAGCTCTTTATGCTTCCTCTCCATGGATGCAGAGAGATATCCTTGAGTTGTAAACACAAGGTTGTCCTCATTTATTTGAAGGATCAATTCTCCTCTATCCACATCAATCACAGCTCTTGCTGTGGCTAGGAAAGGTCTTTCTAGGATGATGGATTCATCCTTATCCTTCCCAGTATCTAGGACTATAAAATGAGTAGGGGTGTAAAGGCCTTCAACATTTACTAACACGTCCTCTACTTGTCCATAAGCCTGTTTTCTTGAATTGTCTGCCATCTCTAATGAGATTTTAGCAGCTTGCACCCCATAGATTCCCAGTTTCTCTATTACAGAGAGTGGCATGAGGTTTATTCCTGAACCAAGGTCACACAGAGCCTTAAAGATCATGGTGCCTATGGTACAAGGTATTATGAACTTTCCAGGATCCTGTCTCTTCTGAGGCATTGTCAGTTGATCCAGATCACTTAGTTCATTGATGAACAAGGGAGGTTCATCTTCCCAAGTTTCAATACCAAATAGTTTGGCATTCAGCTTCATGATTGCACCAAGAAACTTGGCAGTTTGCTCTTCAGTAACATCCTCATTCTCTTCAGAAGAGGAATACTCATCAGAGATCATGAATGGCATAAGGAGGTTCAATGGAATCTCTATGGTCTCTAGATGAGCCTCAGAGTTCTTTGGTTCCTCAGAGGGAAGCTCCTTATTGACCACTAGACGTCCCAGGAGGTCTTCCTCCTTGGGATTCACGTCCTCTCCTTCCCTTACAGGTTTGGCCATGGTGCTTATGTCAATGGCCTTGCACTCTCCTTTTGGATTCTCTTCTGTATTGCTTGGGAGAGTACTAGGAGGGATTTCAGTGATCCTTTTACTCAGCTGGCCCACTTGTGCTTCCAAATTTCTAATGGAAGACCTTGTTTCATTCATGAAACTTACAGTGGCCTTGGATAGATCAGAGACTAAGTTTGCTAAGCTAGATGGATTCTGTTCAGAATTCTCTGTCTGTTGCTGAGTGGATGATGGAAAAGGTTTATTATTGTTAAACCTGTTTCTTCCACCATTATTAAAGCCTTGTTGAGGCTTTTGATCCTTCCATGAGAAATTTGGATGATTTCTCCATGATGGATTATAGGTGTTTCCATAAGGTTCACCCATGTAATTTACCTCTGCTATTACAGGGTTCTCAGGATCATAAGCTTCTTCTTTAGGAGAAGCCTCTTGAGTACTGTTGGATGCAGCTTGCATTCCATTCAGACTCTGGGAAATCATATTGACTTGCTGAGTCAATATTTTGTTCTGAGCCAATATGGCATTCAGAGTGTCAATTTCAAGAACTCCCTTCTTTATAGGCGTCCCATTACTCACAGGATTCCTCTCAGAAGTGTACATGAACTGGTTATTAGCAACCATGTCAATGAGTTCTTGAGCTTCTGCAGGCGTTTTCTTTAGGTGAATGGATCCACCTGCAGAAGTATCCAATGACATCTTTGATAGCTCAGATAAACCATCATAGAATATATCCAGGATGGTCCATTCTGAAAGCATGTCAGAAGGACACTTTTTGGTCAGCTGTTTGTATCTTTCCCAAGCTTCATAGAGGGATTCACCATCTTTTTGTTTGAAGGTTTGAACATCCGCTCTAAGCTTGCTCAGCTTTTGAGGAGGAAAGAACTTGGCTAAAGAAGCCGTGACCAGCTTATCCCAAGAGTTCAGGCTGTCTTTAGGTTGAGAGTCCAACCATATTCTAGCTCTGTCTCTTACAGCAAAAGGGAAAAGCATTAGCCTGTAGACTTCAGGATCTACTCCATTAGTCTTAACAGTATCACAGATCTGCAAAAATTCAGTTAAGAACTGAAAAGGATCTTCAGATGGAAGTCCATAAAACTTGCAGTTCTGCTGCATCAGAGAAACTAACTGAGGTTTCAGCTCAAAGTTGTTTGCTCCAATGGCAGGAATGGAGATGCTTCTTCCATGTAAATTGGAATTAGGTGCAGTAAAGTCACCAAGCATTCTCCTTGCATTATTATTATTTTCGGCTGCCATCTCCTCTTCTTGTTCGAAAATATCTGAAAGTTTATCCCTGGATTGTTGTATTTTAGCTTCTCTTAGTTTTCTCTTCAGAGTCCTTTTAGGTTCTGGATCTGCTTCAACAAGAATATTCTTGTCCTTGCTCCTGCTCATATGACAAAGAAGAGGGCACAGAAAAATAATAATACTAGGGATCCTTTTTACCACAGTATAGAGGTCCCAGTGTGAGTAGAAGAAAAGAAGAAGAAGAAATTCGAACACAGATGGCAGAGGGGGTTCGAATTTGGGTGGGATGAAGTGTTAGTAGATGAATAAATAAATAGAAGGAGATGAGAGAGAAGGAGAATTTTCGAAAATAATTTTTGAAAAAGAGTTAGTGATTTTCGAAAATAATTTTTTGAAAAGTGTTAGTAATTTTTGAAAATTAAAATAAAAAATTAGAATAATTAGTTAATTAAAAAGAAATTTTGAAAAGGAGGGAAGGGATTTTCGAAAATTGGAGAGATAGAGAGTTAGTTAGGTAGTTTTGAAAAAGATAAGAAACAAACAAAAATTTAGTTAGTTAGTTGAAACAAATTTTGAAAAGATAAGAAGTTAGGAAGTTAGAAAAGATATTTTGAAATCAAATTTTTGAAAAAGATAAGATGAGAAGATATTTTTGAAAAGATATGATTGAAATTAATTTTTGAAAAAGATTTGAATTTTTTTAAAATCACAATTAATGACTTGATTCACAAGAAATCACAAGATTTGATTTTAGAACTTAAAGTTTGAATCTTTCTTAACAAGCAAGTAACAAACTTGAAATTTTTGAATCAAAACATTAATTGTTATTGTTATTTTCGAAAATTTGATATAAAAATTAAGAAAAAGATTTTTGAAAAATATTTTAGAAATTTTCGAAAATAACTAAGAAAAATGAAAAAGATTTGATTTTTGAAAAAGATTTTGAAAAAGAAAAGATTTTCAAATTGAAAATTTGATTTGACTCATAAAAACAACTAGATTTTAAAAATTTTTGAAAAAGTCAAATCTAATTTTCAAAATTTTGAGAGAGAAAAAGGGAAAGATATTTTTTTTATTTTTGAATTTTTTTATGATGAGAGAGAAAAACACTAAAAAGATGCAATGCATGAGAATTTTAGATCAAAACATGTGATGCATGCAAGAATGCTATGAATGTCAAGATGAACACCAAGAACACTATGAAGATCATGATGAACACCAAGAACATATTTTTGAAAAAATTTTAATGCAAAGAAAACATGCAAGACACCAAACTTAGAATTCTTTAATGCTTAGACACTAAGAATTCAAGAATGCATATGATAAACATGAAAAGACACAAAACAAAAATTCATCAAGATCAAACAAGAAGACTTACCAAGAACAACTTGAAGATCATGAAGAACACCATGAATGCATGAGAATTTTCGAAAAATGCAAGATGCACATGCAATTGACACCAAACTTATAACATGACTTAAGACTCAAACAAGAAACAGGAAAATATTTTTGATTTTTATGATTTTCTAAATTTTTTTTTTGGATTTTTCGAAATTTAATTGAAAAAAGAAAATAAGGATTCCAAAATTTTTAATATGAATTCTAGGAATCTTGCATTCTTAGTCTAAAGCTTCAGTCCAGGAATTAGACATGGCTCACTAGCCAGCCAAGCTTTCAATGAAAGCTCCGGTCCAAAACACTAGACATGGCCAATGGCCAACCAAGCTTCAGCAAGATATCAGAATATACTGCTCATTACTTATCAAATATGTAACTTGCCTCTATGCTGATGGTTTGGAAGCCTCAGTCCAAAAGAATTTAGACATGGCTTTGCAGCCAGCCAGGCTTCACATGCTTCATGAAACACTAGAATTCATTCTTAAAATTTTTTTTTCGAAAACAGATGAAAAATTTTTGAAAGATTTTTGAAAACTTTTTGAAAAAAAAATAAAAAGAAAATTACCTAATCTGAGCAACAAGATGAACCGTCAGTTGTCCAAACTCGAACAATCCCCGGCAACGGCGCCAAAAACTTGGTGTGCAGAAATTGTGATTACACTTTAATTATGTAAAATTCATTGCTCTTTCTTTCCTTGGTAATGGCGCCAAACACATGATGCCAATACCATGGTTCACAACTTCGCACAACTAACCAGCAAGTGCACTAGGTCGTCCAAGTAATACCTTACGTGAGTAAGGGTCGAATCCCACAGAGATTGTTGGTATGAAGCAAGCTATGGTCACCTTGTAAATCTCAGTCAGGCGGATAGAAAATAGTAATGGGGTTTTCGAAAATAATATAACAAAATAGGGACAGAAATACTTATGTAAATCATTGGTGAGAATTTTAGATAAGTGCATAGAGATGCTTTCGTTCCTCTGAACCTCTGCTTTCCTTACTCATTCAATCTAATGTAGAACGGAAGTGGTTGTCAGGCACGCGTTCATAGGGAATGATGATGATTGTCACGTTCATCACATTTAGGTTGAAGTGCGAATGAATATCTTAGAAGCGAAATAAGATGAACTGCATAGAAAACAGTAGTACTTTGCATTAATCTTTGAGGAACATCAGAGCTCCACACCTTAATCTATGGAGTGTAGAAACTCTACCGTTGAAAATACATAAGTGAAAGGTTCAGGCATGGCCGAGATGGCCAGCCCCTCTGATCTAAGAACCAGGCGTCCAAAGATGATCCAAAGATACAATCCCGGATTCAAAGATATCAAATACAATAGTAAAATGTCCTATTTATAATAAACTAGCTACTAGGGTTTACAGAAGTAAGTAATTGATGCATAAATTCACTTCCGGGGCCCACTTGGTATGTGCTTGGGCTGAGCTTGAGTGTGGCACGTGTAGAGGTCCCTCTTGGATTAGAACGCCAGCTTTTGTGCCAGTTTGGGCGTTGAACTCCACTTTGCAGCTTGTTTCTGGCGCTGGACGCCAGAATTGGGCAGAGAGCTGGCGTTAAATGCCAGTTTGCGTCATCTAAACTTGGACAAAATATGGACTATTATACATTTCTGGAAAGCCCTGGATGTCTACTTTCCAACGCAATTAGAAGTTCGCCATTTCGAGTTCTATAGCTCCAGAAAATCCACTTTGAGTGCAGGGAGGTCAGAATCCAACAGCATCAGCAGTCCTTCTTCAACCTCTGAATCTGATTTTTGCTCAAGTCCCTCAATTTCAGCCAGAAAATACCTGAAATCACAGAAAAACACACAAACTCATAGTAAAGTCCAGAAATGTGAATTTAACATAAAAACTAATGAAAACATCCCTAAAAGTAACTAGATCCTACTAAAAACTTACTAAAAACAATGTCAAAAAGCGTATAAATTATCCGCTCATCATGGATCTATACACATGAGAAAGACAATTGAAGAAGCTCAAGATCTCATTGATACAGTTGCCAGAAATCAGCATCTGTACCTATGTAGTGAGTCTTCCATGAAAGAAGAGGCTAAAACAGTAACTGCTGAACTCAGTCCTGCAGAACAAGTTACTGAATTCATTCAGCAATTAGATTTTCTAACAAAACAGCTAGCCGAATTCAAGGAGATACTACAAGACACAAGAATGGCTAATATGAATATGGAAGTACAGTTGAAGCAAACAAAACAGCAGTTATCAAAATAAATAACAGAAGAGTGCCAAGCAGTTCAATTGAGAAGTGGGAAAACATTAAATACGTCACTTCAAAGCAGCAGGAAGCCAAGAAATGAACAAACTACTACCCAAAATCCCTCTGAGGACAGTAAGAGCCCAGAGAGGAATAATTCTGGCACTCAAACGCCAGAAAAGGGTGAAGAGCTGGCATTAAATGCCCAACCCATGCTCAGTTTTGGCGTTCAAATGCCACAAATAGGCAAGGAGTTGGCATTAAACGCCCAATGGAAGCTCAGTTCTGGCGTTCAAACGCCAGAAACAGGTAAGGAGTTGGCGTCCAACGCCAATCCAGCTTCCAACCCTGGCATTCAAACGCCAGTGAGGGATCAGACACACACACGTGCTATTAACAACCCCTCTAAAAAGGCTTCTCCAACCACCTCTGTAGGAAATAAACCTGCAGCAACCAAGGTTGAGGAATACAAAGCCAAGATACCTTATCCTCAAAAACACTGCCAAGAGGAGCAGGATAAGCAATTTGCTCGCTTTGCAGACTATCTGAGGACTCTTGAAATAAAGATTCGATTTGCAGAGGTTTGAGCAAATACCATCTTATGCCAAGTTCATGAAAGAGATCTTGAGTCATAAGAAGGATTGGAGAGAAACTGAAAGAGTTCTCCTCACAGAAGAATGTAGTGCAGTCATTCTGAAAAGCTTGCCAGAAAAGCTTAAAGATCCCGGGAGCTTTATGATACCATGCATATTAGAGGGTAATTGCACCAAGACAGCTTTATGTGATCTTGGGACAAGCATCAACCTAATACCTGCATCCACTATCAGAAAGCTTGGTTTAACTGAAGAAGTTAAGCCAACCCGGATATGTCTCCAACTTGCTGATGGCTCCATTAAATACCCATCAGGCGTGATTGAAGACATGATTGTCAGGGTTGGGCCATTCGCCTTCCCCACTGACTTTGTAGTGCTGGAAATGGAGGAGCACAAGAGTGCTATC
Source organism: Arachis ipaensis (assembly GCF_000816755.2). Lineage (NCBI taxonomy): Eukaryota > Viridiplantae > Streptophyta > Magnoliopsida > Fabales > Fabaceae > Arachis > Arachis ipaensis. The sequence continues at coordinate 42,301,898 of NC_029790.2, forward strand.
CTCATTCTAGGAAGACCTTTCCTAGTAACTGGACGAACTCTCATTGATGTCCAAAAGGGGGAAGTAACCCTGAGAGTCAATGAGGATGAGTTTAAGTTGAATGCTGTCAAGGCCATGCAGCATCCAGACACACCAAAAGACTACATGAAAGTTGATCTTATTAACTCTTTGGTAGAGGAGATCAACATGGCTGAGAGTCTCGAATCAGAGCTGGAAGACATCTTTAAAGATGTTCATCCTGATCTAGAGGATTTAGAGGAATTGAAAGAGCCTCTGAAACTTCCTCAGGAAGAGGAAAAACTTCCTAAACCCGAGCTCAAACCATTACCACCATCCCTGAAATATGCATTTCTGGGAGAAGGTGACACTTTTCCAGTGATCACAAGCTCTGCTTTAAATCCCCTGGAAGAGGAAGCGCTACTTCAAGTGCTAAGGACACACAAGACAGCTCTTGGGTGGTCCATAGGTGATCTTAAGGGCATCAACCCAGCAAGATGCATGCACAAGATCCTATTGGAGGATGATGCTAAGCTAGTGGTTCAACCACAGAGGCGGCTAAATCCAGCCCTGAAGGAAGTGGTGCAGAAAGAGGTCACCAAGTTACTGGAGGCTGGGATTATTTATCCTATTTCTTATAGCCCCTGGGTGAGCCTGTCCAAGTTGTCCCCAAAACTGGAGGCATGACATTTGAAGAATTGAAGATTGATGGTTTAGAAGTTATAGTAAACTCTCGTTGCAAGTATAGTTACTAAACCAAGCAATCAACCTTTCTTACAAAAGTTTTGGTTGTCACAAGTAACTAACCCCTTTAAAATTGATAACCGAGTATTTAAACCTCGGGTCGTCTTCTCAAGGAATTGCAGGGAGGTGTTCTTATTATTGGTTATGAGTCTTGTAAATTGGGGGTTTTGAAAGTAAGAAACCAGTATGTTAAATGATAAGAAAAATAAAATAGTAATAATAAAATAAACTCTTGGCAAGGTATTAGAACTAGAAGTCCTATCCTAGTTATCCTTATCAATTGTGATGAGAATTGGATTTCTCTCCCACTTTTTTAACCTCTAACTATGAAGGTAAGTTAAGTGGATGAATTAATTTTGATTCCTCAAGTCCTAGTCTATCCTTAGGAAAAGTTAGAGTTATTGGATCTCGAATTAATTCTTGAAGAATTCCAATTTTCAGTCAACACCTCGAGTTTGATAACTCAAGCATCACCAATTATTTAGCCAAAGCCAAAAGGGAAAATTCTAAATTAATTTAAAAGCATTCTTGTAAATAAAGCAATCATAAATCTGAAACACATCAAATTACGTCTAAACATAAATTCAAGTCATAACATGGAAAGGTTCATAAGCCAATTGGGTAACATAAATCAAATACAAATAAAAGTATTAGAGTAAATAAAAGTAGAAAATAAATATTGAAGGAACATAGAACCTGGAATGAAGATGAATTGAACTAAACTAATAGAAATCCTAAAATCCTAAATCCTAAGAGAGAAGAGAGAACCTCTCTCTCTAAAAACTACATCTAAATCCTAATAATTGTGAATATGAAAAGCCTTCCTTTTATGATCGAATGGATTCTCCCACTTTATAGCCTCTAATATGTGTTTTTTGGGCCGAAAACTGGGTCGAAAACAGCCCAGAAATCGCTGGAGAAGAAATCTGCCACGCTGATTTTCAGAACTGCGATGTGTCCGCGTGGAGCACGTGTTCTTGTCACCTATCGTCAGGGCAACTATGGCATATTATATATCAAATCAAAGCTCCGGACGTTAGCTTTCCAACACAACTGGAACCGCATCATTTGGACCTTTGTAGCTAAAGTTATAGCCGTTTGAGTGCGAAGAGGTCATGCTGGACAGCTTAGCATTTTCTCCAACTTCTTGTATTCCTTCCAGTTTTGCATGCTTCCTTTCCATCCTCTGAGCCATTTCTGTCCTATAATCTCTGAAATCACTTAACACACATATCAAGGTATCTAATGGTAATAAAAGAGGATTAGACATAGGGAACTTAAGGCCAGAGAAGCATGTTTTCAATCAAAGCACATAATTAGAAAGGCAAATGTAAAACCATGCAAATAGTATAAATAAGTGGGTAAAGAGTTAATAAAAACCACTCAATTGAGCACAAGATAAACCATAAAATAGTGGTTTATCAACCTCCCCACACTTAAACATTAGCATGTCCTCATGCTAAGCTCAAGAGAAGCTATAAAGGAGTGAAGAGTAATGATAGAATGTATAAAATACAACCTATCTATATGAATGCAACTACATGCAGAATGCTTTTACCTACTTGGTTAAAAGTAAATAAATCTTTTCAAGACAAACATAAATCAGATTTTACTAATTCAAATTACATAGTAAAAGACAAGTAAACTTGTAAGAAGATAGCTCATGAAAGCAGGGAACATAGAATCAAGCATTGAACCCTTACTGGTAGTGTATATCACTCTAATCTCTCAAGTGTCTAGGGTTAATCACTCTATTCTTCTCTAATCATGCTTTCTAAACCTTGTTCTTCATCTAACCAATCAACAAATATTTAGCATACTAATGCAAACATCATGAGGTCTTTTCAGTGTTGTAATGGGGCTGAGGTAAAGGTAAGGGTACATGTATGGCCAAGTGAGCTATAATATGAATCTTTGACTAACCTAAGCTCTCACCTAATATACATATACTCTATATACTGTTAAATTCATGCCTAACTACCCATAATTCCCACTTTTGTATGATTCCCATACTCATGTACCAAATTTTTTATATTTCTTTAAATTATCACATGTGCATTGATCTTTTTATTAACTTAGCATTGGGGTAATTTTGTCTCCTTATTTATTTACTTATTTATTGAATATTTTTGGATTTCTCTCTCTCTTTTTTTTTGTAGAGAAATAAACATAACTTATCAATGCACATGGATTTTCCATTATTTTTCTATTTTGGTTTTTCATGAGTCGGTTCCTAAATTCCCAATATTCAAATAAATTAGAAACATGATACATTCCCTCATTAACCCATGTTCCCACAATTTCCCCACACTTAGTTGATGCACAATCTCTATCTTAAGCTAACCAAAGATTCAATTGGGGTATTTAATTTGTTTTTCTGCTTAAGGCTAGTGATGTGGTAAAATATAGAATAAATGGGATTAAAAAGGTTCAAGGTGGCAAACAAAGGTGATTGAAAGGGTAGGCTTATTTGGGATAAGTGAGTAAAAATTCAAATAATGGCCTCAATCATATGCAAGCATGTAAATACACTAAATAATGGACATATAGAATGGAACAAAGCAAAGATTGCAATTATAGAGAAGAAAACACACAAGAATAAAAATTTATGGTTAAATAATGTAACCATGTAAATAAGCTCAAAGTCTCACAGGTTGTGTGTTCTTAGCTTTTTAAACTATGTTCCAAATACAACTTCAAACAAGTTTTAATGGAAAAGTTTTTAATTTAAATTAGTGAAATATTATAAAAATTTCTTGAAAAAGAAAATACTACTTTAACCAAGCAGTGGTAAAATATGCACAAAATCAAGAGAATATGCAATCAAACATGCAAATACAACAATGAACAAACAAAAAAAATAGAGTATTGGTGTTGAAAAGAAGGTAACTAACCCATGGAGATCGATATCGACCTCCCCACACTTAAAGATTGCACCGTGGTTACGCGTTCGCGTGGAGTGATTTGTGCCATTAGTGCGAGGGCAAACGCGCGGTCGCGCAACTCTCTGTTTTAAATGCATTTTGCCAAAAATCTGGGTGACGCGATCGCGTGGGTCAGGCGATCGCGTGAGTGGCCAATATTGGGATATAACGCGGATGCGTGGGGCACGCGTTCGCGTGGTAGGGACTGTGCGTCTAGCACTAGTCCAGCACCACCACAGTATAACTTTCGGCTATGCACCCTTTTCACGTCGATTACCAGGTCACGTGGCCGCGTGGGTGACGCGGTCGCGTGGGAGGTAAATTTTCCCACCTAACGCGGACGCGTCAGCGACGCGGTCGCGTGGGGTGATTTGTGCCAGAGGCACGCCTCCAGCCACACTTTTGCGTGACTCTCTGTTAAATTTCTTTTCTTCCTAAGGCACAGATGACGCGAACGCGTCGGTGACGCTGTCGCGTTGCATGCCATTTTTTTTTATGCATGAAAAATGTAGAATACAATGCTAATATGAATGTTATGCAAAACTCCAGGTTCAATATAATAAAATAAAATAAAACTCGAAAACAAATAAAACTAAATAAAAATGAAAAAGGAACGATCATACCACGGTGGGTTGTCTCCCACCTAGCACTTTTAGTTAAAGTCCTTAAGTTGGACATTTGGTGAGCTTCCTGTTATGGTGGCTTGTGCTTGAACTCATCCAGGAATCTCCACCAATGTTTGTAATTCCAATGGCCTCCGGGATCCCAAACTAGGCATGTAAAGCCTTTGAGCAGCTTTAAACAGATTCTTAGCCTCCCGGGGTGTTGAATGTCAGAACAGATTCCAGGATCCCAAACCGTGCTTTTGCACCCGTCTTCTTGTTGATCATCATGATTCCATCCGGGTGGCAAGCAATCTGAATTCTCACTAAAGCGGCCAACCAACTTCCTAGACCCATTCAGTTGAGCTTTACACCAACCTTTGCATTTAAACTTTGAGTATGCAACCATATTGAACCTTGCTTGACAACTCCAACCACTAACCGTCTTCCTCTTACTCTTAATGCCACAAAGAGCTCTAAGTTGACCATCCGTCTCCAGTAGCCCATATTCAAGTGGAATTAGAAAGCTAAGGGATATGAATTTTACCCACTTGAATGTTGTGAAGGATGATGGTGACTTAGGTGGAGGTATTTCTAACAAATTTGCAGGCTCCACTTCCTTGTGCTCTTCTCTGACAACTTCCACCTCTTTGCAAGTTTCTTCAATATCAACCTCTTCCTCTTGGTAGCTTTCTTCCAGTTCAATCTCTTCTTCATTGCTCGCCAAGGGCATGGGAGGTTGTGCTTCTTTTTCTTGAATATCCATCTCTTGATCGACCTCTTCCAAGTCCTTAACCATGACATGCCTTGGAGGTTGTACACCCTCCTCAACATCAAATGCAAACTCCTTAGAAGGGGGTTCTATGACTGGGCTTTCCTATGGACGTTCTGCATCTCCTAAGTCTTCGCTTGGAGGTAGAGGGTTGGTTCATGCGGGATATAAGATTTTGGAGTGCAGAGGTGAGACCAATGATGTTAGATATAAGTGTATTGTTATCCAATGGAGGTTGGGATGGATCTATGTATGGCTCATTCGGTTCATAGGGTGGTTGGTATGGTGGATGTGGGTTAGGGTCATATAGAGGTAAATGGTGTAAAGGGGCTTGTGAGTTTGGTGGTTCAAAGGTATGTTGGGGAGGTGGTTCATAAGCACGGGGTGGGGCTTGTTGGTAATTACAAGGGCGTCCACCATATCTATCAGCTTGGTATGCATTGTAGAGTGGTCATTGCCCATGATATCTTGGAGGGTGTTGTTGCCTAAAGGGTTGATCAGATCCTCTTGGCTCCATCCATCTTTGATTGCTTAGACCTTGATGCATATTCCTGTTATAGCTTTCACTCCTTTCAACAGATTTAGAGCCAAACTCAAAGCGAGAGGGGTGAGAATTCATGGTAGCTAATAAAAATTAAAAACGAAAATAAAAACAAATTTAAATTAAAAGGTTATTGAAATTAAAATTTTTGAATTTGAAAAATTAAATTTTGAATTTTGAGTTTTTAAATTTTGAAATTTGAATTTTAAAATTTAAAATTTTGAAATTTGAAATTTGAATTTTTAAATTTTGAATTTTTAAATTTTTGAAATTTGAATTTTGAAAAAGTCAACAATATAAGATAAAAATTTGAAAAAGATTTAAATTTTGAAAAGGTTTGATTTTAAAAATTTTAAATTTTAAATTTTAAATTTGGATTTTGAATTTTGGAATTTAAATATTGAAATTTGAAATTTGATTTTGAAATAAGATAAGATAAAATTTTCGAAAAAGATTTGAATTTTGAAATTTAAAACTAAGATAAGATAAGATAAAAATTTTAAAATCAAAATCTGAATTTTTTTTATGAAAATTTCAAAAATTCAATAAAAATAAAGAGAAAAGATATTTTTGAATTAAATGAGGAAAGAGAAAAACAATAAAATGACACCAAACTTAAAATTTTTAGATCAAAACGAAGAAAACAACTAAGAACAACTTGAAGGTCAAGATGAACACGAAGAACAAATTTTTGAAAAAATTTTTTAATAACTAAATAAAAACCAATAACCTCTTAATTTATGAAAAAGCAAAAATAAAAACAAAAATAAAAACAAATAAATAAGCAAAAAAAATAAATATTTACAATAACCAATAATAAAGTACATGTTTGCAATTCCCCGGCAACGGCGCCATTTTGAAGAATTGAAGATTGATGGTTTAGAAGTTATAGTAAACTCTCGTTGCAAGTATAGTTACTAAACCAAGCAATCAACCTTTCTTACAAAAGTTTTGGTTATCACAAGTAACAAACCCCTTTAAAATTGATAACCGAGTATTTAAACCTCGGGTTGTCTTCTCAAGGAATTGCAGGGAGGTGTTCTTATTATTGGTTATAAGTCTTGTAAATTGGGAGTTTTGAAAGTAAGAAACCAGTATGTTAAATGATAAGAAAAATAAAATAGTAATAATAAAATAAACTCTTGGCAAGGTATTAGAACTGGAAGTCCTATCCTAGTTATCCTTATCAATTGTGATGAGAATCGGATTTTTCTCCTACTTTGTTAACCTCTAACAATGAAGGTAAGTTAAGTGGATGAATTAATTCTGATTCCTCAAGTCCTAGTCTCTCCTTAGGAAAAGTTAGAGTTATTGGATCTTGAATTAATTCTTGAAGAATTCTAATTTTCAGTCAACACCTCGAGTTTGATAACTCAAGCGTCACCAATTATTTAGCCAAAGCCAAAAGGAAAAATTCTAAATTAATTTAAAAGCATTCATGTAAATAAAGCAATCATAAATCTGAAACACATCAAATTACATCTAAACATAAATTCAAGTCATAACATGGAAATGTTCATAAGCCAATTGGGCAACATAAATCAAATATAAATAAAAGTATTAGAGTAAATAAAAGTAAAAACTAAATATTGAAGGAACATAGAACCTGGAATGAAGATGAATTGAACTAAACTAATAGAAATCCTAAAATCCTAAATTCTAAGAGAGAGGAGAGAACCTCTCTCTCTCTAAAAACTACATCTAAATCCTAATAATTGTGAATATGAAAAGCCTTCCTTTTATGAATTAATGGATTCCCCCACTTTATAGCCTCTAATATGTGTTTTTTGGGCCGAAAACTGGGTCGAAAACAGCCCAGAAATCGCTGGAGAAGAAATCTGCCACGCTGATTTTTGGAACTGCAACGTGTCCGCGTGGAGCACGTGTTCTCGTCGTCTATCGTGAGGGAAACTATTGCATATTATAAATCAAATCGAAGCCCCGGACGTTAGCTTTCCAACGCAACTGAAACCGCGTTATTTGGATTTCTGTAGCTAAAGTTATAGCCGTTTGAGTGCGAAGAGGTCAGGCTGGACAGCTTAGCATTTTCTCCAACTTCTTGTATTCCTTCCAGTTTTGCATGCTTCCTTTCCATCCTCTGAGCCATTCCTGCCCTGTAATCTCTGAAATCACTTAACACACATATCAAGGCATCTAATGGTAATAAGAGAGGATTAGACAAAGGGAACTTAAGGCCAAAGAAGCATGTTTTCAATCAAAGCACATAATTAGGAAGGCAAATGTAAAACCATGCAAATAGTATGAATAAGTGGGTAAAGCGTTAATAAAAACCACTCAATTGAGCACAAGATAAACCATAAAATAGTGGTTTATTAACAGTGTTTCATAATGAAAAAAATGAACTAGTTCCTACAAGAACAATTACAGGGTGGCGCATGTGTATTGACTACAGAAGGCTCAATACCGCCACCAGAAAGGATCATTTTCCTTTACCATTCATAGACCAGCTAGAAAGACTAGCATGTCATGATTATTACTGCTTTTTGGATGGCTATTTGGTGCACGAAATTGTGATCTCTGGTAATGGCTCCAAAAACTTGGTGCTCTAATCTCAATTCATAATTTGTCACAACTTCGATACAACTGACCAGCAAGTGCACCGGATCGTCCAAGTAATAAACTTTACGTGAGTAAGGGTCGATCCCACGGAGATTGTTGGTATGAAGCAAGCTATGGTCACCTTGTAAATATCAGTCAGGTGGATAATAATTGATTATGGAGTTTTCGAAAATAATACTAATTAAACAGAAAATAAGGATAGAAATACTTATGTAATTCATTGGTGAGAATTTCAGATAAGCGTGTAGAGATGCTTTCGTTCCTCTGAATCTCTGCTTTCCTGCTGCCTTCATCCAATCAATCCTACTCCTTTCCATGGCTGGCTTTATGCAAGGGCATCACCGTTGTCAATGGTTACATCCCCTCCTCTTGTGAAAATGGTCCAAATGCTCTGTCACAGCACGGCTAATCATCTGAGGTTCCCGATCATGCTGGAATAGGATTCACCCTCCTTTTGCGTCTGTCACTACGCCCAGCAATCGCGAGTTTGAAGCTCGTCATAGTCATTCAATCCCAGAGTCCTACTCGGAATACCACGGACAAGGTTTAGACTTTCCGGACTCTCATGAATGCCGCCATCAATCTAGCTTATACCACGAAGATTCTAATTAAGAGATCTAAGAGATACTCATTCAATCTAAGGTAGAACGGAAGTGGTTGTCAGGCACAGGTTCATAAGGAATGATGATGATTGTCACGTTCATCACATTCAGGTTGAAGTGCGAATGAATATCTTAGAAGCGGAACAAGTTGAATTGAATAGAAAAACAGTAGTACTTTGCATTAATCTTTGAGGAACAGCAGAGCTCCACACCTTAATCTATGGAGTGTAGAAACTCTACCGTTGAAAATACATAAGTGAAGAAGGTTCAGGCATGGCCGAGAGGCCAGCCCTCAAACGTGATCTCAGATAGCATACAACTGATCAAAGATACAATCCAGGATGTCTAATACAATAGTAAAAGGTCCTATTTATAATAAACTAGCTACTAGGGTTTACAGAAGTAAGTAATTTATGCATAAATCTACATCCGGGGACCACTTGGTGTGTGCTTGGACTGAGCTTGAAGTCTACACGTGGAGAGGTCATTCTTGGAGTTGAACGCCAGCTTTTGTGCCAGTTTGGGCGTTGAACTCCACTTCTCAACTTGTTTCTGGCACTGGATGCTAGAATTGGGCAGAGAGCTGGCGTTGAACGCCAATTTGCATCGTCTAAAATTGGGCAAAGTATGGACTATTATATATATCTGGAAAGCCCTGGATGTTTACTTTCCAACGCAATTGGAAGCGCACCATTTTGAGTTCTGTAGCTCCAGAAAATCCATTTTGAGTGCAGGGAGGTCAGAATCCAACAGCATCAGCAGTCCTTCTTCAACCTCTGAATCTGATTTTTGCTCAAGTCCCTCAATTTCAGCCACTCTTGAATAGTTTTGGCATCTCACTTTATCCATTGAAGTTCAGAATGATTGGCTTTTATAGGAACTCAGAGTTTAGATAGTGTTATGGATTCTTCTAGTTCAGTATGATGATTCTTGAACACATCTATTTTATGAGTCTTGGCCGTGGCCCTAAGCACTTTGTTTTCCAGTATTACCACTAGATACATAAATGCCACAGACACATAATTGGGTGAACCTTTTCAGATTGTGACTCAGCTTTCCTAAAGTCCCCAATTAGAGGTGTCCAGGGTTCTTAAGCACATTCTTTTTTTACTTTGGACCTTGACTGTAACCGCTCAGTCTCAAGTTTTCACTTGACACCTTCACACCACAAGCACATGGTTAGGGACAGCTTGGTTTAGCCGCTTAGGCCAGGATTTTATTCCTTTAGGCCCTCCTATCCACTGATGCTCAAAGCCTTGGGATCCTTTTTATTGCCCTTGCCTTTTGGTTTTAAGGGTTATTGGCTTTTTGCTCTTGCCTCTTGGTTTTAAGAGCTTTTGGCTTTTTCTGCTTGCTTTTTCTTTGCTTTCTATTTTTTTTTTTCGCCTATTTTTTTTCTTTTTTTTTTCTGCAAGCTTTGTTCTTTGCTGCTTTTTCTTGCTTCAAGAATCATTTTTATGATTTTTCAGAT
>NC_029790.2:42312448-42318062 GCF_000816755.2 Arachis ipaensis
TTCAAAAGACATATGCACTGTTCAAGTATTCATTCAGAAAACAAGAAGCATTGTCGCCACATCAATATAATTAAACTAAGTTCAAGGATAAATTCGAAACTCATGTACTTCTTGTTCTTCTCAATTAAAACATTTTTCATTTAAGAGAGGTGATGGATTCATAGGACATTCATAACTTTAAGACAAAGTTACTAACTACTAATGATCATGCAATAAGACACAAACATATATAAGCACTTAACATAGAGAAAATGAAAAACAGAGAATGAAAGAACAAGGAATGAGTCCACCTTAGTGATGGTGGCGTTTTCTTCTTGAGGAACCAATGATGTCCTTGAGCTCTTCTATGTCTCTTCCTTGTCTTTGTTGCTCCTCCCTCATTGCTTTTTGATCTTCTCTTATTTTATGAAGGATGATGGAGTGCTCTTGATGTTCCACCCTTAGTTGTCCCATGTTGGAACTTAATTCTCCTAGGGAGGTGTTGATTTGCTCCCAAAAGTTTGTGGAGGAAGGTGCATTTGAGGCATCTCTGGGATCTCATGGTGATGAGCTTCCTGCGCCTCTTGAGCTCCATGAATGGGCTCTCTTGCTTGCTCCATCCTTTTCTTAGTGATGGGCTTCTCTTCCTCAATGGGAATGTCTCCTTCTATGAAAGCTCCAGCTGAGTAACATAGATGGCAAATAAGATGAGGAAAAGCTAGCCTTGCCCCATGGGAGGACTTTTCGGCTATTTTGTAGAGTTCAAGGGAGAAGACTTCATGAACTTCTACTTCCTCTCCAATCATGATGCTATGGATCATGATGGCCCGATCCACAGTAACTTCAGATCGGTTGCTAGTGGGGATGATGGAGCGTTGGATGAACTCCAACCATCCTCTAGCCACAGGCTTGAGGTCCAGTCTTCTTAGTTGAACCAGCTTGCCTTTGGAGTTAATCTTCCATTGAGCTCCTTCCACATATATGTCCATAAGGACTTGGTCCAACCTTTGATTAAAGTTGACCCTTCTAGTGTAAGGGCGTTCATCTCCTTGCATCATGGACAAGTTAAACGCCAACCTCACATTTTCCAGACTAAAATCTAGGTATTTCCCCCGAACCATTGTAATATAATTCTTTGGATTCGGGTTCTTACTTTGATCATGGTTCTTAGTGATCCATGCATTGGCATAGAACTCTTGAACCATTAAGATACCGACTTGTTGGATGGGGTTTGTTAGAACTTCCCAACCTCTTCTTTGGATTTCATGTCGGATCTCCGGATACTCATTTCTCTTGAGCTTGAAAGGGACCTCGGGGATCACCTTCTTCTTGGCCACAACATCATAGAAGTGGTCTTGATGGGCTTTGGAGATGAACCTTTCCATCTCCCATGACTCGGAGGTGGAAGTTTTTGTCTTCCCTTTCCCTTTTCTAGAGGATTCTCCGGTCTTAGGTGCCATCAATGGTAATGAAAAAACAAAAAGCTTATGCTTTTACCACACCAAACTAAGAATATTGCTCGCCCTCGAGCAAGAGAAGAAAGAATAGATGAAGAAGAAGAAGAAAATATGGAGAGGAGGGGGAGGTGTGTTTCGGCCAAGAAGAGAAAAGAGATTTGTGTTGTGTGAAAATGAGGTAGAATGGAGGGCTATATATAGGGAAGGGAGGGGGGGTAAGTTCGGCCATTTAGGGTGGGTTTGGGTGGGAAATTGATTTTGAATTTTGAAGGTAGGTGGAGTTTATGAGGTAGGTTTATGGGGAAGAGTGGGAGGATGTGAGTGGTGAAGAGGTGATGGGGAAGAGAGATTGAGGTGATTGGTGAAGGGTTTTGGGGAAGAGTGTTTATGGGATTGTGTGAAAGAGGGGTGAGAAGAAGTGAGTGGAGGTAGATGGGGATTCTGTGGGGTCCACAGATCCTGAGGTGATCCTGTGGGGTCCACAGATCCTGAGGTGTTCAAGGATTTACAACCTTGCACCAAATTGGGCATGCAAAATGCCCTTGCACACAACTCTGGGTGTTCAGCACCAGATTGGTGCTTGATCTGGGTTGAACGCCCATTTGTAGCCCATTTCTGGCGTTGAACGCCAGAACCATGCTTGTTCTGGGCGTTCAGTGCCAGCTCTTCTCCAGGGTGCATTTCTGGCGTTCAAACACCCAGATGCTGCCCATTTATGGCGTTCAGCGCCAGAACCATGCTCTGTTCTGGCGTTGAACGCCCAAAACATGCTTCTTACTGGCGTTTAAACGCTAGTAAGGTCTTCCTCCAGGGTGTGATTTTTCTTCTACTGTTTTTGATTCCGTTTTCAATTTTTATATTTATTTTGTGACTCCACATGATCATGAACCTAATAAAACATGAAAAACAATGAAAATTAGATAAATAAACATTGGGTTGCCTCCCAACAAGCGCTTCTTTAATGTCAATAGCTTGACAGTGGGCTCTCATGGAGCCTCACAGATGTACAGAGCTTTGTTGAAACCTCCCAACACCAAAATTAGAGTTTGGATATGGGGGTTTGACACCAAACTTAGAGTTTGGTTGTGGCTTCCCAATACCAAACTTAGAGTTTGACTGTGGGGGCTTTGTGTGACTCTGCTTTGAGAGAAGCTTTTTATGCTTCCTCTCCATGGATGCAGAGAGAGATCCTTGAGTTGTAAACATAAGGTTGTCCTCATTTATTTGAAGGATCAATTCTCCTCTGTCCACATCAATCACAGCTCTTGCTGTGGCTAGGAAAGGTCTTCCTAGGATGATGGATTCATCCTCTTCCTTTCCAGTATCCAAGACTATGAAATCAGTAGGGATGTAAAGGCCTTCAACCCTTACTAACACGTCCTCTACTTGTCCATAAGCCTGTTTTCTTGAATTTTCTGCCATTTCTAATGAGATTTTAGCAACTTGCACCCCATAGATTCCCAGTTTCTCTATTACAGAGAGGGGCATGAGGTTTATCCCTGAACCAAGGTCAAACAGAGCCTTAAAGATCATGGTGCCTATGGTGTAAGGTATTAAGAACTTTCCAGGATCCTGTTTCTTCTGAGGCAATGTCAGTTGATCCAGATCACTTAGTTCATTGGTGAACAAGGGAGGTTCATCTTCCCAAGTTCCAATGCCAAATAAATTGGCATTCAGCTTCATGATTGCACCAAGGAACTTGGCAACTTGCTCTTCAGTAACATCCTTATTCTCTTCAGAAGAGGAATACTCATCAGAGCTCATGAATGGCATAAGGAGGTTTAATGGAATCTCTATGGTCTCTAGATGAGTCTCAGATTCCTTTGGTTCCTCAGAGGAAAACTCCTTATTGGTCACTGGACGTCCCAGGAGGTCTTCCTCCTTGGGATTCACGTCCTCTCCTACCATTATAGGTTCGGCCATGGGGATCAGTTCAATGGTCTTGCACTCTCCTTTTGGATTCTCTTCTGTATTGCTTGGGAGAGTACTAGGAGGGATTTCAGTGATCCTTTTACTCAGTTGGCCCACTTGTGCTTCCAAATTTCTAATGGAAGACCTTGTTTCATTCATGAAACTCACAGTGGCCTTAGATAGATCAGAGACTAAGTTTGCTAAATTAGAAGTATTTTGTTCAGAGTTCTGATGACAAGTCATCATATCCCAGTTTTACTAGCCTTTTCCTTTGTTTTTATTTGGTTTTATGTGCTTTCTTGCATCCTAAGAAAGCAATTTGGAATGAAAAAGCATAACTTCTTTGAATCAAACAACTACCACGAAATTGATGCTAAATCATGAGGTTTAAGCTAAATTTAATTGATTTTTAATGATTTATAAGCCTTGTGAATTTGGTGATACTTTGATTGGTTGTTTTGGTTATTTGTAGGTGAAGAAAAGAAGAAAAGAAAAAAAGCGTGGCCTAAGAAGTGTGGCTCAAGAAAGAAAAAGTGTGGCCAAGAAGGGAGGAAGTGTGGTGCAACAAACCATGAAGCTCACTCCAAGAGCACCAAGCTCACTAAGTGAGCGCTACACTCACTTCCAGGAGACCAAGGCACAAAGCTCAGAGCACAACATGAGGCCAAGAAACAAGGAAAGAAGAACCAAGCTCTGCTCACAAAGTGAGCATTATCGAGAGCACTAAGGAAATAATTCAAGGAAAATGATTTGCAAATGCATGCTCCAAGACTTGAACCCATGACCAAAGGGGAGGGGGGAGGCGCCACTCACAAGGAAAAATAAGTCAAAATTGGCCAAATGCACTCCCCAAGGTTCGAACCCCACACCTTGAGGAAGCAAGGAAGCAAGGCAACCAAAGAAATGGGCAGCGCATGCTTCCCGTAGGTTTCAAACCAAGGAGCTCTCATTGTGAGTACCAAAGCTCAGCTCACTTGGAGAGCTGAGCGCTACCTCTTGGTGCATGAAGCACACCTTGACACGGTCAAGAAAGCAAGGCACGCAACAAATTTGACACGGCCAGGAGCACAAGGAGCGCGCATGACACGGTCCCTGGGCAGCACACAGCACACAACAGTTGGCACCAAGGCACCAATGCTCAGCTCACAAAGTGAGCTGAGCTCTCCCCTGATGTACCCCAAGACAGTAGCACACTACCAATGCTTCCCCACACTAAGTGTCAAAGCTCAGCTCACTTTGTGAGCTGAGCACTCCCCTGGAAGCATATTACCCATGGGCTGAAAATTCAACCAAAAGTCCAATTTAATTCAAATCTTCACCAAATCAAAAGCCCATCCAAATTCCAATATCCAAGAATAGAAAGTGTATAAATAGGAGTTAGTTTGATGTAATTAGAGAGCTAAATTTTATTTTGAATTTTTCTTTGAACTTTCATTTTTCATTTTGAGCTTTTGTTTTTGAGTTTAGATTTCAGAGAACTTGGAAGAAGAATTGATCTCTCTTCTTCTTGGTTCTTGTTTGAGCACTCTTTTATTTTCTTGCTTTGGATCTTGGGTAGAGAATTGAAGAACTTCTGTTTCAATCTCACCTTGAGATCTTGTTTTAATTTTCTACATAATTGAATTCCAATTTCTATTTACTGCTTCTTCTTCTACAATTTCTGCAATTCACTTTTCTTCATTTCTCTTGCAATTGTTCTTGTTGGATCAAGGAAGGATTTGAGATCTAGAATTGTTATCTAGTCTCTTCCACTCCTGAGATCTTCAACCTCTTTTACTTTGCTGTAAATTAAGCACTGCTTTCCTGCTTTTAAATTCTTCAAGTCATTTTACTTTTCTGTTAAGATCCACTTCACTGCACTTAGATTTTCTCTTTTATGTTTAATGCAATTTAGTTGTTCTTGTTCAGATTCTACAATCCCAATTCCCAATTCCTTTTATGATTCAAGCAATTTACATTTCTTGCACTTTAAGCTTCAGCCATTTACATTTCTTGCAATCTAAGTTTCTACAATTTATAATTACTTGCACTTTAAGAATCTGCTTCTTTACTTTCCTGCTCTTTAATTTACTGCACTTTACCCCTCTCCCTTTAAATTTCAAGCAATTTAGTTTCTGCAAAGAACAAATCACTCAACCAAACTTGATTCGCTTGACTAAATCAACCACTAAACTAAAATTGTTCAATCCTTCAATCCCTGTGGGATCGACCTCACTCATGTGAGTTATTATTACTTGATGCGACCCGGTACACTTGCCGGTGAGTTT
>NC_029790.2:42318087-42325671 GCF_000816755.2 Arachis ipaensis
GAAGTGGAGATCTAGATCAAGCACTTTTTCTTTTCTGATTCTTTATTTTTCGTTACTAACCCACTAACTGTTTGAATTTTTGCTTGAACTAATTGAAACTTCACTTTAGCAATAGAGTGAAGTTTTCTTGGTTTCTCTGGCTTTGTGTGATTCTCATAGCTTGTTGAATATACGAGAGAAGCAATTTTCTTCCATTAATCTTTCGAGTTTATCAACTATTTGACACATTGTGTCAACTAATCCTCTAATCACATTCTAGCATGAATATACTCTATCTTCATTTGGACCGTTTGTGATTGTGCAGATCATGGAGGAGAACTCAACGAATTCCAGTAATCATGGGAGTAATGTCCCCACCTTAGATGATAATGAAACCCATAACTTGAAGCACCCACTCATCACCATGAACGATGTTGCTCAATGGTTTGAAGCTTTCCCACAAGAAAACATCATCGGATGGGAAGAACTCATGAGTGAACTCCTAGCCAAGTTGAAACCACCCCAGGAAATCGGTGAACTAGAGACAAGAGTGCAACCATCCACACAAGAGAAAGGAGTGATGGAAATTGAAGGTGTAAGTGTCATTATGGCCCAAAACAAACAGATACACCAACAACTTCAACAACAATTGGAGCTGATAGTCAGAAAAATTGATTGGCTACAAGTTGCTGCAATAAATACTCACAACTTACTCAAAAAATCACATGATGGGAATCAACCTGAAAGAAATTTTGGAGCAATTAGCTATGAGCAACAAAGTCATGAGCAACCACGCTCTCCACACAGCCCCTCACGCATGTTCCAACACAGGTCTCAGAATGATGTGTACAACCCACCCTGGAGGACTCATTCCAACTGGAGGGGGGTCGAACACCAAAATCAAAGACCAAAGGACTTCAATTGCAACAACCCCAACTTCAAAAACCAGCATAAAAACCACCCTCACAACAACAACCATCACGCACCACCCCAATGCACACATTTCCAACCCCCAACACCCCACAACCAACTAATCTCACAAGAATCTCAGAGGATCACCAACTTGGAGATCTTAATAGAGAGAATGATGAAGCACCAAGAGGTGACAATGAAGGATCAAGAAGCCTCAATAAGAAGAATTGAGAAACAAATGCAACAATTAGCTAAGCACCTTGTTGAAACGGGTGAGAAGAAGGCAAATATCATCTCCAAAGCCATTAAGGATGACCTAAAAGACAACGAAGAAGCTGCTAGGTTGGAGAAATGGAAAGCAATTCTGAAGGAAAGAGAGAGGGCTATGGGAAAAGAATTACTCATCCAAGAAAAGCATCACAGAGAAATTTCACAAGAAGAAACAGAGGAAAGGAAGCCCAGGATGAGGGGAGAAAATCAAAGGCAACAAGATTTTGAACTTCCATGAGCACAGAATGAAGGATGTCAAGCTAATGACAATAAAGAAGCGCTTGTTGGGAGGCAACACAACCGGAAGGTAACTATCTTTTCATATCTATTTCAATAAAAAGGTTAATTAGTTGTATCTATATTGCAAGAAGCTAAGTTTGGTGTTGCACACCAAAACAATCTAAGAGAGAATGAAGAATTCTAAGTTTGGTGTTCCACCAAAAATTTCATTATAAAATACATTCTCACCTTCTGCATAATGCTAGCTTCGAGCATTTAGACAAACTAGTTAACTATTCTGCTGTTTTCAGTTTTATTGCTTTTGAAAAAGAAAAAAGAGTTTCACACATGGTTAAGCTGATACATGAGAACCATCGGCAAGGTACTAAGTTTGGTGTTCCCACACCAAAGTAAGTTCAAAGGCCCATAAATAAATCATGCATGCTAACCATTTTTCAAGTGCTTGGGGAACAAGCAACTTTCAATATCACTGCAGAGCATCATACAAGCTTTTGGAAAAATTAAGCATCATCAATCAAAGAGATAAAAGAGGAATGTGAAGACCAACAATGATGATAATGAGAAGGAAGAAAGCAAGCAAACTCAAAAAGGTTGTATTGTTTAGTGACTATTTTACATCAGATATTGCTGTGATTAAAAGTAATATTGTACCCCTTTCTGTCTGCATAATATAGTTTTTCTGTAATTCAATAATTAAGATGTTTGATTATTCACAACACCACACTCTTCAAACTTGCATGCACTTAATATTTCAAAAAGGGCACCATATGACAGTTCTTTGAAAAGAGGGATTGAGGAATTAAACAATTTTGAGGCAAGCAAAAGATTAGGAGAAGTGGTGGTTCTAGTTGTATGATTATGCATTGAGGTTGCATGCTTATGAAAACTTGCATGGGAGCTCATAGGCAGGACATAGAGTACAAAGAAGTATTGTGGAGATTCTCAAACATTTATTGATCCAAGAAGCAGCAAACAAAAGAAAGAAAACACAAAAAAAAAAATGAATGAAAGAACATGGCCTAAGGCTCTAAGCATCAATTACTAGGCAGAAAAGAAAGAAGAAACAAAAACTCAAAGAGTTGTTATCCTAGTAAATGCTTATGGTCGAATTATGTCAAAGAGAGAGGCTTGAGCAAGTAAATCCTAAGGGGTGCTTCAACACCTAATACCTTAAAACCAACTGGTTTAGGAGTATTGATTGAAAGCTTATCTAAAGAGCCGCTTTGAGACATGACACTTAGAGTCAAAGCCAAAACACAAATCATAAGCTGCTTCAAGGTGATTACCTATAGAGAGATCTCCATGATACCATTTGGATAAAAGTCCTAAGACCTAAGACTTCCAAGATGTGGGGACTAGTAAGCACTGAAACCCTTGCATGAGCATATAATTTAGAGTTCACCCCACTGTCACTTAATCACTTCACTCACAGGATACTACATGTTATTCTTCAAATCCATTTTTAATTGAAAGAACTTTTAAGCACAATTCTTCTCTTGCTTGGGGACAAGCAAGTTTTAAGTTTGGTGTTGTGATGACAAGTCATTATATCCCAGTTTTACTAGCCTTTTCCTTTGTTTTTATTTGGTTTTATGCGCTTTCTTGCATCCTAAGAAAGCAATTTGGAATGAAAATGCATAACTTCTTTGAATCAAACAACTACCACGAAATTGATGCTAAATCATGAGGTTTAAGCTAAATTTAATTGATTTTTAATGATTTATAAGCCTTGTGAATTTGGTGATACTTTGATTGGTTGTTTTGGTTATTTGTAGGTGAAGAAAAGAAGAAAAGCGTGGCCTAAGAAGTGTGGCTCAAGAAAGAAAAAGTGTGGCCAAGAAGGGAGGAAGTGTGGTGCAACAAACCATGAAGCTCACTAAGTGAGCGCCACACTCACTCCCAGGAGACCAAGGCACAAAGCTCAGACAACATGAGGCCAAGAAACAAGGAAAGAAGAACCAAGCTCAGCTCACAAAGTGAGCATTATCGAGAGCACTAAGGAAATAATTCAAGGAAAATGATTTGCAAATGCATGCTCCAAGACTTGAACCCATGACCAAAGGGGAGGGGGGAGGCGCCACTCACAAGGAAAAATAAGCCAAAATTGGCCAAATGCACTCCCCAAGGTTCGAACCCCACACCTTGAGGAAGCAAGGAAGCAAGGCAACCAAAGAAATGGGCAGCGCATGCTTCCCGTAGGTTTCAAACCAAGGAGCTCTCATTGTGAGCACCAAAGCTCAGCTCACTTGGAGAGCTGAACGCTACCTCTTGGTGCATGAAGCACACCTTGACACGGTCAAGGAAGCAAGGCACGTAACAAATTTGACACGGCCAGGAGCACAAGGAGCGCGCATGACACGGTCCCTGGGCAGCACACAGCGCACAACAGTTGGCACCAAGGCACCAATGCTCAGCTCACAAAGTGAGCTGAGCTCTCCCCTGATGCACCCCAAGACAGTAGCACGCTACCAATGCTTCCCCACACTAAGTGTCAAAGCTCAGCTCACTTTGTGAGCTGAGCACTCCCCTGGAAGCATATTACCCATGGGCTGAAAATTCAACCAAAAGTCCAATTTAATTCAAATCTTCACCAAATCAAAAGGCCATCCAAATTCCAATATCCAAGAATAGAAAGTGTATAAATAGGAGTTAGTTTGATGTAATTAGAGAGCTGAATTTTATTTTGAATTTTTCTTTGAACTTTCATTTTTCATTTTGAGCTTTTGTTTTTGAGTTTAGATTTCAGAGAACTTGGAAGAAGAATTGATCTATCTTCTTCTTGGTTCTTGTTTGAGCACTCTTTTATTTTCTTGCTTTGGATCTTGCGTAGAGAATTGAAGAACTTCTGTTTCAATCTCACCTTGAGATCTTGTTTTAATTTCTGCATAATTGAATTCCAATTTCTATTTACTGCTTCTTCTTCTACAATTTCTGCAATTCACTTTTCTTCATTTCTCTTGCAATTGTTCTTGTTGGATCAAGGAAGGATTTGAGATCTAGAATTGTTATCTAGTCTCTTCCACTCCTGAGATCTTCAACCTCTTTTACTATGCTGTAAATTAAGCACTGCTTTCCTGCTTTTAAATTCTTCAAGTCATTTTACTTTTCTGTTAAGATCCACTTCACTGCACTTAGATTTTTTCTTTTATGTTTAATGCAATTAAGTTGTTCTTGTTCAGATTCTGCAATCCCAATTCCCGATTCCTTTTATGATTCAAGCAATTTACATTTCTTGCACTTTAAGCTTCAGCCATTTACATTTCTTGCAATCTAAGTTTCTGCAATTTATAATTACTTGCACTTTAAGAATCTGCTTCTTTACTTTCCTGCTCTTTAATTTACTGCATTTTACCCCTCTCCCTTTAAATTTCAAGCAATTTAGTTTCTGCAAAGCACAAATCACTCAACCAAACTTGATTCGCTTGACTAAATCAACCACTAAACTAAAATTGTTCAATCCTTCAATCCCTGTGGGATCGACCTCACTCTTGTGAGTTATTATTACTTGATGTGACCCGGTACACTTGCCGGTGAGTTTGGGTGTTGGAATTCGTTTCCACAAAAATCCCATCAAGTTCTCCTTCTGTTGCTGAGTGGATGATGGAAAAGGCTTGCTATTGCTAAACATATATCTTCCACCATTATTAAAACCTTGTTGAGGCTTTTGTTGATCCTTCCATGAGAGATTTGGATGATTTCTTCATGATGGATTATAGGTGTTTCCATAAGGTTCACCTAAGTAATTTACCTCTGCTATTACAGGGTTCTCAGGAACATAAGCTTCTTCTTCAGAAGATGTCTCTTGAGTACTGTTGGATGCAGCTTGTATTCCATTCAGACTCTGAGAAATCATATTGACTTGTTGGGTCAATATTTTATTCTGAGCCAGCATGGCATTCAGAGTATCAATTTCAAGAACTCCCTTCTTCATAGGGGTCCCATTACTCATAGGATTCCTCTCAGAAGTGTACATGAACTGGTTATTTGCAACTGATGCACATAAACGTGTTATGCTACGATTTAGGAAATTGCACGATCGGCAAAATTCCTTCCGGCAAGTGCACCGGTTATCGTCGTCAAGTAAAAACTCACAATAGAGTGAGGTCGAATCCCACAAGGATTGGTTGAGTGAGCAATTCGGATTAGAAGTGTGTTCTAGTTGAGCGGAATCAAGATTTGAGATGAGAATTGCGGAATGTAAAATTGGCGGGAAAAGTAAATGACAAGGAAATTAAATGGCTGAATCTTAAATTGCATGAATTAAAGAGCAGAATGTAAATTGCTGAAATAAAAAGGGAATGGGGATGATTGCAAGAATTAAATTGCAGAATGTAAAGAGAAAGTGGAAATCAGAAATGGGGAATTCATTGGGTTTAGGAGATATTGAAATCTCCGAATCAAAACATGTAAATCTCTTCCTCAACCAATGCATTCATTAAATTTTGCTTGGCAATCTTATATGATTGGATACCAATCCCTTGGCTCACCAATTCTCTCTAAAAACAAACAAATTCCCAATCCATTGGTTTAAATGTTCATAAGAAGAGATGATGCTCGATCACTGATTATACCACAGCTCATAAAGACAATTCACCAATTATCATTTGATTATTAAGGAACGAGACCACCTCTTATTTATTGCTTGGTTCTTCTTAATTCTTGGGATCCTGCTTCTTCTTGCTTCCTGCCTCTTTTTGACCACTTGTGCTTCCTTTGTCTTTTCTTATGAGCTTTTTCCAGAATCCAGCCTTTTTCATTGTTTCTTCCACTCCTTTTTCAAGGGTCATTGCCTTGTTTATTTCTCCTTCTTTCCTCCCTTTGAAATACTCATCATAAGCTGGGAATGCTGGGTCCATCTTGTGTAGATGTTCCCCTATGTAGTTAAGCTTGATTTGCGAACTGATGTTGTAATCAGCTTGGACTGAGTATCTTGCATTCTGTAAAGTGGTGGCTTCCTTGATTGCCAAGACATTGGCATCTTGGTGTTGGCATATGTGGCTGAAGGATTCCTGTAAGTGTAAATTTTGTTCCCTTTGCAGATCGAAGAATCTTGATTTAAAGTTCCTTTGCATATCCATCATTTTTAGATGAAAGTCCTCTTGTCTCTCCTGAGACCTCATGTATTGTTGAGACATTCCTTCCATGATTTCCTGCATTCTGCTCATATCCATGGGGTCTCTGGGAATTCGTTGTCTTCTTTCAGGAGTTGCTTGCTCTTCTTGCTCTTCTTCTCTATCTTCTCCTTCCTGTCTTTCTTGTTCTGCTTCTTGCTCGGCTTCCACTTGTTGCCCTTCTTCATTTCTTCTTCTTGTATGTCTTGGAGGAGTTGGGCCAAGAGTCATTCTGTGTGCAGTTATGGCCAGTCCAGGATATAGCCAATTAGGTCTTTCATCCTCAAGTGGTACTTGGGCATCGATGCATAGTCTAATGATAGTGCTAGGGAAGTGAAGCCAGGATTCAGGGTCACTTTTCTCACTAAACTCTTGTATCTGTTCAGCAATGAGTTTATGAACTTTGATCTCCCCTCCAACCATAATGCAATGTAGCAAGATGGCTCTTTTAGGGACTATTTCTGAAGAGTTTGCAATGTAGCAAGATGGCTCTTTTAGGGACTATTTCTGAAGAGTTTGCAATGTAGCAAGATGGCTCTTTTAGGGACTATTTCATAGAGGGATTCACCTTCTTTCTGTCTGAAGGTTTGAACATCCGCTCTAAGCTTGCTCAGCTTTTGAGGAGGAAAGAACTTGGCTAAGAAAGCCGTGACCAGCTTATCCCAAGAGTTCAGGCTGTCTTTGGGTTGAGAGTCCAACCACACTCTAGCTTTGTCTCTTACAGCAAAAGGGAAAAGCATGAGCCTATAGACTTCAGGATCTACTCCATTAGTCTTAACAGTATCACAGATCTGCAAGAATTCAGTTAAGAACTGAAAGGGATCTTCAGATGGAAGTCCATGAAACTTGCAGTTCTGCTGCATCAGAAAAACTAGCTGAGGTTTCAGCTCAAAGTTGTTTGCTCCAATGGTAGGAATGGAGATGCTCCTTCCATGTAAATTGGAATTAGGTGTAGTAAAGTCACCAAGCATTCTCCTCTGGATTGTTGTAATTTAGCTTCTCTTAGTTTCCTCTTCAGAGTCCTTTCAGGTTCTGGATCAGCTTCAACAAGAATGCCTTTTTCTTTGTCCCT
>NC_029790.2:42325679-42327709 GCF_000816755.2 Arachis ipaensis
CTCTGGATTGTTGTAATTTAGCTTCTCTTAGTTTCCTCTTCAGAGTCCTTTCAGGTTCTGGATCAGCTTCAACAAGAATGCCTTTTTCTTTGTCCCTTCTCATAAGAAAGAGAAGAGAAAAAGAAAAGAAGAGGAATCCTCTATGTCACAGTAAAGAGGTTCCTTATTGTTAGTAGAAGAAGAGAAGAAGAAAAAATTCGAAGACAGATAGAAGAGGGGGTTCGAATTTGGTGAGTGATGTGAGGAAGAGATGTTAGTAGATGAATAAATAGATAGAATAAGATGAGAGAGGGAGAGGAATTTCGAAAATAATTTTTGAAAAAGAGTTAGTGATTTTCGAAAATAGTTTTTGAAAAAAAAGTTAGTAATTTTTCGAAAATTTTTAAAATCAAAGATTAAAATAATTAGTTAATTAAAAAAATATTTTGAAAAAGAGGGAAGATATTTTCGAAAATTAGAGAGAGAGAGAGAGAGAGTTAGTTAGGTAGTTTTGAAAAAGATAAGAAACAAACAAAAAGTTAGTTAGTTAGTTGAAACAAATTTTGAAAAGATATTTTGAAAAGATAATGAAATTTTTGAATCAAAACATTAATTGATGATGTTATTTTCGAAAATTTGATGTAAAATTAAGAAAAAGATTTTTGAAAAATATTTTTGAAATTTTCGAAAATAACTAAAAACATGAAAAAGATTTGATTTTTGAAAAAGATTTTGAAAAAGATAAGATTTTTAAATTGAAAATTTGATTTGACTCATAAAAACAACTAGATTTTAAAAATTTTTGAAAAAGTCAAATCTAATTTTCGAATTTATGAGAGAGAAAAAGGGAAAGATATTTTTTGATTTTTGAATTTTTAATGATGAGAGAGAAAAACATGAAAATTATGCAATGCATGAAAATTTTTGGATCAAAACAATGAATGCATGCAAGAATGCTATGAATGTCAAGATGAACACCAATAACACTATGAAGATCATGATGAACATCAAGAACACATTTTTGAAAAATTTTTAATGCAAAGAAAACATGCAAGACACCAAACTTAGAAATCTTTCATGTTCAGACACTATGAATGCAAAAATGCATATGAAAAACAAGAAAATACACAAAACAAGAAAACATCAAGATCAAACAAGAAGACTTACCAAGAACAACTTGAAGATCATGAAGAACACCATGAATGCATGAATTTTTCGAAAAATGCAAGATGAATATGCAATTGACACCAAACTTTAAACTTGACTCAAGACTCAAACAAGAAACATGAAATATTTTTTATTTTTATGATTTTATAAATTTTTTTTCTTTTAATTTTTTTCGAAAATCATTTTGAAAAAGAAAAATAAGGATTCCAAAATTTTTAATATGAATTCCAAGAATCTTATGCTCTTTAGTCTAAAGCTCCAATCAAAGGGTCAGGCATGGCTTAATAGCCAGCCAAACTTTAGTATGTAACTCAGACATGACACGCCTAACATGCCCTACAGAAGAATTAGATATGGCTTTACAGCCAGCCAGGCTTCAACATGCTTCATGAAACACTAGAATTCATTCTTAAAAATTCTGAAGAAAAATATATTTTTGAAAATATATTTTTTTATTTTAAAATTTTGTTGAAAATAAGGGAGAAATTTTTGAAAGATTTTTGAAAAATTTTTGAAAACAAAACAAAAAGAAAATTACCTAATCTGAGCAACAAGATGAACCGTCAGTTGTCCACACTCGAACAATCCCCGGCAACGGCGCCAAAAACTTGGTGCACGAAATTGTGATCTCTGGTAATGGCTCCAAAAACTTGGTGCTCTAATCTCAATTCATAATTTGTCACAACTTCGATACAACTGACCAGCAAGTGCACTGGGTCATCCAAGTAATAAACCTTACGTGAGTAAGGGTCGATCCCACGGAGATTGTTGGTATGAAGCAAGCTATGGTCACCTTGTAAATCTCAGTCAGGTGGATAATAATTGATTATGGAGTTTTCGAAAATAATACTAATTAAACAGAAAATAAGGATAGAAATACTTAT
>NC_029790.2:42335694-42352723 GCF_000816755.2 Arachis ipaensis
AATAGGATTCACCCTCCTTTTGCGTCTGTCACTACGCCCAGCAATCGCGAGTTTGAAGCTCGTCATAGTCATTCAATCCCAAAGTTCTACTCAGAATACCACGAACAAGGTTTAGACTTTCCGGACTCTCATGAAAGCCGCCATCAATCTAGCTTATACCACGAAGATTCTGATTAAGAGATCTAAGAGATACTCATTCAATCTAAGGTAGGACGGAAGTGGTTGTCAGACACGCGTTCATAAGGAATGATGATGATTGTCATGTTCATCACATTTAGGTTGAAGTGTGAATGAATATCTTAGAAGCGGAACAAGTTGAATTGAATAGAAAAACAGTAGTACTTTGCATTAATCTTTGAGGAACAGCAGAGCTCCACACCTTAATCTATGGAGTGTAGAAACTCTACCGTTGAAAATACATAAGTGAAGAAGGTTCAGGCATGGCCGAGAGGCCAGCCCTCAAACGTGATCTCAGATAGCATACAACTGATCAAAGATACAATCTAGGATGTCTAATACAATAGTAAAAGGTCCTATTTATAATAAACTAGCTACTAGGGTTTACAGAAGTAAGTAATTGATGCATAAATCCACTTCCGGGGCCCACTTGGTGTGTGCTTGGGCTGAGCTTGAAGTCTACACGTGGAGAGGTCATTCTTGGAGTTGAACGCCAGCTTTTGTGCCAGTTTGGGCGTTGAACTCCACTTCTCAACTTGTTTCTGGCGCTGGACGCCAGAATTTGGCAGAGAGCTGGCGTTAAACGCCAGTTTGCGTCATCTAAACGTGGGCAAAGTATGAACTATTATATATTGCGGGAAAGCCCTGGATGTCTACTTTCCAACGCAATTGGAAACGCGCCATTTTGAGTTCTGTAGCTCCAGAAATTCCATTTTGAGTGCAAGGAGGTCAGAATCCAACAGCATCAGCAGTCCTTCTTCAACCTCTGAATATGATTTTTGCTCAAGTCCCTCAATTTCAGCCAGAAAATACCTGAAATCACAGAAAAACACACAAACTCATAGTAAAGTCCAGAAATGTGAATTTAACATAAAAACTAATGAAAACATCCCTAAAGGTAGCTAGATTCTACTAAAAACAATGCCAAAAAGCGTATAAATTATCCGCTCATCACTATTCCGGCTACAACAAAATTGCAGTAGATCCCCAGGATCAAGAGAAAACAGCATTCACATGTCCATCTGGAGTATTTGCCTACAGAAGGATGCCATTTGGTCTGTGCAATGCACCTTAAACCTTTCAGAGGTGCATGCTCTCTATCTTCTCTGATATGGTAGAGAAATTTTTGGAAGTCTTCATGGATGAATTTTCAGTCTTTGGAGACTCATTCAGCTCCTGCCTTGACCATTTAGCACTTGTTCTGAAAAGATGCCAAGAGACCAACCTAGTTTTAAATTGAGAAAAATGTCACTTTATGGTGACTAAAGGAATTGTCCTTGGGCATAAAATTTCAAACAAGGGAATAGAGGTGGATCAAGCTAAAGTGGAAGTAATTGAAAAATTACCACCACCTGCCAATGTTAAGGCAATCAGAAGTTTTCTGGGGCATGCAGGATTCTATAGGAGGTTTATAAAGGATTTTTCAAAAATTGCAAAACCTCTGAGCAATCTACTAGCTGCTGAAACGCTATTTGTGTTTGACACAGTGTCTGCAGGCGTTTGAAACTCTGAAAGCTAACCTTGTCACAGCACCAGTTATTTCTGCACCAGACTGGGCATTACCATTTGAACTAATGTGTGATGCCAGTGACCATGCCATTGGTGCAGTACTGGGACAGAGGCATAACAAGCTTCTGTATGTCATTTATTATGCTAGCCACATTTTAAATGATGCCCAAAAAAATTACACAACCACAGAAAAAGAATTGCTTGCAGTGGTTTATGCCATTGACAAGTTTAGATCATACTTAGTAGGATCAAAAGTGATTGTGTATACTGACCATGCTGCTCTTAAATATCTACTCACAAATCAGGATTCAAAACCCAGGCTCATAAGATGGGTGTGCTTCTGCAAGAGTTTGATATAGAAATAAGAAACAGAAAAGGGACAGAGAACCAAGTGGCTGATCACCTGTCCCGGATAGAGCCAGTAGAAGGGATGTCTTTCCCCTCTATTGAGATCTCTAAAACCTTTCCGGATGAGCAACTGTTTGCCATCCAGGAAACACCATGGTTTGCAGACATTGCAAACTATAAAGCTGCAAGATTCATACCCAAGGAGTACAGCAAGCAACAAAAGAAAAAATTAATTACTGATGCAAAGTACTACATGTGGGATGAACCATATCTCTTTAATAGATGTGCAGACGGAATAATCCATAGTGTGTGCCTAGAGAAGAAGCACAGAAGATCCTATGGCATTGTCATGGATCACAATTTGGAGGACATTTTGGAGGTGAGTGAACAGCCACAAAAGTCCTCCAATGTGGCTTCTACTAGCCCACTCTCTATAAAGACTCCCGAGAGTTTGTGCGTAACTGTGACAGCTACCAGAGAGCTGGTAATCTGCCTCATAGTTATGCCATGCCTCACCAAGGAATCTTAGAGATTGAGTTGTTTGACGTATGGGGTATTGACTTCATGGGGCCTTTCCCACCATCATACTCAAACACTTATATTCTGGTGGCAGTCGACTATGTATCCAAATGGGTAGAGGCCATTGCCACACCCACTAATGATACTAAGACAGTGCTGAAGTTCCTCCAGAAACATATCTTCAACAGGTTTGATGTCCCTAGAGCACTAATTAGTGATGGGGGCACTCACTTCTGCAACAAACAGCTTTACTCTGCTATGGTCCGGTATGGAATTAGTCACAAGGTGGTAACTCCGTATCATCCACAGACAAATGGGCAAGCTGAAGTCTCTAATAGAGAAATAAAAAGAATCTTGGAACATACTGTAAGTACCCGTAGAAAGGATTGGGCGAGAAGCTTGGATGATGCTCTGTGGGCTTACAGAACAGCATTCAAGACTCCTATAGGGACCTCTCCATACCAGCTTGTGTATGGTAAGGCCTGTCATCTGCCCATGGAACTGGAGAATAAGACCTACTGGGCAACCAGATTCCTAAACTTTGATGCCAAATTAGCTGGAGAAAAAAGATTGCTCCAGCTGAATGAGCTAGAGGAATTCAAACTCACTGCTTTCGAAAATGCCAAGCTTTACAAAGAGAAAGCAAAAAGATGGCATGACAGAAAGCTGTCATCTAGAGTCTTTGAACCAAGACAGAAAGTTTTATTGTTTAACTCTAGGCTCAGGCTATTTCCCGGGAAACTGAAATCCCGGTGGAGGGGAGCATATGTGATTACAAGTGTGTCACCATATGGCTATGTGGAGCTTCAAAACATTGATTCTGATAAGAAGTTCATTGTCAATGGACAGAGAATCAAGCATTATCTTGAGGGCAATATTGAGCAAGAGTGCTCAAGGCTGAGGGTAGATTAAAAGCTCAGCAAGGTCCAGCTAAAGACAATAAAGAAGCGCTTATTGGGAGGCAACCCAATTTTTCCTTATCTATGTTAATTTTCTGTTTTCCATTTTTATTTTATGTTTTCTTTAGGATGATGATCATGTGGAGTCACAGAAATCAAAGCAAAGTCAAAAACAGCATTAAAACAGCTCACCCTGGAGGAAGAGCTTACTGGTGTTTAAACGCCAGTAAGAAGCATCAGACTGGCGTTTAACGCCAGAAAGAAGCATCAAGCTGGTGTTAAACACCAGAAACAAGCACCAAGTTAGCGTTCAACACCAAGAAAGGGGAAAAGCTGGCGTTTAACGCCAGAAATAAGCAGCAGTCTGGTGTTAAACGCCAGGATTGCACACTAAGGGCATTTTGCATGCCTCAATGGAGCAGGGATGCTAAGTCCTTGACCCCTCAGGATCTGTGGACCCCACAGGATCCCCACCTACCTCACCATTCCAATTCAAACCATTCCCCTCCCATACCTACCCATTCACACACCTCTTTATCCTCCACTTCTCCTTCTACTCCCTTCTATCTTCTTTTGCTTGAGGACGAGCAAACCTTTTAAGTTTGGTGTGGAAAAAAAGCGTTGCTTTTTGTTTTTCCATAACCATTTATGGCACCTAAGGCCGGAGAAACCTCTAGAAAGAGGAAAAGGAAGGCAGTTGCTTCCACCCCCGAGTCATGAGAGATGGAGAGGTTCATCTCAAGGGTCTATAGTTCAGTGGTAACAAGAAAGGAGTATGAAGGATTGGATGACAGCAATAGGAAAGCAGAGATTCAGAAGGAACTAAGCATCTCCATATGCTTATCTGAAACTCTCACCAATGAATTACATAATGTTTTCGTTTTTCAACGGTAGAGTTTCTACACACCATAGATTAAGGTGTGGAGCTCTGCTATTCCTTGAGTATTAATGCAAAGTACTACTATTTTTCTATTCAATTTAAGCTTATTCCGATTCTAAGATATTCATTCACACCTCAATATGAATGTGATGATCGTGACACTCATCATCATTCTCAACCTATGGACGCGTGCCTGACAACCACCTCCGTTCTACCTTCGATTGAATGAGTATCTCTTGGATTCCTTAATCAGAATCTTCGTGGTATAAGCTAGAATCCATTGGCAGCATTCTTGAGAATCCGAAAAGTCTAAACCTTGTCTGTGGTATTTCGAGTAGGATTCAGGGATTGAATGACTGTGACGAGCTTGAAACTCACAAGGGTTGGGCATAGTGACATACGCAAAAGGATCGATGGATCCTACTGATGCCAGGGCATTTTGGCCAGTTTCACTGACCTTTTCTTTATTGTTTTAGGGTAGTTTCATGCACTTTCTTTGGAAATAAGCGAGTTTTGGGTAGAATTTGACTTACATCTTAATTCAAGTGAACATTGTGATTTTTATATGAATTCATGATAATTATGCATGAATTGAATGACAAATTGGATGATGCATGTCTCATGATTTGGATTAAAACTTTGATGCACTCTATTGCTTGATTTCAGGACAAAGGAAGCAAGGAAGAACCACATTAGTCTAACTAACGTAACCACTAACATGGGATGGGAGCTAGCTTGCAACGTTAATGAGAAAAGTAATCACCAATAACGTCCTCGAAGCCATCATAGCCCACGTTAATTACCACGTTAACTACATTAACGTGGTAGTTAACGTGGAAGAAAAAAATGAAGCCAATGTTAGTGACACTCACCTTTGTCACTAACGTTGGACCAAGCTCATATTGGCCACGTTAAGAGCCACGTTAACTCAGTTAACGTGGACTCTAACGTGGGGAAACAAAAGAATGACCAATGTTAGTGACAATCACCTTTGTCACTAACGTTGAGCTAAGCCACTTTGAGCCACGTTAGTTGCCACGTTAATTTAGTTAACGTGGAAGCTAACGTGGAGGGAGCAAGAATCGCCAACGTTAGTGACACTCACCTTTGTCACTAACGTTGGAGATGGCTATCACCACCACGTTAGAAGCCACGTTAACCTAGTTAACGTGAACTCTAACGTGGGAAGTAGGGGCGTTTTGAAACGTTAGTGACAAAGGTAAGTGTCACTAATATTTTCAAAGATTTGGCAAGCCTACGTTAAAGGTCACGCTAGCCACACTAACGTGAACTCTAACGTAGGGGGAAGGGAGGATTCTCAACGTTATTGGAAAAGGTAAGTCCCAATAACGTGTGCGAAGGACCAAGAGGCAACGTTAGTGGTCACGTTGGTGCCACTAAAGTTGAAGTTAACGTGGATCATCCTTGGGTTAGGAACGTTAGTAAAAAAGGTGATTGCCACTAACGTTCTCGAAGCCACACTTTCACTTAACGTTAATGCCACTAACGTCCTAAGCTAAAAGTCCCTGCCTACTTCACACTTTCTCTCTGCAAGTATAGCTAAGCCCACTGGAGAGGATAACTACTTCAAACTCAAGATCCAAAGGCCCATATCCAAGATTTGAAGAACCAACTAGAAGATCAGAAGAGTAGTATATATAGGGGTAGTTTTGAATCAAAAACGGGGTTGGAAATTGGAGAACTACTTTCTGTATAATTTTACTTTCTCTGTACTTCTAGTTTACTTTTCATAATGTATTTTCGATCTTTGTTTTCTATTTCCAGAGCTATGAACAACTAAACCCCTTTCATTGGGTTAGGGAGCTCTGTTGTAATTTGATGGATCAATATTAGTTTTCATTATTCTTCTGCTATCTTTTCTCTTGATTTTACTAGAAAGCTTTCAATCTTCATTCAATTGGGTAGTTATCTTGGAAAAGAAGCTATTCATACTTGGATCTCTTCGGAACTTTGGAAGAGGAATGAAGAGATCATGCTAGAAATGCTTTCTCATGTTGGACCAAATTGGGGTTTGGATGGATATAGTGACATATAATCCTACCAACACTTTGATTTGGAATTACATGTGGTATAATTAGTGACCATACTTCATCTCTTCTCATGAGCAATTGACCAAGGAATTGGCTATTGATCAAGATTTGAGAGATTGAATTACCAAGAAATTGGAATTCGATCACTTAAGATTGCCAAGGAGATCAATGAATGCATTGATTGAGGAAGAGATGAAAATGAACTTGATCCGGAGAATGCAACATCTCCTAAGCCCAATGAATTCCCCATTTCTGATCTTACCCATTCTCTTTAAATTCTGCAATCTACTTTTATGAGCATCTTTCCCATTCCCATTTAAGATTCTGCAATTTACTTTCCGCTATTTACATTCAGCTCTTTATTTCCAGCATTTACGTTTTCTGCTATTTACTTTTCCGCCATTTAATTTTCTGTAAATCTCAAATCCAATGCTGCTTAGTTCAACTAGAATATTCCTCTAATTAAAGTTGCATGACCAATCAATCCCTGTGGGATTCGACCTCACTCTATTGTGAGTTTTTACTTGACGACAATTCGGTATACTTACCGAAGGAAAATTGTTGAGAGACAAGTTTTCGTGCATCAAGTTTATGGCACCGTTTCCGGGGATTGATTTTGTATCAACGATGATTAAATTGGAGGATAACTAGATTGAGCATTTTTCTTTTGTTTGATTTAAAATTCTGTTTGAGTAATTTACTTTCAGTTTTAGTTATTTTCTCCCCTTTCCCCTACTTTTTTTTTAGTTGTTTACACTTCAGTCCACTAACCCACTAACTGTTTGATATATTGCATCACTCACACTAACAGCAATTCTAACAGAAATACTTTCTGCATCTATTTCCTTGCTTGTGCCTTGTTGGTTGTATGACAGGGAGAAGAAGCGGGGCTTCAACTTCCTTTGATTCTGAACCTGAGAGGACCTTCCTTAGATTAAGGAGGAAAGCAAGAGAAAAATGAGTAGTTGGTGCGGAGGAAGAAGAGGAGTATTTTAAACCAAACATGGATGAAAATATAGAGAACCATCATGAAGAAGAGGCTCACAACCGTGGCAGAGAAGGTCTAGCAAATCATGCTGGGCAGGAGAGAAGAGTTTTAGGCTCTTATATCAACCCAAACCTAGGAAAATGTGGGAGTAGCATTCAAAAGCCAACCATACATGCCAACAACTTTGAACTAAAACCACAGCTCATCACCCTTGTTCAGAACAACTGTTCGTTTGGAGGAGGTGTCCAAGATGACCCCAACCAACATTTAACCACCTTTCTGAGGATATATGATACTGTAAAGTCTAATGGTGTTCATCCTGACACCTATAGACTACTCTTATTTCCCTTTTCACTCAAGGACAAGGCATTTAAATGGCTGGAGTCCTTCCCGAAGGAGAGCTTAATAACCTGGGAAGATGTGGTGAACAAATTCTTGGCAAGATTCTATGCTCCTCAAAGAATCAACAGGTTGAGAGCTGAGGTTCAAACTTTCAGACAACAAGATGGTGAGACTCTCTACGAAGCATGGGAGTGGTTTAAGGACCTGACAAGAAGGTGCCCACCAGATATGTTCAATGAATGGGTGCAGCTACACATTTTCTATGAAGGGCTCTCCTATGAATCAAAGAAGGCAGTAGACCACTCATCCGGGGGATCTCTGAATAAAAAGAAGACCATTGAGGAGGCCATAGATGTCATTGAGATTGTAGCAGAGAATGACTACTTCTATGCTTCTGAAAGAGGCAACACTAGAGGAGTGATGGAGCTAAACAATGTGGATGCACTGATGGCCCAAAACAAGCTTATTACCAAGCAGCTGGCTGACCTCACCAAGAAGATAGAGAGAAACCAAGTAGCAGCAATCACCACCTCATCAACAACCCAAGAGGGGGTGAATGCAGAGGCAGAAGGTGAGCATGAACAAGCCAACTACATTGGAAACACACCCAGGAAGACCCATGATCCATACTCCAAGACCTACAACCCTGGTTGGAGGAATCACCCAAACTTTGGGTGGGGAAATCAACAAGATCAAGGCCAAGATCAGAGACGTCACAACCTCAACAACCATGCAGCTCACCAACATTCCACACAGAGATCATATCAACACCACCCTAACAACACCTCTCCACATCCATACCAAAACCAAAATAACCCTTCTCATCCATCCAATCCCAACCCACCATCATCTGATGACAGACTCTCAAGGATTGAGACTCTACTTGAAGGCATATGTAAAGAGATTCAAGACAGTAAGGCATTCCGAGAAGAAGTGCGGTCCAATATGCAGAATCAAGATGCTGCCATCAAGAAACTTGAGACACAAATTGGCTACCTATTCAAGCAAATTCCCAGCTACAACCCTCACAGCGATACTGACTCAAACCAAAGGGAGGAGTGTCAGGCTATCAACCTCAGAAGTGGAAAGGAATTGAAGGAGACTTCCAAGCAACCACAAGAGAAAAATTCAGTTGGAAAGAAGGAGGAACAAGATGAAGTTCAAGTCCCCACCTCCAACTCACATCAAAAGGAAGGAGAGCTGAAGCCATATGTTCCGAAAGTCCCATATCGTCAACAACTGAAGAAGAAGGGGGATGATAGCCAGTTCTCCAGATTATTAGAAATCTTCAAGAAATTACAGATTAACATACCCTTTGCTAAAGCAATAGAGCAAATGCCGCTCTATGCCAAGTTCTTGAAGGAATTGACGACCAAAAAGAGAAGTTGGAAGAACAACGAAACGGTGATACTAACCGAGGAATGTAGTGCCATCATTCAGCACAAGCTACCCCAGAAATTGAAGGATCCTGGGAGCTTCCAAATCCCTTGTATTATAGGGGAGATCACAGTGGAGAAAGCTCTATGTGACTTAGGAGCCAGCATAAATCTGATGTCAGTAGCTATGATGAGAAAAATGAAGATCGAGGAGGCTGAGCCAACAAAAATGGCCCTACAACTGGCAGACCGATCGTTCAAGTTCCCTCATGGTGTAGTAGAAGATTTGCTGGTGAAGGTGGGGGATTTCATCTTCCCAGCAGATTTTGTGGTGTTGGACATGCAGGAGGAAGCCAAGGCCTCCATTATCCTGGGAAGACCGTTCTTGGCTACTGCTGGAGCTGTCATTGATGTCCAAAAAGGTGACCTCACCCTGAGATTACACAATGAAAATATGACATTCAATGTGTTCAAGGCTATGAGTTACCCACCAGAACAATTGGGAGAATGTATGAGGTTGGACTCACTGGAAGATGCAGTGCAGGAGAGCTTTGAAGAAGAAGAACCTGAAAGGTTGACAGAGGAGGAATCAACGTCTAGTGAAGAGGCCACAACAGCAAAAATTCATATACAAGGTGCACCAAAGGAAGAGAATGAAAAGTTAGAAGCACCAAAACTTGAACTCAAAGCACTGCCACCCACTCTCAAATATGCATACTTAGGAGAGAATGAAAGCTACCCAGTGATCATAAACTCATCCCTCAGCCAAGATTAAGAGGATGAATTACTCCAAGTGTTGCGAAAGCATAAGGATGCCATTGGATGGACCCTCGCTGACCTGAAAGGAATCAGTTCGGCCATATGCATGCATAAAATACTGTTGGAAGATGATGCCAAACCATCCATTCAATCCTAAAGAAGGCTTAACCCAATCATGAAGGAAGTGGTACAGAAAGAAGTTATGAAGTTATGGCAGGGAGGGGTAATGTACCCGATCTCAGACAGCCCCTGGGTCAGCCCCGTGCATGTCGTCCCAAAAAGGGGAGGAATCACTGTAGTCCCCAATGAGAAGAACGAACTAATCCCCACCAGGACCGTCACAAGATGGCGGATGTGCATAGACTACAGAAAACTGAATGAAGCTACAAGAAAAGATCATTTCCCCCTTCCATTCATGGATCAGATGTTGGAAAGACTCACAGGACACGCATATTATTGTTTTTTCGACGGTTATTCAGGATATAACCAAATAGTGGTTGATCCCAGAGACCAAGAGAAAACCTCATTCACTTGCCATATGGAGTGTTTGCTTACAAGCGCATGCCATTTGGGCTATGTAATGCACCTGCAACTTTCCAACGCTGCATGCTTTCTATCTTCTCAGATATGATAGAGAAATTCATTGAAGTCTTTATGGATGATTTCTCGGTATTCAGAGATTCTTTTCCTAGTTGCTTAAATCACCTAGCCTTGGTATTGAAAAGGTGCCAAGAGACCAATCTGGTCTTGAACTGGGAGAAATGTCACTTTATGGTGACCGAAGGAATAGTCCTTGGCCATAAGGTTTCTAACCAAGGCATTGAGGTGGACAGAGCTAAGGTGGAACTTATTAAAAAACTTCCTCCACCCAGTGATGTCATGGCAATTAGGAGTTTTTTAAGGCATGCTGGCTTTTACAGAAGGTTTATTAAAGACTTTTCAAAGATAGCCAAACCCTTAAGCAATCTCCTTGTATCTGATACACCGTTTGTCTTCGATGAAAAATGCATGCTAGCATTTGAAAATTTGAAACAGAGGTTATCCTCTGCCCCTATCATTTCCCCACCTGATTGGAACTTACCATTTGAATTGATGTGTGATGCATCTGATTTTGCAGTTGGGGCCGTGTTAGGGCAAAGGAAAGATAACTTAGTCCATGTGATATACTATGCTAGCAAAGTCCTCAATGACACGCAAAGAAATTATACCACTACTGAAAAGGAGTTGCTGGCAAAATTTTTTGCATTTGATAAGTTTAGATCATACCTCATTGGTGCTAAAGTAATTGTTTTCACAGATCACACAGCACTTAAATATTTGTTTGCCAAGCAAGAATCAAAACCAAGACTAATAAGATGGATCTTATTGTTGCAGGAATTCAATATTGAAATTAGAGACAAGAAAGGAGTGGAGAACAAGGTAGCGGATCACCTATCCAGAATTCCTCATGATAAAGGTGGAACACATGATACAAGTGTAAATGAGCTCTTCCCTGATGAGCAGTTGATGACAGTTCACAAAGCACCATGGTTTGCAGACATTGCCAACTTCAAGGCAACTGGGGCCTTACCTTCAGAGATCAATAAACATCAAAAAAGAAAGCTCATAAATGATGCAAAATATTTTGTCTGGGATGAGCCATATCTCTTCAAGAAGTGTTCAGATAGAATCCTGAGAAGATGTGTTTCAGAAGAAGAGGGACGAGAGGTCCTGTGGAATTGCCACGGCTCATGCTATGGAGGCCATTTTGGGGGGGATAGAACTGCAGCCAAGGTGTTGCAAAGCGGATTCTTTTGGCCCACCCTTTTCAAGGATGCCAAGGAGCTAGTAAAGAACTGCAATGAATGCCAAAGAGCTGGAAACTTGCCCAAAACAAATGAGATGCCACAAAATTTCATCTTAGAACTGGAATTGTTTGATGTGTGGGGAATCGATTTCATGGGACCATTCCCAACCTCATATTCAAACAAGTACATTTTGGTAGCAGTGGATTACGTTTCCAAGTGGGTAGAGGCTATTGCAACCCCAACAAATGATAACAAGGTGGTCATAAACTTCCTCAGGAAGAATATCTTTAGCCGGTTTGGAGTCCCACGAGCACTCATCAGTGATGGAGGGAGCCATTTTTGTAACAGACCACTAGAAGCTCTTCTCCTATGATACGGGGTAAAACACAAGGTTGCCACGCCTTACTATCCCCAAACAAGTGGGCAAACTGAGACATCTAACAGAGAGCTAAAAAGAATTTTGGAAAAGACTATAGGAGCATCAAGAAAGGATTGGTCGAAGAAGCTGGATAATGCTCTTTGGGCATACAGAACAGCATTCAAAACACCACTTGGAATGTCCCCATATCAACTGGTGTATGGGAAAACTTGTCATTTACCACTGGAGCTGGAACACAAAGCTCTCTGGGCTCTCAAGATACTAAATTTTGACAGCATTGCTGCTGGTGCAAAGAGGATTCTGTAGCTGCAAGAGATGGAGGAATTTAGATCTCAAGCCTATGAAAATACCAAGATTTATAAAGAAAAGGCAAAGAGAAGACATGACCTCCATCTGGAACCCAGGAGTTTCGCAAAGGGGCAGCAAGTACTCCTCTACAACTCTAAATTGAGACTGTTCCCAGGAAAACTCAAATCAAGATGGTCAGGACCCTTTCTTGTCACAAAGGTCTCGCCGTATGGACACATAGAAATTATGGATGAAAGTTCGGAGAGGACTTTCACTGTGAACAGACAAAGGCTCAAACACTATATGGGCAACATGGGGGAAAACCCCAAAGTGAAGTATCATCTCAGGTAAGGGAGGAATCGTCGAGCTAGCGACGCTAAAAGAGCGCTTTGTTGGGAGGCAACCCAACCTAAGGTAGTTTCTTTTGCATCGTCATTTCAATAAAGATCACAAGTTGTTTCCCCTGTATTACGAGGATCTAAGTTTGGTGTTCCACACCAAAACAATCCAAGAGTGAAAGTGTAATTCTAAGTTTGGTGTTCCACCAAAGATATTAGTTAGAATCACACTACACTCCAATGGCAAAATGCTAGCTCCAACCAATCAGGGGAACCACTTAGCAGTAGTTTAGTCTTTAGTTAATAATTGTTTAGTTAATAACAACATATGAGGCTCTCTGCAAGTATGCAATCTGTCGTACTAGGCAAGGAACTAAGTTTGGTGTTCACACACCAAATTAAGTTCAGAAATTCACAAGCATACATGCAAGCTAACTATTTCTCAAGTGCTTTGGGAACAAACAACATCCAATAACTTTACAGGAACCTTCTGAGGAAATGGTGCACCATCATCCAAGGAAGTGAAGGAGCAAAAACTATGGATGATGACAACAAGGGAACAGCTAGAAACCATCACCCGAAGGTTGTATTGTTACTTAATTCCATATACTTGAAATGCTAAAAATTGGAAGTCCCAAGGTGCCCTTGATTAATAGTTACTCATTAGTTCAAATCATTAGAATTTAATGTTTGTTTTTATTGCTTTTGTCATATATGTGCTAGTTTTAATGTCAATGCTGCATCTTCACCTTGTTTACTTGTATGCTTGTCCTTTTAAGTTAAATAAAAAGAGAATGTGTGTGATGAAAAACCAGAGTGGAGTTCATATTGTGGAGTAAGTTCCTAAGTTTGTGGTATGGTAATTGATTAGCTAAGTTGGTTCACTAATAAGGTAGGAAGGCAACTATCTGTCCTGAATCATATGCTTGAAACACACCCCATGAGACTAGCTAAATAACAAGATCCTAATAAGAAAAAGGGGAAAAGAAAAATGAAAGTTGAAAAATAAAAGAAAGAAAAGTTAGTAAGAAATAAGGCTAGGCACCAAGGGTTTGAATCTTGAGGCATGTGTCTGTGGTGCTCCTGTGTAAGGGATTTACTTGGATGAATAAGCTCTTAGGGGTGCCTTATCACTTTGTAACTTTGATTAACTAACCCGGGATTATCAGCTGAAAGTCCACTATCAAGAGTAACCCTTGCTACAGAACACTTAATAACCCAAAGAGGTGCTGGACACCAAGGTCTCAAGAAAGAAAATAAACAAACCATGTGCCTGTGGTGTGTATGTATGGGGGAAAGAGACTTGAGGGAGTAAGTCCTTAGGGGTGTTTCAATACCTAGCACCTTGAACCAACTGGTTCGGGAGTGTTGGCTGAAAACTCATCTTAAAGAGTCGCCCCCTCACAGAGCACTTAGCCTAAGAGCACAATCAAACCCTGAAAACAACAAAAGGATCAATGAATAAAAGTCTCATAGGGTGCAATCAAGTAAGTATTCCAGGACATGATAAAGGTCTGAAAGCTAGTAAAGGAATGGAGCTAAATTGCTATGCATGAAACCACCATAAAACCAAGGGCATGACTTCCACAATAATGACTCAGTTCTCTTGACATTTCATTCATCATTCTCTTGTTCCAGTACTTGCTTAGGGACAAGCAAGCTTTAAGTTTGGTGTTGTGATGCTAGGGCATTTTGGCCAGTTTCACTGACCTTTTCTTTACTGTTTTAGGGTAGTTTCATGCACTTTCTTAGGAAATAAGCAAGTTTTGGGTAGAATTTCACTTACATCTTGATTCAAGCGAACATTGTGATTTTTATATGAATTCATGAGAATTATGCATGAATTTAATGACAAATTGGATGATGCATGTCTCATGATTTGGATTAGAACGTAGGGAAGGGAGGATTCTCAACGTTATTGGAAAAGGTAAGTCCCAATAACGTGTGCGAAGGACCAAGAGGCAACGTTAGTGGTCACGTTGGTGCCACTAAAGTTGAAGTTAACGTGGATCATCCTTGGGTTAGGAACGTTAGTGAAAAAGGTGATTGCCACTAACGTTCTCAAAGCCACACTTTCACTTAACGTTAACGCCACTAACGTCCTAAGCTAAAAGTCCCTGCCTACTTCACACTTTCTCTCTGCAAGTAAAGCTAAGCCCACTGAAGAGGATAACTGCTTCAAACTCAAGATCCAAAGGCCCGTATCCAAGATTTGAAGAACCAACTAGAAGATCAGAAGAGTAGTATATATAGGGGTAGTTTTGAATCAAAAAGGGGGTTGGAAATTGGAGAACTACTCTCTGTATAATTTTACTTTCTCTGCACTTCTAGTTTACTTTTCATAATGTATTTTCTATCTTTGTTTTCCATTTCCAGAGCTATGAACAACTAAACCCCTTTCATTGGGTTAGGGAGCTCTGTTGTAATTTGATGGATCAATATTAGTTTTCATTATTCTTCTTCTATCTTTTCTCTTGATTTCACTATAAAGCTTTCAATCTTCATCCAATTGGGTAGTTATCTTGGAAAAGAAGCTATTCATACTTGGATCTCTTCGGATATTTGGAAGAGGAATGAAGAGATCATGCTAGAAATGCTTTCTCATGTTGGACCAAATTGGGTTTTGGATGGATATAGTGACATATAATCCTACCAACACTTTGATTTGGAATTACATGTGGTATAATCAGTGACCATACTTCATCTCTTCTCATGAGCAATTGACCAAGGAATTGGCTATTGATCAAGATTTGAGAGATTGAATTACCAAGAAATTGGAATTCGATCACTTAAGATTGCCAAGGAGATCAATGAATGCATTGATTGAGGAAGAGATGAAAATGAACTTGATCCGGAGAATGCAACATCTCCTAAGCCCAATGAATTCCCCATTTCTGATCTTACCCATTCTCTTTAAATTCTGCAATCTACTTTTATGAGCATCTTTCCCATTCCCATTTAAGATTCTGCAATTTACTTTCCGCTATTTACATTCAGCTCTTTATTTCCAGCATTTACGTTTTCTGCTATTTACTTTTTCACCATTTAATTTTCTGCAAATCTCAAATCCAATGTTGCTTAGTTCAACTAAAACATTCCTCTAATTAAAGTTTCTTGACCAACCAATCCCTGTGGGA
Organism: Arachis ipaensis; assembly: GCF_000816755.2. NCBI lineage: Eukaryota > Viridiplantae > Streptophyta > Magnoliopsida > Fabales > Fabaceae > Arachis > Arachis ipaensis. The sequence goes on from NC_029790.2 coordinate 42,351,472, forward strand.
TTCAACCTCTCTCTATTGTGAGTTTTTACTTGATGATAATTCGGTATACTTGCCGAAGGAAAATTATTGAGAGACAAGTTTCCGTGCATCATGTAAGACCCAAAACCTTTGAAAAAGGGCTATCATTAGCTAATTTCAAATTCAGTGTTTCTGTAGCTTTAATTTCGGAAATTTCTTTATTAAAGAAAATTAAAGCAAGTTTTGATTTATTGAATTTGAAATAAATTGAGATTATTATCCAATTTAACAATTATTGGATTATTTTCTATATTCAAATTATAAAATTGGTAGTTGTGAAATAATAAGGATTTCTATATGGAACTAACTAACTTTTTGTTTGTTTCTTATCTTTTTCAAAACTACCTAACTAACTCTCTCTCTCTAATTTTCGAAAATATCTTCCCTCTTTTTCAAAATTTCTTTTAAATTAACTAATTATTTTAATTTTTTATTTTAATTTTCGAAAAATTACTAACCTTTTTCAAAAACTATTTTCGAAAATCACTAACTCTTTTTCAAAAATAATTTTCGAAAATTCTCCTTCTCTCTCATCTCCTTCTATTTATTTATTCATTTACTAACACTTCATCTCACCCAAATTCGAACCCCCTCTTCTATCTGTGTTCAAATTTTTTCTTTTTCTATTCTTCTACTCACACAGGGACCTCTATACTGTGGTAAAAAGGATCCCTATTATTATTATTCTGTCCCTCTTTTTCATATGAGCAGGAGCAAGGACAAGAACATTCTTGTTGAAGCAGATCCAGAACATGAAAGGACTCTGAAGAGAAAACTAAGAGAAACTAAATTATAACAATCCAGCAAGCACCTTTCAGAAATTTTCGAACAAGAAGAGGAGATGGCAGCCGAAAATAATAATAATGCAAGGAGGATGCTTGGTGACTTTACTACAACTAATTCCAATTTACATGGAAGAAGCATCTCCATTCCTGCCATTGGAGCAAACAATTTTGAGCTGAAACCTCAATTAGTTTCTCTGATGCAGCAGAATTGCAAGTTTCATGGACTTCCATCTGAAGATCCTTTTCAGTTCTTAACTGAATTCTTGCAGATCTGTGATACTATTAAGACTAATGGAGTAGATCCTGAAGTCTACAGGCTCATGCTTTTCCCTTTTGCTGTGAGAGACAGAGCTAGAGTATGGTTGGACTCTCAACCTAAGGATAGCCTGAACTCTTGGGATAAGCTGGTCAAGGCTTTCTTAGCCAAGATCTTTCCTCCTCAAAAGCTG
>NC_029790.2:42352843-42353161 GCF_000816755.2 Arachis ipaensis
AAGTCAATATGATTTCTCAGAGTCTGAATGGAATGCAAGCTGCATCCAACAGTACTCAAGAGGCATCTTCTGAAGAAGAAGCTTATGATCCTGAAAACCCTGCAATAGCAGAGGTGAATTACATGGGTGAACCTTATGGAAACACCTATAACCCCTCATGGAGAAATCACCCAAATCTCTCATGGAAGGATCAACAAAAGCCTCAACAAGGCTTTAATAATGGTGGAAGAAATAAGTTTAACAATAGTAAACCTTTTCCATTATCCACTCAGCAACAGGCAGAGAACTCTGAACAAAATACCTCTAATTTAGCAAACT
>NC_029790.2:42353176-42372061 GCF_000816755.2 Arachis ipaensis
CATGATCATGTGGAGTAACAAAATAAATATAAAAATTGAAAACGGAATCAAAAACAGCAGAAGAAAAATCACACCCTGGAGGAAGACCTTACTGGCGTTTAAACGCCAGTAAGAAGCATCTGGCTAGCGTTCAACGCCAGAACAGAGCATGGTTCTGGCGCTGAACGCCCAAAATGGGCAGCATTTGGGCGTTTGAATGCCAGAATTGGACCCTGGAGAAGAGCTGGCGCTGAACGCCCAAAACAAGCATGGTTCTGGCGTTCAACGCCAGAAATGGGCAACAAATGGGCGTTCAACGCCCAGAACAAGCACCAATCTGGTGCTGAATGCCCAGAGTTGTGTGCAAGGGCATTTTGCATGCCTAATTTGGTGCAAGGTTGTAAATCCTTGAACACCTCAGGATCTGTGGACCCCACAGGATCCCCACCTACCTCCACTCACTTCTTCTCACCCTTCTTTCACACAATCCCATAAACCTACCTCATAAACCCCACCTACCTTCAAAATTCAAAATCAATTTCCCACCCAAAACCCACCCTTATGGCCGAATACACCCCCCTCTCCTCCATATTTTCTCCTTCTTCTTCATCTATTCTTTCTTCTCTTGCTCGAGGGCGAGCAATATTCTAAGTTTGGTGTAGTAAAAGCATAAGCTTTTTGTTTTTCCATTACCATTGATGGCACCCAAGACCGGAAAATCCTCTAGAAGAGGGAAAGGGAAGACAAAAGCTTCCACCTCCGAGTCATGGGAGATGGAAAGAATCATCTCCAAAGCTCATCAAGACCACTTCTATGATGTTGTGGCCAAGAAGAAGGTGATCCCCAAGGTCCCTTTCAAGCTTAAGAAGAATGAGTATCCGGAGATCCGACATGAAATCCAAAGAAGAGGTTGGGAAGTTCTAACAAACCCCATCCATTTCTGGACTTTACTATGATTTTGTGTGTTTTTCTGTGATTTCAGGTATTTTCTGGCTGAAATTGAGGGACTTGAGCAAAAATCAGATTCAGAGGTTGAAGAAGGACTGCTGATGCTGTTGGATTCTGACCTCCCTGCACTCAAAGTGGATTTTCTGGAGCTACAGAACTCAAAATGGCACGCTGCCAATTGCGTTGGAAATTAGACATCCAGGGATTTCCAGCAATATATAATAGTTCATACTTTGGCCGAGTTTAGATGACGTAAAAGGGCATTGAACGCTAATTCTATGCTGCTGTCTGGAGTTAAACGCCAGAAACATGTCACAAGCCAGAGTTGAACGCCAGAAATACGTTACAAACTGGCGTTCAGCTCCAAGAATGACCTCTACACGTGTAACATTCGAGCTCAGCCCAATCACACACCAAGTGGGCCCCGGAAGTGGATTTATGCATCAATTACTTACTTCTGTAAACCCTAGTAGCTAGTTTAGTATAAATAGGACTTTTTACTATTGTATTAGACATCATCGGATCATCTTTTGATCACTTATGTATTTTCATACGGTAGAGTTTCTGCACTCCATAGATTAAGGTGTGGAGCTCTGCTGTTCCTCAAAGATTAATGCAAAGTACTACTATTTTTCTATTCACTTCAACTTATTCCGCTTCTAAGATATTCATTCGCACTTCAACCTGAATGTGATAAACGTGACAATCATCATCATTCCCTATGAACGTGTGCCTGACAACCACTTCCGTTCTACTTTAGATTGAATGAGTATCTCTTGGATCTCTTAATCAGAATCTTCGTGGTATAAGCTAGATTGATGGCGGCATTCATGAGAGTTTGGAAAGTCTAAACCTTGTCTGTGGTATTCCGAGTAGGACTCTGGGATTGAATGACTGTGACGAACTTCAAACTCGCGACAGCTGGGCGTAGTGACAGACGCAAAAGGAGGGTGAATCGTATTCCAGTATGATCGAGAACCTCAGATGATTAGCCGTGCTGTGACAGAGCATTTGGACCATTTTCACAAGAGAATAGGATGCAGCCATTGGCAAGGGTGATTCCTCCAGACGATTAGCCATGCAGTGATAGCGCATCGGACCATTTTCCAGAGAGGATTAAAAGTAGCCATTGACAACGGTGATGTCCTTACATAAAGCCAGCCATGGAAAGGAGTAAGATTGATTGGATGAAGACAGCAAGAAAGCAGAGGTTCAGAGGAACGAATGCATCTCTATACGCTTATCTGAAATTCTAACCAATGAATTACATAAGTATTTCTATCCTTATTTTCTATTTATTATTTATTTTCGAAAACTCCATAACTATTTTATATCCGCCTGACTGAGATTTACAAGGTGACCATAGCTTGCTTCATACCAACAATCTCTGTGGGATCGACCCTTACTCACGTAAGGTTTATTACTTGGATGACCCAGTGCACTTGCTGGTTAGTTGTATCGAAGTTGTGAATGGAAAACGATTTATTAAGACGTGCGTACAGAGTTTTTGGCGCCGTTGCCTGAGATCACAATTTCGTGCACCAGCGATCAAGGCACCCATTTTTGTAATAGGAGACTAACAAGATTAATGAAGAAGCATGGGATAATTCATAAAGTTGCAATAGCTTACCATCCCCAAACTAATGGGCAAGCCGAGGTGTCAAACAGAGAAATTAAGCGTATCTTGCAAAAGATAGTAAAGCCTCATAGAAAAGACTGGAGCACCAAGCTACAAGATGCACTCTAGGCATATAGGACAGCATACAAGACACCCATTGGGATGAGTCCTTTCCGCTTGGTTTATGGAAAAGCTTGTCATCTCCCAGTTGAAGTAGAATACAGAGCTTTTTGGGAAGTTAAGGAGTGCAACATGGGAATTGAGAAAGCCGGAGCTGAAAGGAAGTTGCAACTACAGGAGTTTATCACCTAAGCCATCCTTCAAGCTCTGAACTTATTAAGGTTAATGGACAACGCCTGAAGCTATACCATGGCGAGAAGATACAGAGAAACAAGGAGCTTGAGATCTTCCTCTTGGAAGATCCCCACATAGCAAAAGATTGAGCTAGTGGAGCATCCAACTTACGGACGTTAAAGCAAAGTGCTAGGTGGGAGACAACCCACCATGGTATGATCGTTCTTTTCTTTATTTTTAGTTTTTCCTTTTCAATAACTCTTCTCTTTCTTAGTACTTTCATGCATCTGCATTTACATATTTTTATTTAAAAAAAAATTTTGTTATGCGATGCGATCGCATCAGCGACACGTCCGCGTCACAGGGAAAGTCACGCTGGAATGTGGCTGGAGGCGTGCCAATGGCACAAATCAACCCACGCGACCGCGTCGCTGGCGCGTTCGCGTCGCATGGGAATTATGGCCTCCCACGCGACCGCGTGCCCACGCGGCCGCGTGCCCTGAGTTTTCGACGTAAAAGGGTGCACAATGAAATATTGTGCGAGAGTGATGCTGGATTGGTGCTGGAAGCACAATCTCTATCACACTCACGCGATCGCGTGACCCACGCGATCGCGTCGTCCCAATTTTGTCAAATGGCATTATGCACTTCTCTATGTTGTTATACTATTCAATGCTTGCTTTTCACAACTTTTCTTTACTATTGTATTAATTGAATTTAATTGTCAATACAAACGTGATGGTTTGTTACAAAGTATTGCTTGGTCTATGCTACTCATGCCCTTTGCCGGCATGCCAATAAACACCTTGCAGTCACTTGTCTTTTTATGCAATAGCTATTTTCCATTGTTGGCTTTTCACATGTACTCGAGAGCATGTGTTAATGTCATCTACATCCTAATGTGCATCCATCACCACTCTTCCGTTCTCTTCCTTGCTATATATCTATTTGAATTTAATTTACTTTCTCCTCTCTTTTCAGGATGGCCACCAAGAAAGGAAAGGAGAAAGCGACTCCTAAACCCCCAGCAAGAAGAGGCACTAAAATAGCATTAGTGGCAAAGCCTTCTTTAACCGCAGTCAAGCCCTCAACAAAAAGAGTTAAGAGGATAATAAAGGTTGATGAGAAGGAGAAAGCCTTCCCAGCAAAGGATACTGCGCGATTTTGCAATCGCTACTGTGAGCAGATGTTCCCTATCCTGGCAGAAAGAAACTATAACAATAAATACCTTCTTATCCTCCCGTCCAATATTGCTACCTTTGTTGAGCCGCAAATTGAACGAAGACAATGGGGTTTCCTACGGAGACAGCCAAGGCAGGTCAATCTTTCTTGGGTAGTTGAGTTCTACTCTAACTTCTACATGCCAACCCTGCAGTATGTTTATGTCCGGCAGAAGCAAGTCCCCATCACAGAAGAGGCCATTCAGCAAGCTCTGAGTCTTCCCCCTATTCCAGAAGGAATGGACGCCTTCCAAGAAGCCGCACTTAAGTGCCAGAGGTACCAATTTGACTGGGACTCCGTTCTCGGAGTTATCGCATTACCTGGCAGCCATTGGATCTACGGATACCACCGTACCCACCCTAAGGGAATCTTGGCTTCAGCACTTACCTTGGAGGCTCGCGTCTGGGCACAGATCATGTCCCATTACGTCTTTCCGAGCACTCATGTGTCCTCCTTCACTGCGGACATGGTTGTTCTACTATCGTGCATCCTTACAGACCAACCTCTGCATCTCTCAAGACATATCCGGAATGCTATGGGACACGTACAAATTGCGGGCAACTTACCTTTTCCCGCCTTGGTCTCAGATCTTTTCTCAGCAGCCGGAGTCTCCTACAGAGATGGGGACACCAAAGCCGTGCTTCCACGGGATGATCAGTATGTCCCTAACGGAAAATACCTCAGACTCCCCGCAGCCACTACAAGCCTTCCTACTACTCCAGTTGAAGATAATCCTTCTTCAACACCACAAGCACCTACAACTGATGAATTGCTCCAGTAGATAATCGAATGGTTGGATCGGCAAGAACATAAAGCAAAGATGAGAGAGTGTCGTAACGAGCGCCGATTCAAACACCTCAAGGAGCTACTCAAGGGACACTTCAGGGACTCGGATACCCCGGACTGCACTTCTTTTACCAGCACAGGGAGCCATAATGGTCCCGACTGTGGCGATACTGCCACCAGCCCACTCCTGTTCCTGACAGACGGCACCGAGGACGGTGCAAAGCCTTAAGTGTGGGGAGGTTGGTCAGTACCTGACTTCCAGAGGTGATTTCTTTTCCCTAGCACCAATAATTAGGATATTTTAGTTAGATTTTCTTTCTTTTATAGAATAGAATAAATTGCATAGGTTAGGATAGTTGCATGCATGTTCTACTTGATTGAAAAGATAATAAGTTTCTTTTAAGACTCTATCTTTGGAACACCACTTTGAGCCTTTAAATCCCATTTGTTCTATATTTTACCACATTACTAACCTTAAGCTAAAAAACAATTGTATATCCCAAATTGAATCTTTGGTTAGCTTAAGATAGAATTGTGTGTGCTAGTTAAGTATGAGAAATTGTGGGAACAAAAGTTGTTAAGGGAATGTGTCATGAGAATTTAATGAGAATTTGGATACCTACTCATGTGAAACTATAAGAATTAAAAATCTATGTGCATTGATAAGCTATATTTATTTTAATGTCAAAAAAAATTTATAAATAAATAAGGGGACAAAAATTACCCTAATGTTAAATTCAGAATTCAAAGATCAATGCACATATGGGTATTTTTTAATTCTCCTTTATTCCATTCGATGCCGTGATCTGTGTGTTGAGTGTTTCAGACTCTATAGGGCATGAATGAGTTGGAGATTGGAAAGGAAGCTAGCAAAAATGGAAGGAACACAAGAATTTGCGAAGATAACCAGCGAGAAGTGACGCGGTCGCATGACTCACGCGACCGCACGAAGGAGAGCAAATCGCAGTGACGCGGCCGCATGGCTCACGCGGCGCGCGGATTGGAAAAGCTCAAGCGACGCGGTAGCGTGGATGACATGAACGCGTGGCAAGGAAAAGCGCGAATGACGCGTCCGCATGGATGACGCGATCGCGTGACATGTGCGATCTGCATAATCTGCAGAGTTCGCTGGGGGCGATTTTGGACCTTATTTCGACCCGAAAGCAGAGGCTCTGTCTGTATAGGGACCTGGGGATCTGCTGGCTGTATCTGATGGGGCTCCTCATGATGGGGCGCAGCCTGCTCGGGTCCTACTTGCGCATCCTCTGCCCGTGCATCGTCTTCTTGCTCATCTACCTCCTCCTCAGATTTTTCTGATGGTGTGTCAGGCTCGGAGGGGATGTCAGTGTCGCCCGACCGGATCATCAACTTCAAATTCTCATAGCGTCGCTTGCTGCGACGCTCAGACCGCTCATATCGCCGCTGGTTGCGGCGCTCCATCCGGTCCAGCCGCTCAAAGAGGCGGTGCACTAAGTGGTAAATGGGCTGGGAAGCAGGTAAAGGTGCTGTGGTGGTGGCTGGTGCAGCAAGTGCTGAAGGGGCAGCAGAAGATGTGGCTGCATCAGAGGAGGCAGTAAGAGAGGGCGGTCTGTAGCCTAGAGCCACAAACTTCCTGCCATGTGGAATGATCTTCTTGCAGTCGGCGGCTGGTGGCTTCTCTTCTGCAAGCTCCTAGGGTACCTCAGCTCGGCGGCCCAACTGAGTAATTAGATAGGGAAAGGGTAGAGTGCCTCGGACATGAACCCTGGCCATGTAATACCAGATAAATCGGGGGAGGTTCAGGTCTTTGCCCTCCATCATGCACCATATAAGAGTAATCATGGCAGCTGGCACCTCAGTCTCGTGAGTGCTCGGTATCACATAGTTGCTCAGGATCTGTTGCCATAGCCGAGCTTCATTATTCAGATAAATAATTTTTATGCCTTTTGGAGTTACTGTTAACTTGCCTATCACCCATGGGATAGCAGGATCAATAGCTATTGTGCGCTTCACTGCTTCCCAATCAAAACTCATGGACCTCATGGATTCCTCAGCCTGCTGGTAACCATCTGGCCGATCATATTTAGGCTGGAAATTGAGGATATCCTCAATAGCCTCCTCAGTAACTAGGATCTGTTTGCCTCTGAGCTGCACTGCATCCAGGGTCGTCTTATAAAAGTCGCAATAGAATTTCCTGACCCAGGATGCATTAACCTCAGTCAAGTTCCTCTCCAGAAAGAACCAGCCTCTCTGCTTGATTTGCTCAGTGGTGTACTGCTGTAATTCAGCTGGGATTCGAAGGGTCTTTTCTAGATATAAGTTCTTTGAAGTTGCAAAGACTGGATACTTCAGTTCACAATATCGGTTTGCAAACTTGACTGGGTCGGTTGCAGGCACTGATTGATCAGCCTTTTCCTATGGAGTAAAGTTCTTCTCCCGCGAGGAATCATCATGCAGTATATCTAGGATAGCCATAGAGGACTCTCCTCTTTTCCTTTTGCCTGTGCCTGCTTTAGCTTTTCCTTTTCCTTTAGGGTCAGACATCCTGAAAAGCAGAGGTTCCAAGATACAGTTTATTAAACTAAAGCAGGAAAACAGGTAAGCAAATAGTATTATAGCAATATAAGCATGAAGTGAGTTAGATAGATGTAGAATTTGGACTGTATGCAAGCTGAAAGTCAAAGAATTTAAATCAAAATCACAATCCAAGATCTATGATATGCGGAATGCTTGTTTGTTAGGAACAACAATAATCATGCCTTGAAATGGGTTGAAAGTAGTTAGTTGAAAACTAAGAGAGAAGTTAAAAAGTTAATGCAGTTAAGAGTTAAGAAGTGAAGTTAGAGTTAGTGGCATGGTAATGTAGTTCCTAGTTAACAAAAATTGCACAAACTTGAAGAACAAGAAACTCACATTCAAGCAGAGAATGCATATTATTGATGATAAATCATGTAAATAAAAGAAGTGCAAAATGAATAAAATTATCAATAATGCGATTTAACTAAGAAGGGAACCAGAAGGAGTAGGAATGCTAGCCCATCCGTCCATGAATTGGCTTGGATGAACCAATTAGTACATAATTCAAAAGTATCAAAGCCAATTTATGAATGGGAGTTGAAAGAAACAATTTGTAGAAAAATCGAGCAACATTCCGGCTAAAAATTGGATGTTCCCGGATAATAAACAGCAGCAAAAATTCAGTTCAGATGACGTTAAAGTAATGCAAAAAAGAGTAGCAGTTAGCAAGTCACATGAATTCAGAATAAACAAACTCAATCTGCCTCAAGAAATGCATTTTAGGTGGAATAATGTCAAAACAGCATTAAGCAGTAATGAACAGCATATTAGCAGCATCAACAGCAAAGTAATTTCAAAATTGCAAAACAGATAAAGCAAACAGCAAGAACGGCGCAATTATCAGAACTAAATCCACTAACCACATCCTAGCTACCTAACCACCTAAAATCCACTACGAACAAGCATACCTAACTAACCTAAATTGAACAGAATTGAAAAATATGCAACCTAACTAACTGGAATGGGAAAGGAGTTGGAGTGCAGTGGAACCTGGTGTGCGCAGTGAAAGAAATTGAACAAAGAGAGAGGGTGGTGGTGTGGTGGCGCTGGTGGGCAGCACGGCAGGGCTGGGATGCGGTACGGCGGTGGTGGGAGGGTGTGGTGCACAAATTGTAAATCACACTTTTCACAACTCGTACCACTAACCAGCAGGTGCACTGGGTCGTCCAAGTAATACCTTACGTGAGTAAGGGTCGAATCCCACGGAGATTGTTGGCTTGAAGCAAGCTATGGTTATCTTGTAATTCTTAGTCAGGAAATCAATGATAAGAGTGATTGTATTTATGAAGAGTAAAAAGCATAAATTAAATAGTACTTATTATGCAGTAATGGAGAATATGTTGGAGTTTTGGAGATGCTTTGTCTTCTGAATCTCTGCTTTCCCCCTGTCTTCTTCTTCACGCACGCAAGGTTCCTCATATGGCAAGCTGTGTGTTGGTGGATCACCGTTGTCAATGGCTACCATCCGTCCTCTCAGTGAAAATGGTCCAGGTGTGCTGTCACCGCACGGCTAATCATCTGTCGGTTCTCACTCATGCTAGAATAGGATCCATTGATCCTTTTGTGTCTGTCACTACGCCCAACCCTTGTGAGTTTGAAGCTCGTCACAGTCATTCAATCCCTAAATTCTACTCGGAATACCACAGACAAGGTTTAGACTTTCCGTATTCTCAAGAATGCTGCCAATGGATTCTAGCTTATACCACGAAGATTCTGATTAAGGAATCCAAGAGATACTCATTCAATCGAAGGTAGAACGGAGGTGGTTGTCATTCACGCGTTCATAGGTTGAGAATGGTGATGAATGTCACGGATCATCACATCCATCATATTGAAGTGCGAATGAACATCTTAGATAGAAACAAGCGTGTTTGAATAGAAAACAGAAATAATTGCATTAATTCATCGAGACACAGCAGAGCTCCTCACCCCCAACAATGGAGTTTAGAGACTCATGCCATCAAAGAGTACAAAGTTCAGATCTAAAATGTCATGAGATACAAAATAAATCTCTAAAAGTTGTTTAAATACTAAACTAGTAACCTATGTTTACTGAAATTGAGTAAACTATGATAGATAGTGCATAATTCCGGGGCCCACTTGGTGTGTGCTGGGGCTGAGACTTGAGTTTTACACGTGCCTAGGTTGTTTCTGGAGTTAAACGCCAGGTTGTAACCTGTTTTGGGCGTTTAACTCCAACTTGTAACCTGATTCTGGCGTTTAACGCCAGAATAGGGCAGAAGACTGGCATTGAACGCGAGTTTTTGTCGTCTAAACTCGGGCAAAGTATGGACTATTATATATTGCTGGAAAGCTCTGGATGTCTACTTTCCAACGCAAATAAGAGTGCGCCATTTGGACTTCTGTAGCTCGAGAGAATTCACTTTGAGTGCAGGGAGGTCAGAATCCAACAGCATCTACAGTCCTTTTTCAGCCTCTGAATCAGATTTTTGCTCAGGTCCCTCAATTTCAGCTAGAAATTATCTAAAATCACATAAAAACACACAAACTCATAGTAAAGTCCAGAAATATGATTTTTATTTAAAAACTAATAAAAATATATTAAAAACTAACTAAATCATACTAAAAACTATGTAAAAACAATGCTAAAAAGCGTATAAATTATCCGCTCATCACAACACCAAACTTAAATTGTTGCTTGTCCCCAAGCAATTGAAAATCAAATAGGATAAAAAGAAGAGAATATACTATGAATTCCAAAAGATCAATGAAACTTAGCTCCAATCAGATGAGCGGGACTTGTAGCTTTTTGCCTCTTGAATAGTTTTGGCATCTCACTTTATCCTTTGAAGTTCAGAATGATTGGCATCTATAAAAACTTAGAATTCAGATAGTGTTATTGATTCTCCTAGTTCAGCATGTTGATTCTTGAACACAGCTACTTTATGAGTCTTGGCCGTGGCCCTAAGCACTTTGTTTTCCAGTATTACCACCGGATACATAAATGCCACAAACACATAACTGGGTGAACCTTTTCAGATTGTGACTCAGCTTTGCTAGAGTCCCCAATTAGAGGTGTCCAGAGTTCTTAAGCACACTCTGTTTTTGCTTTGGACCTCGACTTTAACCGCTCAGTCTCAAGTTTTCACTTGACACCTTCACGCCACAAGCACATGGTTAGGGATAGCTTGGTTTAGCCGCTTAGGCTAGGATTTTATTCCTTTAGGCCCTCCTATCCACTGATGCTCAAAGCCTTGGATCCTTTTTATTACCCTTGCCTTTTGGTTTTAAGGGATATTGGCTTTTTGCTCTTGCCTTTTAGTTTAAAGAGCTTTTGGGTTTTTCTACTTGCTTTTTCTTTTTGTTTCCCTTTTTTTTTCGCCATTTTTCTTTCTGCAAGCTTTGTTCTTCACTGCTTTTTCTTGCTTCAAGAATCATTTTTATAATTTTTCAGATTATCAAATAACATTTCTCCTTTTCATCATTCTTTCAAGAGCCAACATATTTAACACTCATAAACAACAATATCAAAAGACATATGCACTGTTCAAGCATTCATTCAGAAAATAAAAAGTATTGTCACCACATCAAAATAATTAAACTAATTTCAAGGATGAATTCGAAATCATGTACTTCTTGTTCTTTTGTTTTTAGAACAGTTTTCATTTAAGAGAGGTGATGGACTCATAGGACATTCATAGCTTTAAGACATAGACACTTAAACACTAATGATCATATAGTAAAGACACAAAAATAAATAAAACATAAGGCTCAAAAATCGAAAAACAGGAAAAAAAGAAAAAGGAGATTAAGGAACGGGTCCACCTTAGTGAGGGTGGCGTCTTCCTCTTCTTGAAGAACCAATGGTGCTCTTGATCTCCTCTATGTCTCTTCCTTGCCTTTGTTGCTCTTCCCTCATAGCACTTTGATCTTCTCTAATTTCATGGAAGGTGCCATATGGTTATGGAAAATGAAAAAGCGGGGCTTTTTCCACACCAAACTTAAAATGTTTGCTCGTCCTCGAGCAAAAGAAGAAAGAAAGGAGGAGATGGAGATGTGTGGTGGGTTCGGCCAAGGGAGGGTGATAGTGTGTATGAGGGGTTTATAATGGATGGATGTGAGTGGTGAAGAGAGTATGGAGAAGAGTGTTATGAAAAGGTGTGAAGAGGAGAGAAGAAGAGGTGGGGTAGGTAGGGATCCTGTGGGGTCCACAGATCTTGAGGGGTCAAGGACTTAGCATCCATGCTCCATTGAGGCGTGCAAAAATGCCCTTAGAGTGCAATCCTGGCATTTAACGCCAGACTGCTGCTTGTTTCTGGCGTTAAACGCCAGCTTTTCCCCTTTCTTGGCGTTGAACGCCAACTTGGTGCTTGTTTCTGGCGTTAAACGCCAATTTCATGCTCTGCTCTAGCGTTAAACGCCAGTCTGGTGCTTGTTTCTGGCGTTTAACGCCAGCTTGATGCTTCTTTCTGGCGTTAAACGCCAGCTTGTTGCTTCTTACTAGCGTTCAAACGCCAGTAAGCTCTTCCTCCATGGTGAGCTATTTTTAATCCTATTTTTTATTCTATTTTTGATTTTTCAGTAGTTTTTGTGACTTCACATGATCATCAACCTACAGAAAACATAAAATAGCAATGGAAACTAAATAGATATAGTGAAATAACATTGGGTTGCCTCCCAACAAGCGCTTCTTTATTGTCTTTAGCTGGACCTTGCTGAGCTTTTAATCTAGCCTCAGCCTTGAGCACTCTTGCTCATCGTTGCCTTCAAGATAATGCTTGATTCTCTGTCCATTAACAATGAACTTCTTATTAGAATCAATGTCTTAAAGCTCCACATAGCCATATGGTGACACATTTGTAATCACATATGGTCCTCTCCACCGGAATTTCAGTTTCCCGGGGAATAGCCTGAGCCTAGAGTTAAACAGCAGAACCTTCTGTCCTGGTTTAAAAACTCTAGATGACAGCTTTCTGTTATGCCACCTTTTTACTTTCTCTTTGTCAAGCTTGGTATTTTCGAAAGCAGTGAGTCTGAATTTCTCTAGTTCATTTAGCTGGAGGAATCTTTTTTCTCCAGCTAATTTGGCATCAAAGTTTAGGAATCTGATTGCCCAATAGGCCTTATGCTCCAATTCCATGGGCAGATGACAGGCCTTACCATACACAAGCTGGTATAGAGAGGTCCCTATAGGAGTCTTGAATGCTGTTCTGTATGCCCACAGAGCGTCATCCAAGCTTTTTGCCCAATCCTTTCTACGGGTACTTACAGTCCATTCCAGGATTCTTTTTAGTTATCTATTAGAGACTTCAGCTTGCCCATTTGTCTATAGATGATATGGAGTTGCCACCTTGTGACTAATTCCATATCGGACCATAGCAGAGTAGAGCTGTTTATTGTAGAAGTGAGTGCCCCATCACTGATTAGTGCTCTAGGGACACCAAACCTGCTGAAGATATATTTCTGTAGGAACTTTAGCACTGTCTTAGTATCATTAGTGGGTGTTGCAGTTGCCTCTACCCATTTAGATACATAGTCTACTGCCACCAGAATATATATGTTTGAGTATGATGGTGGAAAAGGCCCCATGAAGTCAATACCCCATACATCAAACAACTCAATCTCCAAGATTCCCTGTTGAGGCATCGCATAACCATGAGGCAGATTACCAGCCCTCTGGCAACTGTCACAGTTACGTACAAACTCTTGGGAATCTCTATAGAGGGTAGCCAGTAGAAGCCACATTGGAGGACCTTGGTGGCTGTTCGCTCACCTCCAAAATGGCCTCCATATTGTGACCCATGGCAATGCCATAAGATCTTCTGTGCTTCTTCTCTAGGCACACACCTACAGATTATTTCGTCTGCACATCTCTTAAAGAGATAGGGTTCATCCCACAAGTAGTACTTTGCATCAGTAATTAATTTTTTCTTTTGTTGCCTGCTGTACTCCTTGGGTATGAATCTTGCAGCTTTATAGGTTACAATGTCTGCAAACCATGGTGTTTCCTGAATGGCAAAAAGTTGCTCATCCGAAAAGGTTTCAGAGATCTCAATAGAGGGAAAGGACGTCCCTTTTACTGGCTCTATCCGGGACAGATGATCAGCCACTTGGTTCTCTGTCCCTTTTCTGTCTCTTATTTCTATATCAAACTCTTGCAGAAGCAACACCCATCTTATGAGCCTGGGTTTTGAATCCTGCTTTGTGAGTAGATATTTAAGAGCAGCATGCTCAGTGTACACAGTCACTTTTGATCCTACTAAGTATGATCTGAACTTGTCAATGGCATAAACCACTGCAAGCAATTCTTTTTCTGTGGTTGTGTAATTTTTCTGGGCATCATTTAAAACACGGCTAGCATAATAAATGACATGCAGAAGCTTGTTATGCCTCTGTCCCAGTACTGCACCAATGGCATGATCACTGGTATCACACATTAGTTCAAATGGTAATGTCCAGTGTGGTACAGAAATAACTGGTGCTGTGACCAGCTTAGCTTTTAGAGTTTCAAATGCCTGCAGACATTCTGTGTCAAACACAAATGGCATGTCAGCAGCTAGCAGATTGCTCAGAGATTTTGCAATTTTTGAAAACTCCTTTATAAACCTCCTATAGAATCCTGCATGCCCAAGAAAGCTTCTGATTGCCTTAACATTGGCAGGTGGTGGTAATTTTTCAATTACTTCCACTTTAGCTTGATCCACCTCTATTCCCTTGTTTGAAATTTTATGCCCAAGGACAATTCCTTCAGTCACCATAAAGTGACATTTTTTCCAGTTTAAAACTAGGTTAGTCTCTTGGCATCTTTTCAAAATAAGTGCTAAATGGTCAAGGCAGGAGCTGAATGAATCTCCAAATACTGAAAAGTCATCCACGAAAACTTCTAGAATTTTCTCTAGCATATCAGAGAAGATAGAGAGCATGCATCTCTGAAAGGTTACAGGTGCATTGCACAGACCAAAAGGCATCCTTCTGTAGGCAAACACTCCTGAAGGACATGTGAATGCTGTTTTCTCTTGCTCCTGAAGATCTACTGCAATTTGGTTGTAGCCTGAATAGACATCCAAAAAGTAGTAATATTCATGACCTACTAGTCTTTCTAGCATCTGGTCTATGAATGGTAAAGGAAAATGATCGTTTCTGGTGGCTGTATTGAGCCTTCTGTAGTCAATACACATGCGCCACCCTGTAACTATTCTTGTAGGAACCAGTTCATTTTTTTCATTATGAACCACTGGCATGCCTCCCTTTTTGGGGATAACTTGGACAGGGCTCACCCAGGGGCTATCAGAAATAGGATAAATAATCCCAGCCTCCAGTAACTTGGTGACCTCTTTCTGCACCACTTTCTTCATGGCTGGATTTAACCGCCTCTGTGGTTGAACCACTGGCTTAGCATCGTCCTCCAATAGGATCTTGTGCATGCATCTTGCTGGGCTGATGCCCTTAAGATCACTTATGGACCACCCAAGAGCTGTCTTGTGTGTCCATAGCACTTGAAGTAGTGCTTCTTCTTCCAGGGGTTTAAAGCAGAGCTTATGATTACCGAAAAAGTGTCACCTTCTCCCAGAAATGCATATTTCAGGGATGGTGGTAATGGTTTGAGCTCGGCTTTAGGAGGTTTTTCCTCTTCCTAAGGAAGTTTTAGAGGCTCTTTCAATTCCTCTGAATCCTTCAGATCAGGCTGAACATCTTTAAAGATGTCTTCCAGCTCTGATTCGAGACTCTCAGCCATGTTGATCTCCTCTACCAAAGAGTCAATAAGATCAACTTTCATGCAGTCTTTTGGTGTGTCTGGATGTTGCATGGCTTTGACAGCATTCAACTTAAACTCATCCCCATTGACTCTCAGGGTTACTTCCCCCATTTAAACATCAATGAGAGTTCGTCCAGTTGCTAGAAAAGGTCTTCCTAGAATGAGAGTAGCACTCTTGTGCTCCTCCATTTCCAGCACTACAAAGTCAGTGGGGAAGGCGAATGGCCCAACTCTGACAATCATGTCTTCAATCACGCCTGATGGGTATTTAATGGAGTCATCAGCAAGTTGGAGACATATCCGGGTTGGTTTGACTTCTTCAGTTAAACCAAGCTTTCTGATAGTGGATGCAGGTATTTGGTTGATGCTTGCCCCAAGATCACATAAAGCTGTCTTGGTGCAATTACTCTCTAATATGCATGGTATCATAAAGCTCCCGGGATCTTTAAGCTTTTCTGGAAAGCTTTTCAGAATGGCTGCACTGCATTCTTCAGTGAGGAGAACTCTTTCAGTTTCTCTCCAATCCTTCTTATGACTCAAGATCTTTTTCATGAACTTGGCATAAGAGGGTATTTGCTCAAGTGCCTCATCAAACGGAATCTTTATTTCAAGAGTCCTGAGATAGTCTGCATAGCGGGCAAATTGCTTATCCTGCTCCTCTTGGCGGAGTTTTTGAGGATAAGGCATTTTGGCTTTGTATTCCTCAACCTTAGTTGCTGTAGGTTTATTTCCTACAGAGGTGGTTGGAGAAGCCTTTTTAGAGGGGTTGCTATCAGTACTTATGTGTGTCTGCTCCCTCACTGGCGTTTGAATGCCAGGGTTAGAAGCTGGATTGGCGTTGGATGCCAACTTCTTACCTGTTTCTGGTGTTTGAACGCTAGAACTGAGCTTTCATTGGGCGTTTAACGCCAACTCCTTGCCTGTTTGTGGCGTTTGAATGCCAGAACTGAGCATGGGTTGGGCGTTTAACGCCAGCTCTTTACCCTTTTCTGGCATTTGAGCGCCAGAATTATTCCTCTCTGGGCTCTTACTGTCCTCAGAGGGATTTTGGGTAGTAGTTTGTTCAATTCTTGGCTTCCTGCTACTTTGAAGTGAGGTATTTAATGTTTTCCCACTTCTTAATTGAACTGCTTGGCACTCTTCTGTTATTTGTTTTGATAACTGCTGTTTTGTTTGCTTCAACTGTACTTCCATATTCATATTAGCCATTCTTGTGTCTTGTAGTATCTCCTTGAATTTGGCTAGCTGTTTTGTTAGAATTAAGATTTGAGATTAGAAAAGATAAGATAAGCTAGGTAAGAGAAGATAAGGAATTTAAATTAAAAAGTTTTGAAATTTAAAATTTGAAATTTGAAATTTGAAATTTGAAATTTGAAATTTGAAATTTTGAATTTTGAATTTTTGGAAAAGTCAACAATATAAGATAAGGATTTGAAAAAGATTTAAATTTTGAAAATTAAATTTTGAATTTTAAATTTTGAAATTTGAATTTTGAAATTTGAATTTTGAAATTTGAATTTTGAAATTTGAATTTTAAAATTTTAATTTTGAATTTTGGAAGTTGAAATTTGAAATTTGAAATAAGATAAGTTTTTGAAAAAGATATGATTTTATTGAAAAAGATTTGAATTTCGAAATTTTTTTTTTTAAACTAAGATAAGATAGAATAGAAATTTTAAAATAAAAATCTGAAATTCTTATGTAAATTTCGAAAATTGCTTAAAATAAAGAGAAAAGATATTTTTTTGAATTTAAGGAGGAAAGAGAAAAAAAATAAAATGACACAAAACTTAAAATTTTTAGATCTAATGCTCCTTATTTTCGAACATTTGGAGGAAAAACACCAAGGAACACCAATCATAAAAATTTTAAGATCAAAACACAAGAAACAGTCAAGAACACCTTGAAGATTCACAAGAACACAAAGAACAAAAATTCAAAGACTCAAAGGACTCAAGAACATAAAAAAGAACACCAAACTTAAAATTTTTAGAAAACCAAAAATAAATTTTCGAAAATTAAATAAAAACTAACAAGAAAACACCAAACTTAAAACTTGCCACAAGATTTAATCAAAGAAAAATTATTTTTGAAAAATTTTTAAAAAGGGATATACCCAATCACCAAGAACATAAGCACAACGCTCTAGCCAATTGAGCTATAAATTGAAAGTGTTTTAATAAAGGTATTTAATATATAAAATATTTTTTTAAAAAAAAATTTGGATACTAATAATTCGAAAATACACAAGAAAAACAAGAAAAATCTCAAAACAAGGAAAACTAAAGATCAAACAAGGGAAATAAACAAGAATAACTTGAAGATTAAGAAAGAACAATGAACACAAATTCGAAAATTTAATAGAAAACAAAAACATGCAATTGACACCAAACTTAAAATATGAAACTAAACTCAAATAGAAAAACTTAATTATTAGTTTATAAAATTTTCGAAAAATTAAAAAAGGAAAAATAAGGATTTAAAAAAGAAATTTCAACCAAAAACAATAATAGAAGACTCTAGACCAAAAAGAAAAATTTTTCCTAATCTAAGCAACAAAATAAACCGTCAATTGTCCAAATTCGAACAATCCCCGGCAACGGCGTCAAAAACTTGGTCCACGAATTGTGAATCACACTTTTCACAACTCGTACCACAAATCAGCAAGTGCATTGGGTCGTCCAAGTAATACCTAGCTTACGTGAGTAAGGGTTCGTCACAGTCATTCAATCCCTGAATCCTACTTGGAATACCACAGACAAGGTTTAGACTTTCCAGATTCTCAAGAATGCTGCTAATGGATTCTAGCTTATACCACGAAGATTCTGATTAAGGAATCCAAGAGATACTCATTCAATCGAAGGTAGAATAGAGGTGGTTGTCAGTCACGCGTTCATAGGTTGAGAATGGTGATGAATGTCACGGATCATCACATCCATCATATTGAAGTGCGAATGAACATCTTAGATAGAAACAAGCGTGTTTGAATAGAAAACAGAAATAATTGCATTAATTCATCGAGAC
Source organism: Arachis ipaensis (assembly GCF_000816755.2). Classification (NCBI taxonomy): domain Eukaryota; kingdom Viridiplantae; phylum Streptophyta; class Magnoliopsida; order Fabales; family Fabaceae; genus Arachis; species Arachis ipaensis. Next base: position 42,371,320 of record NC_029790.2, read on the forward strand.
ACAGCAGAGCTCCTCACCCCCAACAATGGAGTTTAGAGACTCATGCCGTCAAAGAGTACAAAGTTTAAATCTAAAATGTCATGAGATACAAAATAAATCTCTAAAAGTTGTTTAAATACTAAACTAGTAACCTAGATTTACAGAAATTGAGTAAACTATGATAGATAGTGCATAAATCCACTTCCGGGGCCCACTTGGTGTGTGCTGGGGTTGAGACTTGAGCTTTACACGTGCCTAGGTTGTTTCTGGAGTTAAACGCCAGGTTGTAACCTGTTTTGGGCGTTTAACTCCAACTTGTAACCTGATTCTGGCGTTTAACGCCAGAATAGGGCAGAGGACTGGCGTTGAACACTAGTTTGCGTCGTCTAAACTCGAGAAAAATATGGACTATTATATATTGCTGGAAAGCCCTAGATGTCTACTTTCCAACACAATTGAGAGCGCGCTATTTGGACTTCTGTAGCTCCAGAAAATCCACTTTGAGTGCAGGGAGGTTAGAATCCAACAACATCTGCAGTCCTTTTTCAGCCTCTGAATCAGATTTTTGCTCAGGTCCCTCAATTTCAGCCAGAAATTACCTGAAATCACAGAAAAACACACAAACTCATAGTAAAGTCCATAAATGTGATTTTTATTTAAAAACTAATAAAAATATATTAAAAACTAACTAAATCATACTAAAAACTATGTAAAAACAATACCAAAAAGCGTATAAATTATGCGCTCATCAGGGTGGCAGTGG
>NC_029790.2:42372150-42396586 GCF_000816755.2 Arachis ipaensis
GGAGGGTGGTGTCGCGGTGGTGTGGGCGGCGGTCTGGATGCGGCGGTGGTGGTTTGCTCGGCTGCGATGGAGGAAGGGGAGGGAGGGAGATGGAGATGGACGTTGGGGAAGGAGGAGAAAAAAATGATGCTGGGGCTAGGGTTTTCGTGTCAGGGGGTTAGGGAATTTAAATCCACGCGGACGCGTGGGTCACTGGAGAGCGTGGATGAGGCGAAAGTGCAACGACGCGAAAGCTTCATTGACGCGAACGCGTGAAGAGGGGATAATGAATATGACGCGTACGCGTGGGACACGCGTACGCGTTGACTGGAATTGTGCTACACGCACGAATCCAGCGTCGTTTTGGCGCAACTCTCTGCTTCAATTAAGGGGGAAAAAATTTTTATGCGACGCGTACGCGTCGCCCACGCCCACGCGTGGTGTGTGTAAATGAAAATGATGCGTACGCGTCATTGACGCGCACGCGTGGCCCAAATTGTGCCTAACGCATACCAGCCGCACGATTCCAGCCCAACTTTCTGGGCATTGGATGGTGACGCTGATTTGGAATCGACTCCTACGCGTGGCCCATGCGCACGCGTGGGTTGAGTTTTTTTTTCTAGTATGCAGAATGCAAAATGCAGATGCTGATGCTATGCATGAACTTCTAAGAAAAATTAGAATAATGATAATAAAAATAAGAGTGAAGCAAAACGAAATAAAACAAAGACTAAGAAAGAATGATCATACTATGGTGGGTTGTCTCCCACCTAGCACTTTTAGTTAAAGTCTTTAAGTTGGACATTCTAATGAGCTTCTTGTTTTGGTGGCTTGTGTTTGAACTCATCCAGAAATCTCCACCAACGTTTGTAATTCCAATGGCCTCCGGGGTCCCAAACTAGGCACGTAAAGCCTTCGAGTAAGTTAAAGCAGGTTTTCAGGCTCCAGGGGTGTTGATTATCAGAATAAATTCCAGGATCCCAAACCTTGCTTTTGTACCCGTCTTTGTCCTGATCTACATTTTTCCAACCAGGTGGTACAGAATTTGAACTCTCACTAAGATGACCAAATATCTTCCGAGACCCATTCAATCGGACTCTATACCAATCCTTGCACCTCAAATTGAAGCGTGGAGCCTTATTGAATCTCGCATACCAAATCTGATTACGAACTATTTCCCTCTTACTCTTAAAGCCACAAAGAGCTCTAAGTTGGCCATCTGTTTCAAGCAAACTATATTCAAGTGGAAAAGTAAAGATAAAGGCTAAGGATTTTACCCACTTGAAGTTTGTATTGGGCGGTAATGGCCTTGGGAGAGGTGTTTCCAGTGGTCTTGCATGCTTTACTCCCTTGTATTCTTCTGTGGATTCTTCCACTTCTTTGCAAACTTCTTCAAATGCAACCACGTCTTGATCAAAGTCTTCGATTTTTTCCTCATCACTCAAGTCATAAGTTGGAGGTTGAGAAAAGTCTACCACCACATCATCTTCGTATTCACTTGGGGAGGATTCTTCCATCTCAAAGAATTCACTTGCGAATGCAAGTTCATTACTAGGAGAACCTGATTCATGATTATCATTATCAAGGAAACTCGCTTCTTGATCTGTTCCGTCCATTTCTTTATAAGATACATGCTTTGGGGGTTGTGCACTATCCTCCCTAGCATCAATTGGAAATTGATTGGCGGAACTCTCTACAATTCTTGATTCCCATGGATGTTCAGCATCTCCTAAGTCTTAAACCAATTCTTCTTCTTCGATAATTATTGCTTCCTCCACTTGTTCCAGTACAAAGTCATGCTCCTTACTGTCCACCGGAGTCTCTAGTATCTCCTTCATGCTACGTTCTTCATTAGATTGTCCAAATGAAGCCATGGAGGTTCCTTGAGTGTCCGAACATCAGGAAGCTAATTGATTGATCGCTTGCTCCAGTTGGTGAAGGGTTGCATGAAATTTTTCCACTGTTTCCTTGAGACGCTCCTGTGATTCTCGGGTCGATGGATATGGACATGGTGCATATGGAAGTGGCGGTTCTTGGGAGTGAGCGGATTGGACTTGGGGTGGATAGGGGTTAGGGTCATATGGAGGTGAATGGTGGTAGGTGGCTTGTGAGTATGGTAGTCCAAAGCTATGTTGAGGAGTTGGTTCATAGGCATATGATGGGGCTTGTTGGTAACTATAAGGGGGTCCACCATATATATCATCTTGGTATGCACCTCGGAATGGCTCTTGACCATAGTAATTTGGTGGGTGTTGGTTGTCACAAAAGGGTCCACCATAACTATTGTCTTGGCATTCATTGTGGGATGGACATTGTCCATGGTACTTTGGAAGGTGGTGCTGCCGAAAGGGTTGATCAGATCCTCGTGGCTCCTTCCATCTCTGATTGTTTTGACCTTGATGCATGTTTCTGTTATAATTTCCATTCCTTACAACAACATTGGAACCAAACTTAAAGCCAAAGGGGTGAGAACTCATGGTAGCTAATAAAAAAAATTAAAAACAAAAATGAAAACAAATAAATAAGCAAAAGAAAATATTTACAATAACCAATAATAAGGCATACAATTGTAAGTCCCCGGCAACGGCGTCATTTTGACGATCTGATTTCTGCCAGTAAAGAAATTCATAAAAATAATCACGTTGTAAGTATAGTTTCTAAACCAACAGAGAATCCTTTTGTACAAAAGTTTGGTTGTCACAAGTAACGAAACCCAATAAAATTTATAACCGAAGTATTTAAACCTCGGGTCATCTCTCAAGGAATTGCAGAAAAGTATGATTTATTATTGGTTATGAGAAAAAGTGTATTTTTGGGTTTTTGAAAGGTTAAACAGGGAAATTAAATAGCAAGCAAGTAAATTAATAACTAGAAAAACTCTTGGCAAGGTATGAGAACTGGAAATCCCATCCTAGTTATCCTTATCATGTGTGATGAGAATTGTTTATTGCTCCCACTTAGTTAACCCTTACTAAATAAAGGAAATTCAAGTGGACTAATCAACTTGATTCCTCAAGTCCTAGTCAACTCCTATGGAAAGACTAGCTTTAGAGGGATCCAAATCAATCAGCAAATTCTAATTTTCAATCAACAGCTGAGTTTGACAACTCAAGTGTCACCAATTACTCATCCAAAGCCAAAAGGGGAGAAAATCTACTCGAATAAAAATGCCTTGACCAGGAGAAGATTAATTGGAAGCATCAATAACATAAATTAAAAAAAGCAATCATAAGTCTGAAATACCTCAAATTATATTAAATAAATTAATCCATTCTAACATGGAAAAGTTCATAAATCAAATTGGGAAAGTAAATAAACTAAGTGATAAAGTAAATAAAAGTAGAAGAGAAATTAAATTAAAGGAACATTGAACCTGGAATGAAGAAATAACCATAAACTAAGAGAAATCCTAATCCTAAAAACCTAAGAGAGAGGAGAGAGCCTCTCTCTCTCTCTCTGAAAACTACATCTAAACCCTAAAATTGTGTATGTTCAATGAATGAATGATGAATGATGAATGATTTGATTCCCCCATTCTCCAGCCTCTATCCTGTGTTTCTGGGCTTGGATCTGGGCCTAAAAGGGGCCCAAAAATCGATGAGGGCGTTTTTTACAATTTCCTACACGTGGCTTCTGTCACGCGTATGCGTGGGTCACGCGTGTGCGTCATTTGGAGATTTTCCTTTCCACGCGTAAGTGTCAGTCATGCGTACGCGTCGCTTGTGTTTTGCGCTAGGCACGCGTCCATGTCGCCCATGCGTGCGCGTCGCTGCCATTTTCTTCAAAACTCCATTTTCGCGCGTTCCTTCGATTTTTGCATGTTTTCTTTCTGTCCTCTAAGCCATTCCTGCCCTATAAAGCCTGAAAATACTTAACACACAGATCGCGACATCGAATGGTAATAAAGGATAATTAAAATTAACATTTTTAAGGCCTAGGAAACATGTTTTCACATTTATCACAAAATAAGGAAGGAATTGTAAAACCATGCAAATTATATGAATAAGTGGGTGAAGAATTGATAAAAACACTCAATTGAGCACAAGATGAATCATAAAATAGTGGTTTATCAGAGTCCCTTCCGGCTAGTTTGTGGAAAAGCTTGTCACCTCCCAGTGGAGGTGGAGCACAAAGCTTTTTAGGCGGTACGGAAATGCAACATGGGATTGGAGAGAGCCGAAGATAAAAGGAAGTTGCAACTACAGGAATTAGAGAACCTTTGCCTAGAAGCATATGAGAACTCTAGGCTCTACAAAGAGAGGGTGAAGGTTGTGCATGACAAAAATATCAAGAGAAGAGAGTTCAGACCTGGGGAGTTGGTTCTCCTTTACAACTCCAGGTTGAGGCTCATGCCAGGCAAGCTGATATCTAGATGAGAAGGCCCCTACCGGGTGGAAAAAGCTGAGCCATATGGCATCTTCCACCTGAGTCATCCTTCAAGCTCCAAATTCATCAAAGTCAATGGCCACCGCTTGAAGCTGTATCATGGTGAGAAGATGAACAATAAGGAGCTGGAGATCTTCCTCTTGGAGGTTCCACCAACAGAAGAAGACTGAGCTTGTGGACCGTCCAACTTAAGGACGTAAAAGAAAACTGCTAGCTGGGAGACAACCCACCATAGTATGATCTTTCATTTTTATTATTAGCTCTATGTTATTTTTCTCAGTGTTAAGTTCTGCATAAATACATTTATTCTGCATAAAAAAAAGCATTCGACGCATAAGCGTCCATGACGCGTACGCGTCATGCGTGAATGCGAAAGATATTAGGATTGAACAGAAAGTTCTGCGGGAGGTGTGCTGGAACCGTGCTTTGAGTACAAGCAAGCCCACGCGTACGCATACCTCACGCGTGCGGGTCCCTTGCAGTCTTGGCAACCCACGCGTACGCATCTAGGACGCACACGCGTGGCCATGGAAATCGGCATAAATATGTATTTGAACAGAGAGTTGTGATGGTCTGGCATTGGAACTGTGCTAGAGGCACAAAATCACTCACGCGTATGCATCCTTGATGCATGCGCATCATTTTCAGTTTATGGCCACTCACGCATGCGCGTGTTTGACGCGCACGCGTCATATGCAATTTTGGCCCCCAAGATAGATTGAACAGAGAGTTGTGCATGCGCGGGACTGGTCTCGCGTGAATAGCACGACCAAGGGCACGCATACGCATCCCAGACGCTTACGCGTCGCCTTCATTTTTGCGCAACCCACTTGTATGCGTGGGGTACGCGTGCGCGTCGCATGCGCTGCATCACTAACCAGCGCGCCGCCCAGTTTTGATTATTTCCTCCTCCCAAATCTTAATTCTCTTTCAATCCTAATTCTTTCTTCTTTCTTCTTCCTTCTTCCCCTCTTCTTACTTTTTACTTCTTACTTCTTTCTTCTTCCTACTTGGCGCAATTCATACCGACGCATACGCGTGACTGGCACGTACGCGTGACACGCGCAGAAGACAATTGACGTGTATACGTGACTGACGCGTAAACGTGACGTGCGTAATATTATGGAACTGCAGAAGACGCTGGGGGCAATTTTGAGCTGAGTTTGGACCCAGTTTCCGGCCCAGAAACACATACTAGAGCCAGGGGACAGCAGAGACTCAACACACATTCACATTCACTAAGTTTTAGATTTAGTTGGGAATTTTAGAGAGAAAATACTACTTCCTCTAGGGTTCTTCATATTCTTAGATTTTTTTAGTTTATGCTTTTGGATTGGATCTTGAGAGAATCACTACATCCGTTTGAAGTCTCTATCATTATAGTTTGCTTTCTTATTTCCTTACTCTTTTATTTTCCATTCAATTTGTTCAGAGTTACATATGGATATCTTTGATTTTGGAAAGTATTAATGCAAGAGTTATTTTTACATTTAAATTCATCATTTGTTTGAATGTCATCTTTCCTTAATTTATTATTTCAAAAATGTTGCTTTTACTAAATTAATTTTAATTACCATGTCTCTTTTCTACTCCCTTTACATGTTTGCAAAAAAGGCATCCATGTCAATGGAGTAGGCTCCCAACTCGACTTTGGAGTTGATTAATAAGAAACCCTTGAGTTGGAATACTCAAGTGTTAATTTGTAATTGGAAGTTGTTAGCTGACTCTCTAGTAACTAAATCTAATCCTTCCCTAGGAGAGGATTAGGACTTGTGAATCAGAGTTAGTTTAGTTACTTGACTTTCCTTTATTAGGTAAGGGATAACTAAGTAGATACAACAACCTCTTACTATTACATTTGGGAAAATTCAACAAGGATAGAACTTCCGATTAATCTTTTCCTAGTCAAGACTTTTTATTTCAATTACATAAAACTGTCTTGTTAATTTTTATTGCTTTAATTTATAATCATTTATTTTCTCATTCCCCAACTCTAAAATTTCTCAGAAAATTCCTGACCAATAAATTGCACTCTTTTGTCAACTCATTGGGAGATGACTTGGGAATTCTACTCCCAGTATTTTATCCTTAAATTGTGACAACTATTTTTAAATTGATAAGCAGAATTTTCATCGGTTAAGAACTGTACTTGCAATGTTATTTCCATTATAAATTCTTAATCGGCATTTTTCCGCCCGTCAACGCCCCTGTACCAAGTGAAACCCCAATGAAGAAGGAGGTTGTAAGGGAGAAAAACAACTATGGGAATTTACACGCCAATGAAGCAGAGAACTACATAGAGGGTGAGTTCATTGAACCACCAATTCAAGAAGTTCTTGATGAAGGATACACTCCACCCATCACACAACACCCAAGTCCTGAATTCATAGTAGTAGAGATAATCAAGGAATTTACTGAAAAGGGGATTGTGACCAAGGAACAAAAAATGATATCCATGAAAAAGATAAGGTCTGCAAAAAGGAATCCAACCCCTACCCTAAAAAGCAAGAAGAATCAAGCTGATAACAATAAAAGAAAGCTTGTTAGGAGAAATTCAAATCCGAAGGCACTAATCTTCTCCTCTTCTCCCTTGGAGTCATTTCTTTTAACCAACTGGAAGAAGAGGAAGAAAATTAAACAATCAAGTGTCAAGCTAATGACGTGAAAGAAGCGCTTGTTGGGAGGCAACCCAACCATAAGTATCCTTTAGTTTATTTTAATTTTATCTCAGTTTATTTTGATTTTATTCTCTTCTTTTTCTTGATTTTTAAAGTTTTCCTAGGTTTTCTAATGTTTTTTATCATGTACAGCATTTAGAACAGGAACAGGAAGACTCAAATAGAAAAACAGCACCCCCTAGAGGATGCCCCCTGCTGGCGTTGAACGCTAGTCTGGCGTTCAGCGCCCAGGGGGGAGCAAAGGAATTAGACGTTCAATGTCCATAAGGGAGAAGTCTAGAACCAATTTTCGGTCCCCCTAGGGCGTTCAACGCCCATTCTTGGCGTTGAATGCTAGATTAAAAAAAAAGAGAGTTTTAAATTTAAATTCTTCATTCCCTTCTATCACTCTTCTCTTCTTGTGTACTCATCCATGTGCTCTTCACGTCCTTTCCGTTTGTAGTTTTCTTTGCTTGGGGAAAAGCAAACTTTTTAAGTTTGGTATTGAAGAGCGAGCTCTAGGTTTATATTATCATCAATGGCATCAAGGGAAGCTAAATCATCTTCATAGAAGAGCACATCTTAAGGAGGGAGCAGCCACCAGCACTGAGGTGGTTGAGTTTCATTTACCCTTTCTTTCTATTTTTCAGTATTTCATTCTATTTTCTATTTTTTTTCTAGGCTTGCAAGATCACTCTTAGGATTACTTTGCTTTAGTAGTTTATTTTTGAAAATTCTATAGTTATAAGATGTCTCATATATTGCCCACTAAGCTTTAAAAAGAATTTTTTTTTTTCAAAAAGAAGTAGTAAACTGCATGAGATTTGAGTTATATTATGAGTTATTCTATTTACTTTGATGTGGTGACCTTATCTCTATTTTCTGAATGTATGATTTAACTGTGCATATTTGATAATTAAGTTGAGTATATTAGTTCTTGAGGAATAGGAACTTAGAGAAGTATTATTGATTCTCTGAAATACTAAAAAGATTGATTCTTGAAGCAAAAGAAATAGCAAAAAGAAAAAGAATAATAAAAATAAAGATCAAAAGAAAAAGGTCCAAGGCTTTGAGCGTCAATGGTTAGGAGGGTCAAAATTGATCTAAAAGCTCAAAAGAGTTGTTTTCCCTAACTATATGCTTATGGTGTGAAGGTATCAAGTAAACCTTGAGACTGAACATTTAAAGTCGTGACCCAATGCTAATAAAGAGTACGCCTAAGGCTCTGAGCACCACTGTCTGGGAATAAAAGCAAAACAAAAGTCGAATCCAAAGGGTTCCCCCAATTAAGTGCTTGTGGTCTTTATGTATCAAGTTAAGCTTAAAAACAAAACATTTAGAGTCACAGTCAGGCTCAAAGGTGCAAAGCATCAAAAAGAAAAAAAAAAAGCTGTGTTCAAGAATCAACAAGAACTTAAAGAAAAGAATCAATAATATGATCCAAGTTTTAGTTCTGAAGGATGCCAATGTTTCTGAATTTCAAAGGATAGTGAGATGCCAAAGCTATTCAAAAATAGAGTGTTAATAGCCCCATTCAGTAACTGGACTTAAGCTTCATTTACGACTCTAACCTGATGTATTTTTTATCTTCCATTTGGTCCTATCTTATTTTTGGTTGCTTGAGGACAAGCAACAGTTTAAGTTTGGTGTTGTGATACGTGAGCATCTTATACCCTTTTTCATAGTATTTTCTAGTTGTTTTTAGTTAGATTTTATTAAGTTTTAGTACATTTTAGTGCAAAAATCCTCTTTGGATGCTGCTTTGAGTTTTTGTTGTGTTTTTATGATTTTAGGTAAATTTTGGGCGAATTTGGCAGAGTTTTGTGCAACAGCGAAGAAAGGATAGTAGATGTTGTCAATCCTGACCTCCTTGCATTCCAACAGCATAATATAATAGTTAGTAAGAAGTACCAATGGTGTATGGCATTAATGGCGTTAGAAAGATAACATTCAGAACTTTCCAACGATATATAATAGTCTATACGTTTCTTCAGGAATCACTGCCAAAACTGGCGTTGAACGCCGAGCCTGGCGTTCAAATGCCCAAGAGGGACAGACTAGCGCCAGAAACCCCCCTGCCGGCGTTGAACACCCACCTGGCACTGAACACCAGCAGGGGACCTCAACATGCACGAATTTTGACCCCCTTGAGGCATTTAAATGTGCCCCCCTAAAGTAAAACTCCCCCAGCAGCCCGAATTACTCCTCTTTGGGCCTCTCAAGTGGATTTATCACTTCTTAGCCTATTTTATTTTCTTTTTGTAATTTTTAATTAAAAATAATATCTTTTTAGGTCTAACATTTATTATTAGATTAGTATTTAAGGAATAAGAGGCACCCTTTCTGGGATCACGCCTCCGGAAGGAGGACTTCTCCCCCATTATCCATTTTAGAGAACTCTGTAAGTCATGAGTCACTAAACTTCTTGGTTAAGGTTAGGAGCTCTGTTTATTTCTATGGATTAATATCATTACTTTTCTATTTTAATATATGTTTGATTCAGTTCTAAGGTGTGTTTTTGTTCTTCATCTAAATGGAACTGGGTATGTCCCTTTCTCTACATGAGTTCCTGTGATACTCTGACCAAGGTCGCTTGAGCTACAGCTTGAAAACACTCCTCCTAAACTACAATCTATCTTGGCTAATTAGATATGTGACATATAATCCGGTTAGCTTTGGGTAATTGAGGTTTTTGTGGCGCTAAACTAGTTTATTGAACTTCACCCTCTAATCCAAAAACCTTGTTTGTGGCATTTTAGTAGGAAATGAGGAGATTAATTCGCTAGGGAAATAGGTTTTAATCACTTAGAATTTTTCATAGAATGAACCATTCATTGTTAAAATAGTTAGTAAGAAGTACCAATCCAGAAAGATAAACATCTCTGAGACCTTAACTATTTTCTTTATATTAATCTTACACCAATCTTTTCTTGCTTTTCGTGTTTCATTGATTTATGCATTTACATCAACACAACCATCTTTTACTGTTTGCCTAAATAAGGCCAGCAAGATAGCTATTACTTGCTCTATCCGACAATCCTCATGGGATCGACCCTCACTCACTTGAGGTATAACTTGGACGACCCGGTGCACTTGTCGGTTCAGTTGGGCGAGTTCTAATTTTGCACACCATAGAGCGGATGCAGCGTATGGAGGCTCAGATGGAGGTGTACCAGGTCCAGATACGCACTGCTGGTATTGACCTTGCTGTTGGCAGCACCACTGCTGGTGGCTGCGGTCCTACTGATGGCATACAGATATAACCACCTTTTATGTCACTGACGCAGGGCCATGAGACCGACGAAGACTACCTAGATCTGTAGTTATTGATTTTCCATTTTGTTGTTTCATTGTACATATTTAATGTAGTTGACTTTTAATATATTTGAACAGTGGTATTATTTATTTTAATTAAATAATAAATTTTATTAATTTATGAATGGACTACGAATTGTGTGAAAAAAAATTTAATTTAAAACTAAAATTGACCATGTATTTCAAATTAAAAAAATAAAAAATTGAGATTTCCAGCGGAATGACCGTAGGAATAATCCGATAGTAACAGTTGGCGAAACAACATTTTTTGGTGCCAACAATATTGTCGGAAGAATTCGCCAGTAACCAATTGGTTTTTCGAGCCGATGATCCATTGCAACTTCCGATGGTAATTACTGTTGGACAAAAAAATCCAACGGAAACTATTTACCGGCGAGGTTTATACTGTCTGATTGTTTCTGATAGTAAAGTCGATGGTACTCAGTGTTTTTCTTGTAGTGTACGAAGCTTGTCTCGGCTAAGCTCTCAACCTAAACTCTCAACAATAAGTGCTAGCTCAACTTAGCAAGGAAAACCTCTCAAGATCATGATACAAAATAGAAAATACATCAAAAGAGATTGACATATTGACGTTAGGATTTTTTACATTAATTCAAATAACAGTCTGTAACATGGAAGAATTCATAGATTCAATTATAAAGGTAAATAGCCAACTCAGATACTGAAATAAATAAATAAAGTGAAAGGGAAGTTTAAAACAAAGAAATATAAAACCTGGATTGGGAGTCACTCTTAAAGCGAGAAGAAATCCTAAATCCTAAGAGAGAGAGGAGAAGATCTCCCTCTCAACTAAATCTAAATCATTGAAAAATAAAATATGTGAGCTCTCCTTTTGAATGGGTGCATTCCCACACTTTATAACCTCTGGTCTATGCTGTCTGTACTTGGATCTGGGCCAAAAAGGGCTTCAGAAATCGCTGGGGACATATTCTATAAATTCTGATATGTGGCCTCTGTCACGCGTCCGCGTGGGTCACGCGGTCGCGTCATTCGGAGCTTTTCCTTGCCACGCGGTCGCGTCAGTCACGCGTCCGCGTCGTATGCGTTCTGCTTATGTCGCACGGTCGCGTCAGTCATGCAGCCGCGTCGCTGCATCTTCGCTTCTGGCACGCGATCGCGTCGTCCATGCGATCGCGTGAATACCAGTTTCCTTCAAAGCTCCATTTTGCTTTCTCCTTCCATTTTTGTATGTTTCCTTTTCCATCCTTTAAGTCATTCTGCCTTAGAAAATCTGAAACTACTCAACACACTAATCACGGTATCGAATGGAAATGAAGGTAATTAAAATAATTAATCTTTAAAGCTTAGAAAAACATGTTTTTCATAATATGACATAATAAGGAAGGGAAGGTAAAACCATGCAGTTAATATGAATAAGTAAGTGGAGGATTGAATAAATCAAGTGAGCTAATAAGTGAATCCTTAATTAGACTAAGATCTCACCTAACATACATATCTAGTAAAACAAAACTTCTTTACCTAATTTCCCATATTTCCCCACTTGTTGTTACATGCTCATGTTTCAAATTTTATTTTTTATCCCATGTGTATTGTTGCATTGGGGGGGTGCTTTTGTATCCCCTTTTATTAAATACTGAAAAATAACTTTTTTTTCAAGGCACATGGCAATTAAATCACTTTGATTTTCTCATGAGCATGCTTCCCAAATTTATTTTATTTCTGTTAACTTCTCTACCCTTTTGTTTCTATCATCCATGTTCCCAATAGGTTTCCCATGTTCTAATCTATTCATAATTTTCTATCTTAAGCTAACCAAGGATTCAACTTGGGATTTATTTTGTTTTTCTGCTTAAGGCTAGTAGTGTGGCTAAATAGAATAAAAGGGATTTTAAAGGCTCAAGGGGGCTGACAAGGGTGATGTGAAAGGTAGGTTATTCTGGGATAAGTGAGCTAAAATCAAATGATGGCCTCAATCATTCTTTTGGTATGTATCTATTCTATATTCTATAATTGGACATATAGATTAAAGCAAAGTAAAGAACATCAAAATAAAAAGAAGCGAAACACACAGGAATGAAGTTATGGTTTGAATGCAACCATACAATTAAGCTCAAGACTCACAGGCTGTGTGTTCTCTAACTCAAGCATCATATATCATTCATATATGTTATGCAGGTTTAGTTAAAAATTTCCATTATTCTCATAAAAAAAATTATTTAGGGTAGCTTTTAAAGTTTTAATGTTCCTCCTTGATGAAATGTTGTATGCTTAACTACATCATGTAATGCTATATACAAGGTCTATGGATTTGAATTTGATATGTTCAATTTCCTAGCTTACTTCCTTTTTATATTTTTCAATTTAAACTATACTATCTTATGCTAAAAAGGGTAAACTCTACTAATTAATCCACTAATAAATCAGAATTGCAAACTAAACTAAATAACTAAAAATATGAACTAAAGATGCAATATGCAAAAATAGAGTAAAAATACGTAAAAGCAATGTATAAGTACTCAGAAAATAACAGTAAAAAGAAAAATACAGAAAAATATTCAAAATAAAAGAAAAAGTATGTAGTGGTTCACCAAAATAAACACCAGAGATGGCGACCTCCCCACACTTAAAATGAAGCATCGTCCCTGATGCTCAATCAAGCCGGGTGTGAAAGGGTGTCATCACTGGTAGGGATGGCAGATGGAGGCTCTGTGGTGGTGGTGGGTTGAGGGTCTGGCTGCTGTAGAGGTGGAGATGACTGGATTGGGATCTCCGAATCTGCAGCCTCTATCTGGGGCATAACCTCCTGATGCGGGGCAGCCTGCTCTGTGGCTGCCTGCTGATGGGTCTCCTCCTGGAAATGAGTCTCCTCCTCGTGCCCATCCTCCTCCTCCTCTGATGGCTCAGATGGTGTGTCGGGCTCAGAGGAGATGTCGTCGGATCGTATCATCAGCTTCAGGTGCTCATAGCGTCGCTTGTTGCGACGCTCCAATCTCTCATACCGGCGCCGGTTACGGCACTCCATCTGATCAAGCTATTGGAATAGGCGGTGCATGAGGCGGTATACGGGCTCAAAGGCAGGTGAAGGTGCAGTGGTAGCAGCAGGAGCAGCAGTGGCAGCTGTGGATGAAGAGGGTCCAGCAGACGGTAGGGCTGGCTCATCAGTAGCAGTGAAGGGTGGTGGTCTGTAGCCCAAAGCTAAGAAGTTCTTGCTGTGAGGAATGATCTTCCTGCAATCCGCCGTTGGTGGTCTCTCATCGGCATCCTCCCATGGCACGTCAGCTCGACGGCCTAGCTGTGTAACCAGATACGGAAAAGGGAGGGTGCTTCGGACGTGGACCCTGGCCATAAAATGCCGGATAAAGCGTGGCAGATAAATGTCCTTCCCCTCCATCACACACCAAAGGAGGGTGATCATAGCAGCCGGGATCTCCGTCTCGTGAGTACTCGGCATCACATAATTACTCAAGATCTGGTGCCATAACCGAGCCTCATCATTTAAGTACGCTCTCTTGATCCCTCGAGGCATGGTGGTGTCCTGACCCATCTCCCAAAGAACTCATGAAATATGGGTTTATCACATATTTAATGACTTTTTTTCCAAGTTTAACTCTCTTTGTCTTTTCTCTCATACGGCTTTTCTAATGCCTCACATAATGTCTTTTTACCATGAGAAATCAAAGAATGATAAACTAAGAAAACAAGATATTCAATGTAACTACATAAAAGAGAAGATAAACGTAGCTTGAAACCTATGAAAAGCTCAGATATTCAGTTCTCACTCTTTGATCTTCAATCATTAGCCAATTACTCTTTTTATTGAGGAGTAATGTGATAAACCACAATTTTATGGTTTATTTTGTATTGTATTTGGTGGATTTTGTTAACTTTTCTCCCATTTATTCAACAAAATAGCATGGTTTCATGAATTTTTTAATTGTGCTTAATGGTTAAAAACATGCTTTTTAGGCCTTTAATTAGTCAAATTTAATTCACTTTGATTCCACCCGATGCCTTGATATGTGTATTAGTGATTTCAGGATTAAAAGGGCGAGGAATGGATCAAAGAAGTGAAGAGAAAAGCATGACAGATGGAGAATTCATGGAAAATGAGGATTCGGAACATTCAAGGTGACGCGTACGCGTGCTCGACGCGTGCGTGCGAAAAAGAAGCTCGTCAAGGCGACGTGTACACGTGACTGACGTGTACGCGTGACCTACGCGTATGCGTGATAAGTGTCACGTGACCTCATTAAAGGCAACACGCTGGGGGCGATTTCTGGACTGGCTGAAGTCCTAATCCACTCATTTCTGAAGCTATTTGATGCAAAACTCATGAAGGAACAGGGGAGAGCAATTAGGACTAGCTTAGTATCATGCTTTAGGTTATATTCTAGAGAGAGAAGCTCTCGCTTCTCTCTAGAAATTAGGGTAGATTAGCTTAATTTCTCTTTAGTTCTCTCTTTAATTCTTATTTCAGTGTAGTTTCATTTATGTTTTCATGCTTTATTATCTTGGGTCTCTTTGTTTACATTGTTAATTTTTCTTTTATGCAATTTTTATGTTTATGAAGTCTTGTTACGTTTGATTTCTATTAATGCAATTTACGTTTTCTATGGTTATTGTTGCTCTCTTTAATTGTTAGTTATTAATTCTTGCATTTAGTAGTTTAGATTTAATATTTCTTTTTAATTTTCTATGTTTTTTTTTGTGCCTTCCAAGTGTTTGATGAAATGCTTGGTTGGATTTTAAAATAGATTTTTGTGTTCTTGGCCTGGGTTGATGATTTGGAGACTCTTGAATTGTCAAAGTCTCTTGTTCATTGGTAATTGAAGATTGTCGGTTAGCTTAAACTTCACTAATACTAGTCTCCCCCTATGAGTTGACTAGGACTTGTGAACTCAAGTTGATTGTATGCACTTGACTTTCCTTCATTGGTTAGAGGTTAACTAAGTGAAGGAAAATTTACATTTACCATCACAATTGACGACGATAATGAGGATAGGACTTCTAATTCTCTTTCCTTTCTAAGAGCTTTCTTAATTATTAGTTTATTTTCTTGCCATTTTACTTTCTTGTTTCTTATTACAAAACCCCAAAAATATGCTTTTCCATAACCAGTAATAAATATACTTCCCTGCAATTCCTTTGAAAGATGACCCGAGGTTTAATACTTCGGTTATTTTTATTGGGTTTGTATTGTGACAAACAATTTAAACGTTGACTGAGGTTTAATTGTCGGTTTAGATCTATATTTCGACGAAACTATTTTTATGAAATTCTTTACCGATGTTTATCCTCTGTCAAGTTTTTGGCGCCATTGCCGGGGACTTGCAAATGTGTGCCTTATTATTGGTTATTGTGAATATTATGAATATGTTTGCCTTTTGTTTCTTTGTTAGTTGTTGCTAGTTTTAGGAGTTTAATATCATTATTTCTTGTTAGTTTTTATTTTTATTTTCTCTTATTACTATGAATTCTCACCCCTTTGGCTATGAGTGTGGTTACAACTATGTTGAAGGGAATGAGAACTACAATGAAGGTTTGCATCAAAGATGGAACAATTATGGTGGGAGGAGCCTCAAGCATTTGATTAACCTCCATGGCAACAACCTCCACCAATGTACTATGAGCAAGAGCCATTTCATGATGCATACCAAGACAATGCATATGATGGACCTCCTTGTGACTACCAACAATCACCACCACATGCCTATGAACACTGATGAGCGGATAATTTATACCCTTTTTGGCATTATTTTTACATAGTTTTTAGTATGTTTTAGTTAATTTTTATTATATTTTTATTAGTTTTTATTCAAAAATCATATTTTTGGACTTTACTATGAGTTTGTGTTTTTTTCTGTTATTTCAGATATTTTTTGGCTAAAATTGAGGGACCTGAGCAAAAATCTGATTCAGAGGCTGAAAAAGGACTGTAGATGCTGTTGGATTCTGACCTCCCTGAACTCAAAGTGGATTTTCTGGAGCTACAAAAGTCAAATTGGCGCGCTCTCAATTGCGTTGGAAAGTAGACATTCTGGGCTTTCCATCAATATATAATAGTTCATACTCTTTCTGAGATTTAATGGCTCAAACTGGTGTTCAAAGTCAGCCTAAAACATTTTGGCGTAAAACGCCCAAACTGGCACCAGAATTGGAGTTAAACGCCCAAATTGGCACCAAAGCTGGCGTTTAACTCCAGGAATAGTCTAAGCACGAAAAAGCTTCAATTCTCAGCCCAAGAACACACCAAGTGGGCCCCAAAAGTGGATTTCTGTACTATCTGCACTTAGTTACTCATTTTCTGTAAACCCTAGTAACTAGTTTAGTATAAAAACTACTTTTAGAGATTTATTTTATATCTTTGGATCAATTTTAGGTCTTTTGACCATCTTTGGAACTTGTTCACGTTTGGAGGCTGGCCTCACGGCCATGCCTAGACCTCTTTTCACTTATGTATTTTCTACGGTGGAGTTTCTACACCCCATAGATTAAGGTGTGGAGCTCTGCTGTTCTTCATGAATTAATGCAATTACTACTATTTTCTATTCAATTCACGCCTACTTCTTCTCCAAGATATACTCTCGTACTTAATTCAGTTAAGTCATAATGAAGGGGTGACCCGTGACAATCACCCAATCTTCGTTACTCGCTTAGCCAAGGTCGCGTGCCTGACAACCACAAAGCGATCTACATGATGTTCAACGTAGTCATTGGACGACAGCTGGAGTATACTCTCTTGGGTTTCTAATCTAAGATTAGAACCTTCGTGGTATAGCCTAGAATTATTGGCAGCCATTCCTGGGATCCGGAAAGTCTAAACCTTGTCTGTGGTATTCCGAGTAGGATCTGGGAAGAGATGACTGTGACGAGCTTCAAACCTGCGAATGTGGGGCACAAGTGACAGTGTGCAAAAGGACAATGGTCCTATTCCGACGCTAGCGGGAACCGACAGATGATTAGCCGTGCGGTGACAGCGCATATGGATTTGTTTTCATCCGAGAGGATCATACAGCTTGCCATGGAAGGAGGTAACGCATAGGTTGAACAAGGCAATAGGAAAGCAAAGGTTCTGAAGCAACAAAGCATCTCCAAACGCTTATCTGAAATTCCCACCAATGAATTACATAGGTAACTTTATCTTACTTTATATTTTATTTATATTTTAATTATCAAAACCTCATAACCATTTGAATATGCCTGACTGAGATTTACAAGGATGATCATAGCTTGCTTCAAGCCGACAATCTCCGTGGGATCGACCCTTACTCACGTAAGGTTTATTACTTGGACGACCCAGTGCACTTGCTGGTTAGTTATGCGGAGTTGTGAAAAAGAGTTGAGATTACGATTGTGCGTACCAAGTTGTTGGCGCCATTGAGATCACAATTTCGTGCACCAAGTTTTTGGCGTCGTTGCTGGGGATTGTACGAGTTTGGACAACCGATGGTTCATCTTGTTGCTCATATTAGGTAATTTTATTTTTATGTTTAAAATTTTTGTATTTCTTTTTCTTTTTATTTTCGAAAAAAAAATTCAAAAAAATTTTATATTTTATTTTGTTCTTCAGAATTTTTAAGAATGAATTCTAGAGTTTCATCATGATCTGTTGAAGCCTGGCTGGCTGTTAAGCCATGTCTAATTTCTTGGACTGAGCTTCCACTTATCATGGCAAGAGCCTTTGGATTCCCATCTAATTGGCTATTGTATGTCTGATTTGTATGCTGAAGCTTGGCTGGCCATTTAGCCATGTCTAATCTTTTGGACCGGAGCTTTCATATAAAGCTTGGCTGGCTATTAAGCCATGTCTAGCTTTTTGGACCGAAGCTTTAGACTAACATTGCATGATTCTTGGAATTCCTATTAAAAATTTTGAATTTCTTTATTTCCTTTTCTAAAATAATTTTCGAAAAATTACAAAAAAAAATTAATAAAATCATAAAAACCAAAAATTTCGTGTTTCTTGTTTGAGTCTAGTGTCAAATTTTAAGTTTGGTGTCAATTGCATGTTTTTAATTCATCTTAAAAAATTTTGAAAATTCATCCATGGAATTCTTCATGATCTTCAAGTTGTTGTTGATGAATTTATTTGTTTGATCTTTAATTTTTCTTGTTTTATGTCTTTTCTTATTTTTCCTATGCAATCTTGAATTATTAGTGTCTATAGAGTAAAAATTTTTAAGTTTGGTGTCTTGCATGTCTTTCTTCTCTTAAAAATTTTTCAAAATTATGTTCTTGATGTTCATCATAATCTTCAAAGTGTTCTTGGTGTTCATCTTGACATTCAAAGTGTTCTTGCATGCATTATTAGTTTTGATCTTAATTTCTTGTGTTTTGTATCATTTTTTTGTTTTTCTCTCTCCTCACTGAAAATTCAAAAATCAAAAAAATATCTTTCCCTTATTTCACTCATAAATTTTCGAAAATTTGAATTGATTTAGTCAAAAAGTTTTAAAATTTAGTTGTTTCTTGTTAGTCAAGTCAAAATTTCAATTTAAAAATTTTATCTTTTCAAATCTTTTTCAAAAATCAAATCTTTGTCCTTTTTTATATATTTTCGAAAAATTTAAAAATTAATCTCAAAATATTTTTCTTATTTTTATTTCATGATTTTTGAATTTATTACTAATATTTAATGTTTTATTTCAAAAATTTTCAAGTTGTTACTTGCCTAGTAAGAAAGGATCAATCTTTAAATTCTACAATCATCTCTTTTAGTTTCTTGTTAGTCAAGTAATCAACTTTAATTTTCAAAATCAAATCTTTTTAATTTCCTTTTCAAATCTTTTTCAAAATGATTTTCAATCATGTCTTTTTCAAAATTTAATTTCAGAATCCTTTTTCTAACTTCTTATCTTTTCAAAATTGATTTTCAAATCTTTTTCAATTAACTACTTAACTTTTTGTTTTATCTTAAAAGTTTTCTATTTCAATCATATATTTTTTTAAAACCACCTAACTACTTTTCTCTCTCCAATTTTCGAAAATCACTAACCACTTTTTCAAAAATCTTTTTAATTAATTAATTTATTTAGTTTTCAAATTTTATTTTATTTCTTCTCTTAATTTTCGAATACTAATCAATAATTAAAATAAAAACAAAAATATTTTCCTTTTATTTTAATTCAAAATTCGAATTCTTCTCCCTCTCATCTCTTTCTAATTATTTATTTATTTACTAACACTTCTCTTCTTCTTAAAAATTCGAACCCTCTCCCTCTCTCTGTGTTCGAATTCTTCATCTTCTCTCTTCTTCATTCTACTCTTCTATTCTTCTACTCACATAAAGGAATCTCTATACTGTGACATAGAGAATTCCTATTCTTTTCTATTCTCTTCTTTTTCATATGAGCAGGAGCAAGGATAAGAACATTCTTGTTGAAGCTGATCCGGAACCTGAAAGGACTCTGAAGAGGAAGCTAAGAGAAGTTAAAGCACAACACTCTAGAGAGGACCTAACAGAAATTTTCGAAAAAGAAGAAGACATGGCCGAACCCAATAACAATGGTAGAGATGCAAGGAAGATGCTTGGTGACTTTATTGCACCATCTTCTGACTTCTGTGGAAGAAGCATCTCAATTTCTGCAATTGGAGCAAACAACTTTGAGCTTAAGCCTCAATTAGTTTCTCTAATGAAGCAGAATTGCAAGTTTCATGGACTTCCATTGGAAGATCTTCATCAGTTCTTAGCTGAATTCTTGCAAATCTGTGACACTGTTAAGACCAATGGGATTAATTCTGAGGTCTACAGACTTATGCTTTTCCCTTTTGCTATAAGAGACAGAGCTAGGACATGGTTGGACTCACAACCTAAAGATAGCCTGAACTCTTGGAAAAAGTTGGTCAATGCTTTCTTGGCCAAATTCTTTCCACCTCAAAAATTGAGCAAGCTTAGAGTGGAAGTCCATATGATTTCTCAGAGTCTGTCTGGAATGCAAGCTACAACAGGCAGTACTAAGGAAGCTTCCTCTGAAGAAGAAGCCTATGACCCTGAGAACACTAGAATGGAAGAAGTGAATTACATGGGAGATTCCTATGGAAACACCTATAATCCTTCATGGAGAAATCACCCTAATTTCTCATGGAAGGATCAACAGAAGACTAATCAAGGCTTTAATAATGATAATGGTGGGAGAAATAGGTTTGGCAATAGCAAACCTTTTCCATCATCTTCTCAGCAACAGACAGAGAATTCTAAGCAGAGCCACTCTGACTTAGCAACTGTAGTCTCTGATCTATCTAAGACCACTCTCAGCTTCATGGCTGAAGCAAGGTCCTCCATTATAAATTTGGAGGCACAAGTGGGTCAGCTGAGTAAGAAAATTACTGAACTCCCTCCCAGTACTCTCCCAAGCAATACAGAAGAGAATCCAAAAAAAGAGTGCAAGGCCATAACTATAACCAACATGGCCGAACCTAGTGAGGAAGAAAAGGCAGTGATTTCCAGTGAGGAAGACCTCAATGGACGTCCATTGGCCTCCAAGGAGTTCCCTAATAAGGAACCAAAGGAATCTGAGGCTCATATAGAGACCATAGAGATTCCACTGAACTTACTGTTGCCATTCATGAGCTCTGATGAGTATTCTTCCTCTGAAGAGGATGAAAATATTGCTGAAGAGCAATTTGCTCAATATCTAGGAGCAATCATGAAGCTAAATTCTAAGTTATTTGGTAATGAGACTTGGGAGAATGAACCCCTATTGCTCATCAATGAACTAAATGATCTGGTTCAACTGAAATTACCTCAGAAGAAACAGGATCCTAGAAAGTTCTTAATACCTTGTACCATAGGCACCATGACCTTTAAGAAAGCTCTATGTGACATTGGGTCAAGTATAAATCTCATGCCACTCTCTGTAATGGAGAACTTAGGGATCTTTGAGGTACAAGCTGCTAAAATCTCACTAGAAATGGCAGACAATTCAAGGAAACAGGCTTATAGACTTGTAGAGGATGTCTTAGTGAAGGTTGAAGGCCTGTACATCTCTGTTGATTTCATAATCCTAGACACTGGGAAGGAAGAGGATGAATCCATCATCCTTGGAAGACCTTTCCTAGCCACAGCAAGAGTTGTGATTGATGTGGACAGAGGAGAGTTAGTCCTTCAATTGAATGAGGACTACCTTGTGTTTAAGGCTCAAGGATCTTCTTCTGTAACCATGGAGAGGAAGCATGAAAAGCTTCTCTCAGTACAGAGTCAAACAGAGCCCCCACACTCAACTTCTAAGTTTGGTGTTGGAAGGCCAACATCAAGCTCGAGTCTCTGTGAAGCTCTCTAAGAGCTTCACTGTCAAGCTATTGACATTACAGAAGCGCTTATTGGGAGGCAACCCAATGTTATTTAATTATATTTATTTATTTATTTTTCATTGCTATTTTATATTTTCCTTAGGTTGATGATCATGTGAAGTCACAAAAATAACTGAAAAATCAAAAATAGAATGAAAAACAGCATTAAAAATGGCACACCCTGGAGGACAGGCTTACTGGCGTTTAAACGCCAGTAAGGATAGCAGAATGGGCGTTTAATGCCCAGCCTGGCAGCATTCTGGGCGTTAAACGCCAGAATGGGCAGCACTTTGGGCGTTTAATGCCAGAAAGGGCTGTCTGGCATCTGGCTGGCGTTAAACGCTAGAAATGGGCATCTGGCTGGCGTTTAACGCCAGAAATGGGCAGCAGAGTGGCGTTTAATGCCAGGAAAGGTAACAGAGCTGGCGTTAAATGCCAGAATTGGCACAGAATGGGCGTTTGAACGCTAGAATGGTGCAGGGAGCAGAATTTCTTGACACCTCATCTGTGGACCCCACAGGATCCCCACCTACCCCACCTCTCCTTCTCTGCTCTTCACACCTTTCCAAAACATTCTTCCCCAAACACCATTGACCAATCCCATCAAAAACTCTTCCCCAAATACCCTTCACCTATCAAATCCTACCCTCTTACCCATATCCTCTTCACCACTCACATCCGTCCATCATTAAACCCCACCTACCTCACCATTCAAATTCAAACCATTTCCCTCCCAAACCCACCCACACACGGCTACTCTCTCTCCCTTACCCTATAAATATCCCTCCTTACCACCTTCATCTTCACACAACATACACACTACTACCCCCTTGGCCGAACTTAACCCACTACTCCATCTCCTCCATTTCTTCTTCTTCTACTCCTTTCTTTCTTCTTTTTCTCTAGGACGAGCAAATCTTCTAAGTTTGGTGTGGGAAAAGCTAAAGCTTTTTGTTTTCCATAACCACTAATGGCACCTAAGGCCAGAGAAACCTCTAGAAAGAGGAAAAGAAAGGCAATTGCTTCCACCTCCGAGTCATGGGAGATGGAGAGATTCATCTCAAAAGTGCATCAAGACCACTTCTATGAAGTTGTGATCAAGAAAAAGGTGATCCCTGAGGTCCCCTTTAAGCTCAAAAAGAGTGAATATCCAAAGATCCGACATGAAGTTCAAAGAAGAGGTTGGAAAATCCTCACCAACCCCATTCAACAAGTCGGGATCTTAATAGTTCAAGAGTTCTATGCCAATGCATGGATCACTAAGAACCATGACCAAAGTGTGAACCCAAATCCAAAGAATTGGCTCACAATGGTTCGGGGGAATTACTTGGATTTTAGTTTGGAAAATGTGAGGTTGGCATTCAACTTGCCAATGATGCAAGGAGATCCTCACCCTTTCACTAGAAGGGTCAACTTTGACCAAAGGTTGGACCAAGTCCTTAGGGACATTTGTGTGGAAGGAGCTCAATGGAAGAGAGACTCAAGAGGCAAGCCGGTTCAACTAAGAAGGCTTGACCTCAAACCCGTGGCTAGGGGATGGTTGGAGTTCATCCAACGCTCTATCATTCCAACTAGCAACCGGTCTGAAGTTACAATAGACCGGACTATCATGATCCATAGTATCATCATTGGAGAGGAAGTAGAAGTTCATGAGATGATATCCCTAGAACTCTACAAGGTGGCGAACAAGTCTTCCACTTTGGCAAGGTTATCCTTCCCTCATCTCATTTGTCATCTATACAATTCAGCTGGAATTGTCATAGAGGAAGACATTCTCATTAAAGAGGACAAGCCCATCATTAAGAAAAGGATGGAGCAAACAAGAGAGCCCACTCATGGACCTCAACAAGAGCATGAGAAAATTCCTCATCATGAAATCCCTAAGATGCCACAATGGATACATTTTCCTCCACAAAACTATTGGGAGCAAATCAACACCTCCCTAGGAGAATTAAGTTCCAACATGGGACAACTAAGGGTGAAGCACCAAGAGCATTCCATCCTCCTCCATGAAATTAGAGAAGACCAAAGAGCCATGAGGGAGGAGCAACAAAGGCAAGGAAGAGACATTGAGGAGCTCAAGCACTCCATAAGATCTTCAAAAGGAAGAACTAGCCACCATCACTAAGGTGGACCCGTTTTTTAATTTCCTTGTTCTTTATTTTCTGTTTTTCATTTCCTATGCCTTATGTTTTATTTATGTTTGTGTCTTTATTACATGATTATTAGTATTTTAATATCTATGCCTAAAAGCTATGAATATCCTATGAATCCTTCACCTTTCTTAAATGAAAAATGTTTTTAATTGCAAAAGAACAAGAAGTACATGGCTTCGAATTAGTTTAATTATTTTGATGTGGTGGCAATACTTTTTATTTTCTGAATTAATGCTTGAACAGTGCATATTTTTGAATTTGTTGTTTATGAATGTTAAAATTGTTGGCTCTTGAAAGAACAATGAAAAAGGAGAAATGTTATTGATAATCTAAAAAAATCATATAATGGATTCTTGAAGCAAGAAAAAACAGTGAAAAGCTTGCAGAAAAAAAAAAGAAAAAAATGGCAAAAAAAAAAGAAAAAGCAAGCAGAAAAAGCCAATAGCCCTTTAAACCAAAAGGCAAGGGTAAAATAAAAAGGATCCAAGGCTTTGAGCATTAATGGATAGGAGGGCCCACAGGAATGAAATCCTGGCCTAAGCGGCTAAACCAAGCTATCCCTAACCATGTGCTTGTGGCGTGAAGGTGTCAAGTGAAAAGCTTGAGACTGAGTGGTTAAAGTCGTGGTCCAAAGCAAAAAAGAGTGTGCTTAAGAGCTCTGGACACCTCTAA
>NC_029790.2:42396979-42413215 GCF_000816755.2 Arachis ipaensis
CCAGTTATGTGTCTGTGGCATTTATGTATCCGGTGGTAATACTGGAAAACAAAATGCTTAGGGTCACGGCCAAGACTCATAAAGTAGCTGTGTTCAAGAATCAACTTACTGAAATAGGAAAATCAATAACACTATCTGAATTCCGAGTTCCTATAGATGTCAATCATTCTGAACTTCAAAGGATAAAGTGAGATGCCAAAATTGTTCAGAAGCAAAAAGGCTACAAGTCCCGCTCATCTAATTGGAATTAAGTTCATTGATAAGTTTGGAATTCATTGTATATTCTCTTATTTTTATCCTATTTTGTTTCCAGTTGCTTGGGGACAAGCAACAATTTAAGTTTGGTGTTGTGATGAGCGGATAATTTATACCCTTTTTGGCATTGTTTTTACATAGTTTTTAATATGTTTTAGTTAATTTTTATTATATTTTTATTAGTTTTTATTCAAAAATCACATTTCTGGTCTTTACTATGAGTTTGCGTGTTTTTCTGTGATTTTAGGTATTTTCTGGCTGAAATTGAGGGACCTGAGCAAAAATCTGATTCAGAGGCTAAAAAAGGACTGCAGATGCTGTTGGATTCTGGCCTCCCTGAACTCGAAGTGGATTTTCCGGAGCTACAAAAGCTCAATTGGCACGCTCTCAATTGCGTTGGAAAGTAGACATCTTGGGCTTTCCATAAATATATTATAGTCCATACTTTGCCTAAGATTTGATAGCCCAAACTGGTGTTCAAAGTCAGCCTAAAACATCTTGGCGTAAAACGCCCAAACTGGCACCAGAATTGGAGTTAAATGCCCAAACTAGCACCAAAGCTGGCGTTTAACTCCAAAAACAGCCTAAGCACGAAAAAGCTTCAATGCTCAGTCCAAGCACACACCAAGTGGGCCCCGGAAGTGAATTTCTGCACTATCTGCACTTAGTTACTCATTTTCTGTAAACCCTAGTAACTAGTTTAGTATAAAAACTAGTTTTAGAGATTTATTTTACATCTTTGGATCAATTTTAGGTCTTTTGACCATCTTTGGAACTTGTTGTTCACGTTTGGAGGCTGACCTCACGGCCATGCCTAGACCTCTTTTCACTTATGTATTTTCTACGGTGGAGTTTCTACACCCCATAGATTAAGGTGTGGAGCTCTGCTGTTCTTCATGAATTAATGCAATTACTACTGTTTTCTATTCAATTCATGCCTACTTCTTCTCCAAGATATACTCTCCATGGCTTGTGTAGAACTCCATCAAGGCTTGGAGTTATCATCTTTGAAGACTAAAGCTTATTGGAAATTCAAGCATTGGTGGATGTTCAAGGATAGCTTCAAGCACAAGCCACCTTAAGAGGAGCTCCCCATAAGTCCAACTTAAGGACAATAAACAAAAGTGCTAGGTGGGAGACACCCCACCATGATAAATTCTTTTCATTTTTTCCTTTTGTACATATTGGTAATTAGCTTAATTTCATATTTTTTTGAGTTTGTTGAGTATAATTGATAGTTTTGTAGATTAAATAAGGTTTTATGGTGTTTTGGTAGCTGTTTGGAGGTTTGGAATGCTTGGTTTGGTGCAAGAACTTGGAAAAATTTTGAAAAATAGAGCACCAACCCGCGCGTACGCGTACATGGCGCGTACGCGCGCCTCAAGCATTTTAGATCATCCACGCGGACGTGCCATGTACGCGTACGCGTGGATGCAAAGATTTCACCTCCAAGCCAAATTCCAGAGAGTTGTGCCTAACTTGCGCCTACTTTGTGCGCGAGGCACAAACCAACTCGCGCGTGTGCGCACCTGGCACGTACGCGTCCATGAGCCAACCTGCGAATCGACGCGTGGGCGTGCATGACGCGTCCGCGCCGGTTTAAAAAAAAATTTCTTCCATTTTCTTTTATTGCATTTGCCTATTTTCATTCATTTCATTTTAATTTTGTTTTTATAGCTTAGTCTTATTTTCTTTTCTAAGTTTCTTATTTTAATATTGGTGTTGAATCCTTTTACTCAATTGTTGAGAATTTCTTGGTTACTTTTGGTGCTTCGTGACTTGTTTAGCATTAATTGTAATAATTGTTCCACACACAAGATTAGTGCTTTAGTCCTTCCTAACACATTATTCTTTGTTTTTGTACCTCATTATCATTGAGTTAGGATAGGACCAATTGCTCTCATGCTTATCACTAATCTTGTTTGTGTCAATTGTTGACTAAGCTTGATGCAACATGCTCTTCATGTCATTTACCTATGATTTGACTTTACTCTTGCATCAAGTATTAGTTGATATGCCCTTAGCTTGTATTGCTTTCTCACTCACATGTTGTAGCTACCATGTAGTGAGAACCATACTTTTGTTTGGCATTAGCCCCCGCCTATGTTCTAATTGATTTCCTATCTTTGTTGTAGGCTTAATTCTCCTTCTTTTTATTTCCTTTTAGGTTGGCCACCAAAAAGGAAAGGAATGGAGAAACTTCAAATGGGGCAACAAATAAGTTTATCCGCACAACCTTTTGAAGGAGCTCATCAATTGTAGCAACCCGTCCACCTTGCTTTTCTTTGCATGCACCGAGGACGGTGCAAATTTCTAAGTGTAAGGAGGTCGTCCGACCGATCTCCATGGGTAACAATTTCTTTCTTTCAACACCAA
Source organism: Arachis ipaensis (assembly GCF_000816755.2). Taxonomy (NCBI): domain Eukaryota; kingdom Viridiplantae; phylum Streptophyta; class Magnoliopsida; order Fabales; family Fabaceae; genus Arachis; species Arachis ipaensis. Next base: position 42,399,611 of record NC_029790.2, read on the forward strand.
TTCTTGATTTTCTTTCCTAGCTAGTTTTTGTATTGCATGATAGGTTGCATGTTAGTTAGAATTTGTACATATTTCACCACTTCTTTTTATGTTAGGACTACTTGGTTAGGGTGATGATTTCTTTTTCAAGAAAAAAAATTTTGTTTTTAGGGCACCCTACCAATTTAAAAAAAAAATTATGATAAACTTGCTTGAAGAATTTATTTTTGAACATGGTTTTTGAGCTAAGAACACAAGCATGTGAGTTTTGAGCCTAATTGTGTGGTTACATCATATAACCACTTATTTTCATTCTTGTGTGCATTGTTCTCTTTCTATGATTGTAATCTTTGATTTGTTTGATTCTTTATGTCCATTATTCCATGTATACATGTATTTATATGATTGAAGCCATCATTTCATATAGCTCACTTACCCAAATAGCTATCTTTCATCAACCATTGTTAGCCAATTTTGAGCCTAATTAATCCCTTTTGTTCTTAATATTAGCACATCACTACCCCTAAGTGAAAAATAATAAATGTCCTTAATTTGGATCTTTGATTAGCTTAGGCTAGTGAGGATGTGTATCATTTGGGTATGGAAAACTTGGGACATTGGTTGAGGTAAAAGTGTAATTTTTATTTTTGTTACAAATATTGGGAATTGGGTACATATTCATGCACTATATGTAAAACCATATGCATTGATACGTTTGTATATACTTTAGAAAAAAATTATAAAGAAAAAGAAAAAATATATATATATATATAAAAGAAAAAAATGTATATATATATATATATATATATATAGAAAAAGAAAAAAGGAGAAAAAGAAATAAAAAGGGGACAAAAATTCTCCAAAGTAAAGTTCAATAAAAATCAATGCATATGGAATGTGAATTAAAGAGAATGCATGAGTATGTGAAAAAGTGGGAATCATGGGTAGCTAGGTATTGTATTAGAATTATATAGGTTGTTATATGTGTTTGGTGAGATCTTAGGCTAATCAAAGATGCAAATTTCAAGCTCACTTGACCATATGCATCCTACCTTGACCCTAGCCCCATTACAACCTATGAATAAGTCCTCATGATGAATGTATGCATGCATTGAATAATTGTTGATTGTTAGATGAAAAACAAATCTTGAAAAGCATGAGTAGAAGAAAATTGAGTGATCAACCCTATACACTCGACCGACTAGAGTGCAAACACTTCCAGTGAGGGTTCGATGCTCAATTCCTTGTTTCCGGCTTTCATGAGCCTTCTTCTTACAAGTCTACTTGTACTTCATTTTGATATTTGAATTAGTAGAGTTTGTGAGTCATCATATGACCTTTGCCCTACTTGCTTATATATGTTCTTGGAGATTGATTTGCTTTTAACCAAGTAAGCAGAATTATTTTGCATTTAATTGCATGCATGTAGATAGGTTTATATAGTTTATTTGCATTGAATAAATGTTCATACCCTTTTCTTGTCCTTCTTTATTCTTAGCATGAGGACATGCTTGGTTTAAGTGTGGGGAGATTTGATAAACCCTGATTTTATGGTTTATCTTGTGCTTAATTTGGGGGATTTTATCACCTTTTCTCACATTTATTCAATGAAATAGCATGGTTTTGCAATTCTCCCTTGATTTGTGCTTAAATGTGAAAACATACTTTTTAGGCCTTAAAATAGCTAAATTTAACTCACTTTAAGTCCATTCGATGCCTTGATATGTTTGTTGAGTGATTTCAGGTTCATAAGGCAAGTATTGGATGGAAGAAGTGAGGAGAAAAGCATGCAAAGTGGGAGAACTCATGAAGAAATGAAGGAACCGTAAAGCTGTCAAGCCTGACCTCTTCGCACTCAAACGACCATAACTTGAGCTAAAGAGGTCCAAATGAGGCGGTTTTAGTTGCGTTAGAAATCTAACATTCGGGGCTTTGAAATGATATAAAATTTACCATATGTTACTTCGTGTTCAGGGGCATGCACGCTGGTGCACGAATTATGAATAACACGTTTCACAACTTGTACCACTAACCAGCAAGTGCACTGGGTCGTCCAAGTAATACCTTACGTGAGTAAGGGTCGATCCCACGGAGATTGTTGATTTGAAGCAAGCTGTGGTTATCTTGCAATTCTCAGTCAGGATATTAATTGGTGGTTATCAATTGACTTGCAAATGAACAAGGGAGCATAAATTAAAAGTTACTTGTTATGCAGTAATGGAGAATATGTTGGAGTTTTGGAGATGCTTTGTCTTCTGAAATTCTGCTTTCCTCTGTTTCTGATTCACGCATGCACGTCCTCCTATGGCAAGCTGTGTGTTGGTGGATCACCGTTGTCAATGGCTACCATCCATCCTTCCAGTGAAAAGGGTCCAAGTGCGCTGTCACCGCACGGCTAATTATCTGCAGGTTCTCAATCATACCGGAATAGGATTTACTATCCTTTTGTGTCTGTCACTACGCCCAGCACTCGTGAGTTTGAAGTTCGTCACAGCCATTTAATCCCAGAATCCTACTCGGAATACCACAGACAAGGTTTAGACTTTTCGGATTCTCATGAATGCTGCCATCAATCTAGCTTATACCACGGAGATTCTGATTAAGGAATCTAAGAGATATTCATTCAATCTGATGTAGAACAGAGGTGATTGTCAGACACACGTTCATGGAGTGAGGAAGGTGATGAGTGTCAAGGATCATCACCTTCTCCATAATGAGGCGCGAATGGATATCTTAGATAGGAACACGCATGTTTGAATGGAAAACAGAAATACTTGCATTAAGTCATCGAGACACAGCAGAGCTCCTCACCCCCAACAATGGAGTTTAGAGACTCATGCCGTCAAAAGTTACAAAGTTCAGATCTAAAAATGTCATGAGATCCAAAGTAAGTCCCTAAAAGTTGTTTAAATACTAAACTAGTAACCTAGGTTTACAGAAAATGAGTAAACTATAACAGATAGTGCAGAAATCCACTTCTGGGGCCCACTTGGTGTGTGCTGGGGCTGAGACTAAAGCTTTCACGTTCCTGGGGCTGTTTTTGGGCGTTCAACGCCAGCTTTGGATCCTTTTCTGGCATTGAACTCCAACTTGCAACTTGTTTCTGGCGCTGGACGCCAGAATTGGGCAGAGAGCTGGCGTTGAACGCCAGTTTATGTCGTCTATCCTTGAGCAAAGTATGGACTATTATATATTACTGGAAAGCCCTGGATGTCTACCTTCCAACGCAATTCGAAGCACGCCATTTGAAGTCCTGTAGCTCCAGAAAATCCATTTTGAGTGCAGGGAGGTCAGAATCCAATAGCATCAGCAGTCCTTTTTCAGCCTGAATCAGATTTTTGCTCAGCTCCCTCAATTTCAGCCAGAAAATACCTGAAATTATAGAAAAATACACAACTCATAGTAAAGTCCAAAAATATGAATTTTTACTAAAAACTAATGAAAATAAACTAAAAACTAACTAGAACATACTAAAAACTATATGAAATTAACCCCAAAAAGCGTATAAAATATCCGCTCATCACAACACCAAACTTAAACTGTTGCTTGTCCTCAAGCAACTAGATAAATAAAATAGAAGACTAATAGGTTGAGAAGCAATAATATCTCAGAGTTTTTTGAGTGAAGCTCAGATTCTAATTAGATGAGCGGGACTAGTAGCTTTTTGCTTCCGAACAATATTGGCATCTCATTTTATCCATTGAAGCTCAGAGTGATTGGCATATATAGGAACTTAGAATTTAGATAGTGTTATTGATTCTCCTATTTCAGTATGATGATTCTTGAACACAGCTATTTTATGAGTCTTGGCCGTGGCCCTAAGCACTTTGTTAAAGTCCCCAATTAGAGGTGTCCAAAGTTCTTAAGCACACTCTTCTTTTTGCTTTGGACCTTGACTTTAACCGCTCAGTCTCAAGTTTTCACTTGACATCTTCACGCCACAAGCACATGGTTAGGGACAGCTTGGTTTAGCCGCTTAGGCCAGGATTTTATTTTCTTAGGCCCTCCTATCCACTGATGCTCAAAGCCTTGGGATCCTTTTTATTACCCTTGCCTTTTGGTTTTTAAGGACTATTAGCTTTTTGCTCTTGCCTTTTTGGTTTTAAGAGCTTTGGCTTTTTCTGCTTGCTTTCTCTTTTTCTTTCTCAAAATTTTTTTTTCTGCAAGCTTTGTTCTTTGCTGCTTTTTCTTGCTTCAAGAATCATTTTTATGATTTTTCAGATTATCAATAACATGTCTCATGTTCATCATTCTTTCAAGAGCCAACATATTTAACAGTCTTAAACAACAAATTCAAAAGACATATGCACTGTTCAAGCATTCATTCAAAAGACAGAAAGCATTACCACCACATGTAACTAATTAGAATTTTTCTTATTAAAAACTTGAAATTTTATTGCCTCTTATTCAAAAGATCTACTATTTTATTCATGTTTGCTGATGATGAGAAAAATAGACTATAACTTAATTGGAGATAAAATCAAAATAGATACTAATTACTACTATATGACTCCTAAGGTAAACTCCTATAATGACAACTATCACAGAGTTAAAGCAGAAATTGGAATTTAACAACCTTTGTTCTGGGAAGTAGATATTCCTCGGATCTGTGGGGTGCTTGGTCCTTCAAGAGATAACTTCTGGCGCTTCAATTCCCTCAAGTCACGCCCTTGCTCCTCTTGTTCTTTAATCAAATAGCAAAGAATTTGACTTTGTTCCTTCTGTTCTTTTATTATCTGTTCTATAGCTTCTTGCATCTTGGTAACTGATGTTTCAAGATACTCCCAGTATTCAGATTGAGGGATTTCTGGGAGAAATTCCTGTGTTTTCTTCTTGATGGGATCATCCTGTGCTTGTTGTTTTTCCATTGATGCTTTGGTGATTGGTTTCTCAACTGAGATATACTCAGTTATTCCCATTCTTACTCCAGCGTCCTTGCAGAGCAGAGAAATCAAGCTTGGGTAAGCCAACCTGGCCTCTTTAGAATTTTTGTTAGCAATTTTGTAGGATTCAGTTGAAATCAGTTGATGAACTTCCACTTCTTTTCCCATCATGATGCAATGGATCATCACTGCTCTTCTAACAGTGACTTCAGAACGGTTGCTAGTGGGCAGCAGAGAATGCCCAATGAAGTCTAGCCATCCTCTGGCGACTGGTTTGAGATCTTCTCTTTTGAGTTGATTTGGAACACCCTTTGTGCTAGTGGTCCACCTGGCTCCAGGAATACATATATCCTCTAGAATCTTATCCAGGCCCTTGTCTGTTCTCATCATTCTCCTGTTGAAAGAGTCTGGATCATCTTTCAGCTGAGGTAGCTTTAAGATCTCCCTGATCTTGTCAGGGTTGGTATGAACAATCTTTCCTCTGACCACGGTCCGATATTCATAGAAAGCAGTGATGCCAGGGCATCTTGGCCAGTTTCACTGACCTTTTCTTTACTGTTTTTAGGTTAGTTTCATGCATTTCTTTAGGAAATAAGCTAGTTTTTGGTAGATATTCACTTATGCCTTGATTCAAGCATACATTGTGCATTTTACATAATTTCATGAGGATTTTGCATAAGTTTAGTGACAAATATTATGTTGCATTACTCATGACTTGGACTAGAGCTTTGATGCACTATATTGCTTGATTTCAGGACCAAAAGGAAGCAAGAAAAGGGGAGGTAACTTTCAAGGTTAATGAGAAAAGTGATTGTCAATAACACTCTCAAAAAGCCATCAATGCCCACGTTAGAGAGTCACGTTAACTAAGTTAACGTGAACTCTAACATGGAGAAGAGAAGTTGAGCCAACGTTAGTGACACTTAACATTGTCACTAACGTTGGCAATTACTCATAAGTGGCCACGTTAGAAGCCACGTTAACCTAGTTAACGTGGACTCTAACGTGAGACCTAGGGGCACATTGGAACGTTAGTGACAATGTTGAATGTCACTAACGTTCTCAAAGGATGGCAAAGGCCACGTTAGAAGCTACGTTAACCTAGTTAACGTGGGCTTTAACGTGAAGCAAGAAGGGGCACACTGGAACGTTAGTGACAATGTTGAGTGTCACTAACGTTCTCGAAGGTTAACAAGGCAACGTTAAAAACCACGTTAACCTAGTTAAGTTCTCTAGTGATTTGGCTAAGTGTTAGTGTAGTATGGATGAATAAAGGAAAAAAGATTACTAAGTCTCGCATGGGTTTGGGCCTACATAGATTAGGCAACACTTCTAAAGCGCACCCAAAACTTAACAAATGGGTTACTTTTTAAAAGCGCTCCCTTTGGTCAAAAAAGTGTATCTATAGCTTTTTAGATTTGGCTACGCTTTATAAGTGATATTTAAAATATCTAAGGAGACGCTTTTGAAGTGATGCCTCAATAGTGTTTTCTTTTCTCTTATAAAAGGGCACCATGCGAAAAAGTGTAGCCTATTCCAAGAATAGGCTACGCTTTTCAAATGTAGCTTAAAAAAAGTGTGGCTGAATGGGTGTTTTTCTTGTAGTGCCCATACCACCAAACACCTCCATATGATCCTAACCCTTATCCACCATACCAACAACCATATGAACCATACATAGAACCACAACAATTCCAACACAATTACTCCCAAGAACCACCACCTCAATATACACCATCTCCATATCATTATCAAGATGAACCACCTTCCAATTATGAGCCCTTTCTCCCGACCAATGAACCCTCCTATCCACCCCAAGCCTCAATACATGATTCTCTCACTTCACTACTTCAAGGGCAAAGAGAGATGTTGGTGCACGAAATCACAATCACACTTTTGCAATTCCACACAACTAACCAGCAAGTGCACTGGGTCGTCCAAGTAATACCTTACGTGAGTAAGGGTCAATCCCACATAGATTGTCGGCTTGAAGCAGCTATGGTTATTTTGTAAATCTTAGTCAGGAGATTAATGATAACAGTGGTTATATTTATGAAAAAATAAATAACATAAATTAAACAGTACTTGTGATTCAGTAATGAGAACAGATTGAGGTTTTGGAGATGCTCTGTCTTCTGAATCTCTGCTTTCCTACTGTCTTCTTCTTCACGCACGCAAGGCTCCTTCCATGGCAAGCTGTATGTTAGTGGATCACCGTTGTCAATGGCTACCAGCCGTCCTCTCAGTGAAAAGGGTCCATGTACATGGCTAATCATCTGTCGATTCTCACTAATGTTGGAATAGGATCCATTGATTCTTTTGCACACTATCACTGCGCCCAGCATTCATGAGTTTGAAGTTCATCACAGTCATCCCTTCCCGGATCCTACTCGAAATACCACAGACAAGGTTTAGACTTTCTGGATCTCAGGAATGCTGCCAATCGATTCTAGCTTATACCACGAAAATTCTGATCTCACAGATTTGAATGCTCTGTTGTCAGGAGAGGCAATCAAACTCATGAACCAGGAACCAAAGAGATACACACTCAATCTAAGGTAGAACGGAAGTGGTTGTCAGGCACGTGTTCATAGGTTGAGAATGGTGATGAGTGTCACGGATCATCAGATTCATCATGTTGAAGTGCGAGTGAATATCTTAGAATAGAAACATGCGTGATTGAATGGAAAACAGTAGTAATTGCATTAATCCATCGAGACACAGCAGAGCTCCTCACCCCCAACTATGGAGTTTAGAGACTCATGCCGTAGAAGATACAAAATTTAGATGTAAAAATGTCATGAGGTACATAGTAAGTCTCTAAAAGTAGTTTTTATACTAAACTAGTGATCTAGGTTTACAGAAAATGAGTAAACTAATATAGAAAGTGCAGAAATCCACTTCCGGGGCCTACTTGGTGTGTATTTGGGCTTAGCATTTAAGCTTTCACGTGCATAGGCTGCTCCTGGCATTTAACTCCAACTTTTGTGCCAGTTTGGGTGTTTAACTCCAACTTTTATGCCAGTTCTAGCGTTTAACGCCGAATAGGGTAGAAACTTGGCGTTAAACACCAGTTTGCGTGATCTCAGCTCAGGCAAAGTATGTACTATTATATATTGCTGGAAAGCCCAGGATGTCTTCTTTCCAACGCAATTAAGAGCGCACCAATTGGGTTTCTGTAGTTCCAAAAAATCCATTTCGAGTGTAGGGAGCTCAGAATCCAACAGCATCTGTAGTCCTTTTTTAGCCTCTGAATCAGATTTTTGCTCAGGTCCCTCAATTTCAGCCAGAAAATACCTAAAATTATAGAAAAATACACAAACTCATAGTAAAGTCTAAAAATGTGAATTTTGCATAAATACTAATAAAAACATAGTAAAAACTAACTAAAACATACTAAAAACTATGTAAAAACAGTGCCAAAAAGCGTATAAATTATCCGCTCATCAGATGCAAAGGATGACACTAGAATTCGCAGCTGCCTTGACCGAGTTGGTAAGTCGATTCGCATCCCAACGTTTGGACATTCAAGGAGCTCCCATGGCCTCATGTGGAGAATCTAATGAAGAATGGAGCATGACGGAGAGATCAGAAACTCTGGTGGAAAATGAGAAATGTGACTTTGTATTGGAACAATTGGAGGAAGCCGTATTTGTTGAAGAGGAAGAAATGGTTGAAGACTTAGGAGATGCTGAACCTCCATGGAAATCTAGAGTTGTAGAGTATTCCTCCAAGAAGCTTGAATTTGATGTTCAGGAGGATAGTGCACAACCTCCAAGGCATGTTCCCCATTAATGGAAGGAATAGGGCAAGAAACAAGTTCCTTTGGTGATAAAGATCCCACATCACATCCTCTTAGTGATGAACTTGCATCCACAATTGAACCCCTTGAGTTTGAAGAACCTTCTCCGAGTGAATCTGAAAGTGATGTTGAGGTAGACTTTTCTCAACCTCCAACTTATGACTTGAGTGATGGGGAAGAATTAGAAGAATTTGATAAGGAAGAGGTTACAGTGAAGGAAGCATGTCAAGAGGTGTTATCAAGGAAGAGCACAAGGGAGGGAAGCTTGCAACATCATTAGAAACACCTCTCCTTAAGCCATCACCATCCAACACAACATTCAAGTGGATAAAATTTTTACCCTAAAGCTTTAATTTCTCGCTTGAATATGGTTTGCTTGTGACGGATGGGCAACTAAGAGCTCTTTGTGGCTTTGAGAGTAAAAGGGAGATGTTTAGTGGTTGGCAACACAATCCTAGGTTCATTATGGTTGGCAGTTCAAGGTCTAAAGGCAATGGTTGGTATAGTTCTCAATTGATTGGGTCTAGGAAGATGTCTTGGTGCTTAAATGATAATTCTTCAACCTTGTCACCCAAATTGAAGCATGAAGATCAAGAAGAAAGGGTGATGACAAACAAGGTTTGGGATCCCAAAATACACATCAACCATCATCAATCTTGGGGCCTTGTCACTTGTTCAAATTTGCTTGGAAGCTTGATGCGCCTAGTTTAGGATCCCAGAGGCTACTGGAAATGCAAACGTTAGTGGGGATTCAAGGAAGAGTTCAAGCATAAGCCACCCTAGCAAGGACCCCACAAAATGTCCAACTTAAGGACAATAACTAAAACTGCTAGGCGGGAGACAACCCACCATGGTAAACTCTTTCCATCTCTCTTGTAGATATAATCAATGAATGAATTGAGTTGCCATTGTTTGATAGTTTTCTTCTTTCCATACTCTTATATATCTTGCTTTGATTGCTTGGTTGCTTGTTAGATTTATGTTTGAGTTGGGATAGTTATTTTGAATTGCATTTTGGTTGAATTGCAAGTGTTGTTTGAATAATCTTTAGAAAAATATTTTTTTTCAAAAACTTAAAAAAATTTTTGGTTAAGTTTAAGTTTTGGTTGGTCTAGAGTGCTTATAGGTTAGGAGAGTATTTAATTCTGTTTTTATGCTTCTTTGTTAAAAAAAAGTGCATCTCACGCGTGCGCCTGGACGACGTGCACGCGTCGAATCTTAATGATGCAATTCTGCAGCCTCGTACAAAATCTAGAGAGTTAGGCTGAGGGTGTGCAAAAACTGTGCATCGAGCACAAATTTCACCCACGCATACGCGTGATCCACGCGTACGCGTCATACCCTCTTTTCTTCTCTCATGCCCAAGCATAATCGATGCGTACGCGTGGAGGCCCCGTTCGATCCTGCAACGCTCACGCGTCAGCCATGCGTACGCGTAGATTTGAAATTGATAACCCCTGACGTGAGGAGCCCTAGATCATTCACGTGAAACCCCTTCGCCCTCCAACGTCTCTCTGTCTTCATTAATCTCCTCCTACCTCCATAACCACCACCATCAACCACACACCACCACTGCTTCGGCGACCCCGAACCGCCGCTGTCCTATCCTCCCCTTCTCTTTCCTTTTTTCTTTCTTACTCTTCTCCCTTCCTTCTCTCTGCCGTTCACCTTCTCCTCTGCCACCAAGCACCGCCGCAGCCACCCATTGCCGCCGGTGACCTCCACCCTCCAACTACAACCAACCACCTTCCTTTCCCTTTCTTCTCTATCCATTTTCCCTAATCACCTTTGCTTCTGCGATCCAGACCCTGCTTCCCTGTCAAAACCACCGGTTCTGTTCCCGCCACCATCGGACCGCCGCTTTTGTCGCCTTTGGTCGACAGCTCACCCATCCTTTCCGTTCCCATTTCTGTCTTCCTCCAGGTTCCAGTCCCTTTTCCATTTTCAATTTTTGTTAATTAAGTTTGATTTTGATTTTAGTAGTTTGTTTAATTTCTATTTAATTAGTTAGTTTAGACTTCTAGGTGGTTAGGTAGTTTTTAGGATTTTAGTTAGTGGATTTAGGTCAGGCTTTTGCTGCTGTTATTGTCTGGAATGACTGATCCTCTTATGTTTTGCTGAGTGATTATGATGTTGATTTTCTTTTGGTTATGCTATATATTGCTGTTGTTGCTAATTCTGCTGCTGCTGTCCAATTCATATGGATTTACTGTGGTTTATACCGATTGAGTTATTCTGAGTTCATATGACTTGACATTTTGTTGCTTGTTTAATCCAAGAACGTTTAATTTACTGCCGGAATACTGCCGAATTTTTTCAAAAATTGTTATGTTTTAACTCCCAACTCAGGAATTGATTTTGGTACATTTTTACTTAGGTTTCATTTGGTTTTTACCAAACTCAAGTCATGAGTTGGTTGGTTAGAATTTCTGTTCTCTTTGGTTCCCCAGTGAATTACTTGATTAAGGATTATAACAAGCTATTTGATGGATTTCTGTGTCAAATAGGCCCTTGTTAACCAATTACATTTGGACCCCTTCTACGTTTAAATCTTTCAAGTTAGGTTCCCAATTTTCCTACTTCATGTTCTTATTTCAATCTTAAATTTTCCTTGACCATTGAAGTTGTTTCAAAGATCTTCCATTTTGGCCTAATCATGTCCCTTTTTTATTGAGGTTCTTTTAAGTTGTAATTATTGGTTCAATTTCACTTATGTAGCTGTTTTCATTGTTTCAATTCACTTTGGGTTACACGAGTACATTTTTACCTTTTCCACACCAATTTTTGCACTCAAGTAATCAAACACATTGATGATGACTTTCATTTCTCTTTTATGCTCATGTTGCATTACATATTTCATCATCAATGACTTGTATTGCATTTCATGAATGTGAGTGTGCTTGTCTCTTGAAATTTTTAAAACTATCCTGGTTAAGATAAAAAAACAGTTATGCCACTGACTTTTACTTCTCTTTTCTAACTTTTGATTTAATTAACCTTCTAACTTTTCATTTTAATTTTCTCTTTTTCTAATTAACTCTTTTTAAATTCTTTTGAGGCATAGCAAATTTCTATTTCTTAACGAACAAGCATCTTAAATCTTAATGTGTTTCATTTCTTGGAATGTAATTTTTTATTTATTTTTGAATCATGCTTTCCTTCTATTCCAAGAAATTACATTTTATACACTCACTTCATGATTCAGTTTTAACTCCTCTATTTCCTATTTTCTGTCTGTACTGATTTTATACTGTTTGCCTTTCTGTCCCTCTGCCTCTATTTGATATTTTGTATCCTGTAAATTCTATTTTTTCAGGATGTCTGATAAAAAAGGAAAAGGCAAGGCTAAGGCCGGCTCGACCAAAAGAAAGAGATCACAGTCATCCGTTGCAATCTCGGATGAATTTTGGTGTGAAAAGCAGTTTGCTGAGAAGGAGGAGGCTGATCAGACTATACCTGCTTCTGACTCAGTTAAATTTGCTAATATATACTATGAACTCAAGTTTCCGCACTTCATGGAGAATCAAAAACTCTACATGGAGAAGCAGCTCAGAATACCAACCGAGTTGAGAAAATACACTGAACACCAAATTGAACAACGCGGTTGGGTATTTCTGGATAGAAAGCTGGTGGAAGTGAACGCATGATGGGTTCGAGAGTTTTATTCCAACTATTATAGGACGGCCTTTGATGCTGTTCAGCTTTGGGGTAAACAGATTCTGGTCACAGAGGAAGCAATAGAAGAGATCCTCCATTTCAGGCCAAAGACAGAGGATAAAGATGGTTTTCAGAAGGCCAAGGAGGCTATCAGATTTATGGATTTTGATTGGGATGCCGTTCATCGTACCATAGCTGTCCATCCCGACGTTCCGTGGGTATTTGAAAAGTCAAAGCTGACTCCACAGGGCATCAAGGTGGATTATCTCAATGAATAGGCTAGGTTGTGGCAACAGATATTGAGCAACTACGTCATGCCTAGCACTCACGAGTCGGAGGTGCCAGCAGACATGATTATTCTTATTTGGTGTGTCTTGGAAGGAAAGGACATGTACCTTCCAAGACTCATCCGGAAGTATATGGCCATAGTACATGTCAGAGGCACTTTGGCATTCCCATGTTTGATCACCCAGATGGCTAGTCGAGTTGAGGTAGCTTGGGAGCCTCAAGATGAGAGACCACCGATTGCTGACCGCAAGAAGGTTATTCCGCACGGCAAGCAGTTTGGACCTCTAGGCCGCCGAGCACCCACTACTACTCCCACAGATGTGGCCACATCCTCAACAGCACCTTCAGCACCACCTACATCAGTAGCGCCATCATTCACTTCACAGCCGACATACCTTCTTGTGCAATGCCTCTTTGAGCGTATAAATCAGATGGAGCGTCACAACAAGCGACACTACGCACATCTGAGACTGATTGTGACTTCTGGGGGCACTGACATCCCCTTTGAGTCTGACACTCCTTCGGAGCATTCTAATGATGAAGAGGACCAGCAGGAGGAGGACCAGTAGGAGGTTGCACAGCATGAGGAGACTCAGGCTGAGCAGCTGACAGAGTCACAAACACCTGCAGCTAACAGCAGAGCAGTTGGCAACGATCCTTCTCACCCAGCTTGATTGTGGAGCTTCGAGGACGACACTAAACTTTAAGTGTGGGGAGGTCACCTTCGTCGGTAGAGTTATATTTTGGAGAACCATTCCAGACATTCCTGCTTTTATTTTGTTTTACTTTTCAGTATTTGCATTTTTACTTTATTGCACTTTTGGATTCTTGTATATATTATAGGGGTGTTCATGGTTCAGTTTTTTCATAAACTGAACTGAAACTGCACTAAACCATTTTAAATGGTTTAGAAACTAAACCAAACTACTTTGTCAAATAAGAAACTGGTTTTAAACCAGTTTACAATACAGTGCACCAGTTTAAACCAGTTCATAA
>NC_029790.2:42413240-42414334 GCF_000816755.2 Arachis ipaensis
TCACTTTCTCTCCTTCCCTATTCCCCTATTCCCCTCTTCTCTCTCTCTCTCTCCCTCTTTCTCTTTCTCTTTGTCTCTCTCACTTTCTCTCCCTCTCTCTCTTCCTCTCTCTCTCTTGCGCTGTTTCTTCCCCTCCCTTCTCTCTATTTGTCTCTCTCCTCCTCCTCCTCCTCTTTCTCTCTTTTTTCTATCTCTCCTTCTCTCCTATTTTTTTCTCTTTTCTCTCTCCCTCATTTTTTCTCTTATTTTGGAGAAAAGAGAGAGAGAGAGAGAGAGAGAGAGAGAGAGAAGAGGGATATAGAGTGAGAGAAAGTTGAGTGAGAAAGAGAAAAGAGAGAAAGGAAGGGAAGAAAGAGGAGAAAGAGAGAGAGGAGGGCAAAGAAAGAGAGAGAAGAGGAGAGAGAAAGAAGGGAAGAGGGAGAGAGAAATAAAGAGAGAAAAGAGAAAAGGAAGAAAGGGAAAAAAGAGAGAGAAGAGAGAGAAAGAGGAGGGGAGAAAGAGGAGAGAGAGGAAGGGGAGAGAGAGAGAGAGAGATAAAGAGTATGTAAAAACTAATTTTAGAGTTTAAATAAAACCAGTTTTAATTTGGTTTAAAACTAAACTGAACCATAAAAACTGGTTTTTAATAAACTGGTTTCCATAAAAACTATGGTTTCAGTTCAGTTTTTTATTTAAAAAAACTGGTTTATTTAAAACAGTTTCAGTTCAGTTTCAATTCAGTTCAGTGAAACCAGTTTTTTTGCACACCCCTAATATATTATTTGTTTTGAATACTTTTTAGTTTGTTGCATTTTGCACTTTTGCTTGTATATACCTTAGATTTCTAGTTTGATTTGCACTTTTTAGTTTGATAGTATATATATAGTTGATAGTAAGAATTATTGTCGGTCTAGAATTTCTCTTAATAGAAAAGGAATTTCTTCTTTGTAAGCATAGCTCCAAACCAACAAATAACTCTCAAATCAAATTTTAAAACATTGGTTGTCACAAGTACAAACACCAATAAAAATTAACCGAAGTATTTAAACCTCGGGTTGTCTCACAAGGAATTGCAATGAAGTGATCAATTATTGGCTATGAAGGAACACGAGGGG
>NC_029790.2:42415291-42417075 GCF_000816755.2 Arachis ipaensis
GAGAGAGAGAGGAGGGGGAGAAAGAGGAGAGAGGGAGGAAGGGGAGAGAGAGAGAGAGTGAAGGGAGAGAGAGATAAAGAGTATATAAAAATTAATTTTAGAGTTTAAATAAAACCAGTTTTAATTTGGTTTAAAACTAAACTGAACCATAAAAACTGGTTTTTAATAAACTGGTTTTCATAAAAACTATCGTTTCAGTTCATTTTTTATTTAAAAAAACTGGTTTATTTAAAACAGTTTCAGTTCAGTTTCAATTCAGTTCAGTGAAACCAGTTTTTTTGCACACCCCTAATATATTATTTGTTTTGAATACTTTTTAGTTTGTTGCATTTTGCACTTTTGCTTGTATATACCTTAGATTTCTAGTTTGATTTGCACTTTTTAGTTTGATAGTATATATATATATATATATATATATATATATATAGTATTTTAGTTTATTAGTTGTGATTGAAAAAATGCACATAATTGAGCTTAGTTTATTCCATTGCATATGAGAAACTGATTTGGTTGAAAATAGGATTAAACCTGGAATTTTGAACTTTTCACAATCACATCATATCATTTAGTATATATATAAAATAAATGTTGGTCAATTTGATGAAATTTCAAGGAATGTTTCTTTTCTTAAAAAGGGCATTAATATTCAAATTGATTTGCGTTGAAACTTTTTGAAACTTGCATGATGTATATATATAGTTTGGAATATGGTTTTTGAGCTAAGAACACACAACCCGTGAGTTTTTTAGCCTAATTGTATGGTTGCATTATTTAACCATGATTTTGATTCTTGTGTGTTTTCTTCTCTACGATTGCATTCTTTGGTTTGTTCCATTCTATATGTCCATTATTTAGTGTATATTCATGTATTTATATGATTGAGGCCATCATTTGATTATAGCTTCCTTGACCCAAATAGCCTACCATTTCATTTACCTTGTTTGCCACTTTGAGCCTTTTTAACCCCCTTTTGTTCTTTATATTACCACAGTACTAGTCTTAAAGGGAAAAATAATTAATTGTCCTATTTGAATCTTTGGTTAGCTTAAGATAGTGAGTGTATTTGTTAATTAAGTATGGGAAAATATGGAAACTTTGGTTGATGAGAATGTATTTTATTTTTATTGAGAAATTGGTGCGCAGAATTGTGATCATCAACAATGGCGCCAAAGACTTGGTGCTCTCAAACGTGAATCACACTTTGTCACAACTTCGCACAACTAACCAGCAAGTGCACTGGGTCGTCCAAGTAATAAACCTTACGTGAGTAAGGGTCAATCCCACGGAGATTGTCGGCTTGAAGCAAGCTATGGTCACTTTGTAAATCTCAATCAGGTGGATTCAAATGGTTATGGTGAAGTGATAATAAATATAAATAAAATATAAACTAGGATAGAGATACTTATGTAATTCATTGGTGAGAATTTCAGATAAGTGTATAGAGATGCTTTCATTCCTCCTGAACCTCTGCTTTCCTACTGTCTTCATCCAATCATTCCTACTCCTTTCCATGGCAAGCTGTATGTTGGGCATCACCGTTGTCAATGGCTACATCCCGTCCTCTCTGTGAAAATGGTCCAATGCGCTGTCACTGCATGGCTAATCATCTGTCGGTTCTTGATCATACTGGAATAGGATTTACTATCCTTTTGCATCTGTCACTACGCCCAGCACTCGCGAGTTTGAAGCTCGTCACAGCCATCCCTTCCCAGATCCTACTCGGAATACCACAGACAAGGTTTAGACTTTTCAGATCTCAAGAATGGCCATCCATGGGTTCTAAC
>NC_029790.2:42417095-42420623 GCF_000816755.2 Arachis ipaensis
GTTGAAAATACATAAGTGATAATGGTCCAGGCATGGCCGAATGGCCAGCCCCCATAAAGGTCTAAGATAGCATAAAACTGATCAAAGATGTCTAATACAATAGTAAAGGGTCCTATTTATATCAGACTAGTTACTAGGGTTTACAGAAATGAGTAAATGATGCAGAAATCCACTTCAGGGGCCCACTTGGTGTGTGCTTGGGCTGAGCATTGAGCTTTACACGTGTAGAGGCTTCTCTTGGATTTGAACGCCAGTTTGTAACCTGTTTCTGGCATTTAACTCCACTTTGCAACCTGTTTCTGGCGTTTAACTCCAGAATGCAACATGGAACTGGCGTTGAACGCCAGTTTGCGTCATCTAAACTCGGACAAAGTATGGACTATTATATATTGATGGAAAGCCCTGGATGTCTACTTTTCAACGCAATTGAGAGCGCACCATTTGGAGTTTTGTAGCTCCAGAAAATCTACTTTGAGTGAAAAAAGGTCAGAATCCAACAGTATATGCAGTCCTTCTTCAACCTCTGAATCTGATTTTTGCTCAAGTCCCTCAATTTCAGCCAGAAAATACCTTAAATTACAAAAAAACACACAAACTCATAGTAAAGTCCAGAAATGTGATTTTTATTTAAAAACTAATAAAAATATACAAAAAACTAATCAAATCATACTGAAAACTATGTAAAAATAATGCCAAAAAGCGTATAAATTATCCGCTCATCACAACACCAAACTTAAATTGTTGCTTGTCCCCAAGCAACTGAAAATCAAATAGGATAAAAAGAAGAGAATATACTATAAATTCTAAAATATCAATGAAACTTAGCTCCAATCAGATGAGCGGGACTTGTAGCTTTTTGCCTCTTGAATAGTTTTGGCATCTCACTTTATCCATCGAAGTTCAGAATGATTGGCATCTATGAGAACTCAGAGTTCAGATAGTGTTATTGATTCTCCTAGTTTAGTATGTTGATTCTTGAACACAGCTACTTTATGAGTCTTGGCCGTGGCCCTAAGCACTTTGTTTTCCAGTATTACCACCGGATACATAAATGCCACAAACACATAACTGGGTGAACCTTTTCAGATTGTGACTCAGCTATGCTAAAGTCCCCAATTAGAGGTGTCCAGGGTTCTTAAGCACACTCTTTTTTTTCCTTTGGACCTTGACTTTAACCGCTCAGTCTCAAGTTTTCACTTGACACCTTCACGCCACAAGCACATGGTTAGGGACAGCTTGGTTTAGCCGCTTAGGCCATGATTTTATTCCTTTAGGCCCTCCTATCCACTGATGCTCAAAGACTTGGATCCTTTTATTTACCCTTGCCTTTTGGTTTTAAGGGCTGTTGGCTTTTTGCTCTTGCCTTTTGGTTTAAAGAGCTTTTGGCTTTTTCTGCTTGCTTTTTCTTTTTCTTTTTCTTTTTTCTCTTTTTTTTCTCTATTTTTCTCTTTTTTTTTTCGCAAGCTTTTGTATTCACTGCTTTTTCTTGCTTCAAGAATCATTTTTATGATTTTTCAGATCTTTAAATAACATTTCTCCTTTTTCCTTATTCTTCAAGAGCCAACATATTTAACATTCATAAACCACAATATCAAAAGACATATGCACTGTTCAAGCATTCATTCAGAAAACAAAAAGTATTGTCACTACATCAAAATAATTAAACTAGTTTCAAGGATGAATTTGAAACCATGTACTTCTTGTTCTTTTGTTTTTAGAACATTTTTTTATTTAAGAGAGGTGATGGATTCATAGGACATTCATAACTTTAAGGCATAGACACTTAGACACTAGTGATCATATAGTGAAGACACAAACATAAATAAAACATAAAGCTCAAAAATTAAAAACAGTAAAATAAATAGACAAGGAGATTAAGGAATGAGTCCACCTTAGTGACGATGGCGTCTTCCTCTTCTTGAGGAACCAATGGTGCTTTTGAGCTCCTCTATGTCTCTTCCTTGCCTTTGTTGCTCCTCCCTCATAGCTCTTTGATCTTCTCCAATCTCATGGAGAATGATGGAGTGCTCTTGGTGTTCCACCCTTAGTTATCCCATGTTGGAACTTAATTCTCCTAGGGAGGTGTTGATTTGCTCCCAATAGTTTTGTGGAGGGAAGTGCATCCCTTGAGGTATCTCAGGGATTTCATGGTGGGGAATTTCTTCTTGCTCTTGTTGAGGTCCATGATCTCTTGTTTGTTCCATCCTTTTCTTAGTGATGGGCTTGTCCTCTTCAATGAGGATGTCTCCCTCTATGTCAATTCCAACCGAATTGCAGAGGTGGCAGATGAGGTGAGGAAAGGCTAACCTTGCCAAAGTAGAGAACTTGTCAGCCACCTTGTAGAGTTCTTGAGGTATAATCTCATGAACTTCCACTTCCTCCCCAATCATGATACTATAGATCATGATGGCCCGGTCTACAGTAACTTCAGACCAGTTGCTAGTAGGAATGATTGAGCGTTGAATAAACTCCAACCATCCTCTAGCTACAGGCTTAAGGTCCAATCTTCTTAATTGAACCGGCTTGCCTCTTGAGTCAATTTTCCATTGAGCTCCTTCCACACATATGTCCATGAGGACTTGGTCCAACCTTTGATCAAAGTTGACCCTTCTAGTGTAGGGGCGTGCGTTTTCTTCCATCATTGGCAAGTTGAACGCCAGCATTACATTTTTCGGACTGAAATCTAAGTATTTCCCTCAAACCATGGTGAGCCAATGCTTTGGATTCGGGTTCACACTTTGATTATGGTTCCTAGTGATCCATGCATTTGCATAGAACTCTTGAACCATTAAGATCCCAACTTGTTGAATGGGGTTGGTGAGAACTTCCCAACCTCTTCTTTGGATCTCAAGTTGGATCTCCGGATACTTATTCTTTTTGAGCTTGAAAGGAACCTCAGGGATCACTTTCTTCTTGGCCACAACTTCATAGAAGTGGTCTTGATGGACCTTTGAGATGAATCTCTCCATCTCCCATGACTCAGAGGTGGAAGCAATTGCCTTCCCTTTCCTCTTTCTTGAGGATTCTCTGGCCTTAGGTGCCATTGATGGTTATGGAAAAACAAAAAGCAATACTTTTTACCACACCAAACTTAAAATGTTTGCTCGTCCACGAGCAAAAGAAGAAAGAAAGAAGGAGAAGAGGAAGAAAATGGAGGAGATGTAAGGAGAAGGTGTATTCGGCCAAGGGGAAGAAGAGAGGGTTGTGTGAAAATGAAGAAGGAATGAGAGGTTTATATGGGAGTGTGGGGAGGGTTAGGGTTCGGTCATTAGGGTTGGGGTTGGGAGGAAAAATAGTTTGAATTTTGAAGGTAGGTGGGGTTTTTGGGGAAGAGAGGATAGATGTGAGTGGTGAAGAGATGATGGGGAAGAGTGAGTGAGGTGATTGGTGAAGGATATTTGGGGAAGAGAGTTATGAAAAGAAGACGAGAGAAGAAGGTAGGTGGGGATCCTGTGGGGTTGGTGCACGAATTATGAATCACACTTTTCACAACTCGTACCACTGACCAGCAAGTGCACTGGGTCGTCC
>NC_029790.2:42420823-42422583 GCF_000816755.2 Arachis ipaensis
AAAAAAAAGATAAAGATATGATAAAAAGATTTATTTGGAAAAGATAAGATAGAAGATATGATAAGAGAGGATATAGTTTAAAATTGAGAGGATATGAAAGATTTTTGAGAAAGATAGATTTAATTTTTGAAAAAGATAAAGTGGAGGTTTTGAAAAAGATATTGATGAGTTGAAAAGATAGATTTGTAAAAAAAAAGATTTGAAAAGAGTTGGATTGAATTTGGAAAGATGGATTTTTAGAAATTAAGGATTTTAGAAATCAGGGTTCTTAACATGTTCATGTAAAAATCATGCATTGAAACATAAAATTTGAAATTAGAATGGAAATACGTGTGAAAAAAATGAATTTGGCTCCTCCCTGCCTTCCTGGCGTTTGAACGCCCAAACACTGCCTGTTTTGGGCGTTCAGTGCCCAAATGCTGCTCTCCTAGGCGTTCAACGCCCAGCTGCTGCCATTACTTGCGTTCAACGCCCAGTGGGTGCCCATTTCTGGCGTTGAACACCCAGATTGCTACCATTACTGGCGTTCAGCGCCCAGTGGATGCCCATTTTGGGCGTTGAATGCCCAAAATGCACTTTTACTGGCGTTTTCTTGCCAGTGAGCTCTTTTTCTCTGTTTTGTGTGCCGAGGTCTTCTGTAAATGATTATTTACCTTGTTGTCAATGAACTCTATATAAACAAATAAAAATAAAAAGAGAAATAGGGCAAAATGCTTAGAGGATTTTTTTTTTTTCTGCAAGCTTTGTTCTTTGCTGCTTTTTCTTGCTTCAAGAATCATTTTTATGATTTTTCAGATTATCAATAACATGTCTCATGTTCATCATTCTTTCAAGAGCCAACATATTTAACAGTCTTAAACAACAAATTCAAAAGACATATGCACTGTTCAAGCATTCATTCAGAAGACAGAAAACATTGCCACCAGATTTAACTAATTAGAATTTCTCTTATTAAAACTCGAAATTTTATTGCCTCTTATTCAAAAGATCTACTACTTTATTCATGTTTGCTGATGATGAGAAAAATAAACTATAGCTTAATTGGAGATAAAATCAAAAATAGATACTAATTACTACTATATGACTTCTAAGGTAAACTTCTATAAGGACACTGTCACAGAGTTAAGGCAGAAATTGGAAATTAACAACTTTTATTCTGGGGGAACGGGAGTTCCTCTGATCCTTGGGGTGCTTGGTCCTACAAGAGAAGACTTTTGGCGCTTCAATTCCCTTAAGTCACGCCCCTGCTCCTCTTGTTCTTTAAACATATAGGTCAGCATTTGACTGTGTTACTTCTGTTCTTTTATTATTTGCTCCATAGCTTCCCGTATCTTAGTAACGGACATCTCAAGATACTCCCAGTATTCAGATTGAGGGATCTCTGGGAGGAATTCCTGTGCTCTCTTCTTGATGGGATCTTCCTGTGCTTGTTGTTTTTCCATTGATGCTTTGGTGATTGGCTTTTCAATTAGGATATACTCAGTTATTCCCTTCCTTACTCCAGCGTCCTTGCAGAGCAGAGAAATCACGCTTGGATAAGCCAACCTGGCCTCTTTAGAATTTTTGTTAGCAATTTTGTAGAGTTCAGTTGAAATCAGCTGATGAACCTCCACTTCCTTCCCCATCATGATGCAATGGATCATCACTGCTCTTTTAACATGCCTCCCTTTTTTGGGACGACTTGGACAGGGCTCACCCAAGGGCTATCAGAAATAGGATAAATAATCCCAGCCTCTAGTAGTTTGGTGACCTCTTTCTGT
>NC_029790.2:42424058-42436847 GCF_000816755.2 Arachis ipaensis
GTAAAGCTGTTTATTGCAGAAGTGAGTGCCCCCATCACTGATTAGTACTCTAGGGACACCAAACCTGCTAAAGATATGTTTTTGGAGATTTTGAGGATAAGGTATCTTGGCTTTATATTCTTCAACCTTAGTTACTGCAGGTTTATTGCCTACAGAAGTGGTTGAAGAAGCCTTTTTAGAGGGGTTGTTATCAGCATTTGTGTGTGTCTGATCCCTTACTGGCACTTGAATGCCAGAGTTAGAAGTTGGAGTGAAACTGGACGCCAGCTCTTTGTCTGCTTCTGGCGTCTGAACGCCAGAACTGTGCCCATTTTGGGCGTTCAGCGCCAGATCTTGCCCATTTTGGGCGTTCAACGCCAGATCCTTGCCCATTTCTGGCGTTGAACGCCAGTCCTGCTGTATTTCTGGCGTTGAACGCCAGTTTTGGCCATGGTCTGGGCGTTCAGCGCCAACCTTCCACCAATTTTCTGGTGCTTTAGCGCCAAAATTATTTTTCCCTAGGGTCTTACTGTCCTCAGGTTTATAGAGTGTAGAGTGTGGGCCAATAGAAGCCACATTGGAGGACCTTGGTGGCTGTTCGCTCACCTCCGAAATGGCCTCCATATTGAGATCCATGGCAATGCCATAGGATCCTCTGTGCCTCTTCTCTAGGCATACACCTACGGATTATTCCATCTGCACATCTCTTAAAGAGATAGTAATGTTTTCCCACTTCTTAGTTGAACTGCTTGGCATTCTTCTGCTATTTGCCTTGACAGCTGCTGCTTTGTTTGCTTAAACTGTTCGTCCATATGTATATTAGCCATCCTTGTTTCTTGTAACATGTCTTTAAATTCGGCTAGCTGCTTTGTCAGAAAGCCCAATTGCTGATTGAATTCAGCAGCTTGTTTCACAGGACTGAGTTCAGCAGTTACTATTTTAACCTCTTCATTCATGGAAGGGTTGCTGCTTAGGTACAGATGCTGATTCCTGGCAACTGTATCAATGAGCTCTTGAGCCTCTTCAATTGTCTTTCTCATATGGATAGATCCACCAGCTGAGTAATCAAGAGACATCTGAGCACCTTCTGCAAGCCCATGATAGAAGATGTCTAATTGAATCCACTCTGAAAACATTTCAGAGGGGCATTTTTGTAGCATCTCTCTGTATCTCTCCCAGGCATCATAAAGAGATTCATTAACTCCTTGCTTGAAGCCTTGGATGTCCAGCCTTAGCTGTGTCATCCTTTTCGGAGGGAAATATTGATTCAGGAATTTTTCTGTCAGCTGTTTCCATGTCCTTATGCTGGCCTTAGGTTGGTTATTCAACCACCTCTTAGCTTGATCTTTTACAGCAAATGGAAACAGTAATAGTCTGTAGACATCCTGATCTATCTCTTTATCATGTACTATGTCAGCAATCTGTAGAAACTGTGCCAGAAACTCTGTAGGTTCTTCCTGTGGAAGACCAGAATACTAGCAATTTTGCTGCACCATGATAATGAGCGGAGGATTCAACTCAAAGCTACTGACTCCAATGGAGGGTATGCAGATGCTACTCCCATATGAAGCAGTAGAGGGGTTAGAATATGACACCAGAGTCCTCCTGGACCAAAATAAGTCTCTAAAAGTTGTTTAAATACTAAACTAGTAGCCTAGGTTTACAAAAAATGAGTAAACTATGATGGATGATGCAGAGATCCACTTCTGGGGGCCCACTTGGTGTGTGCTGGGCTGAGTTTTAAGCAATCCACGTGCAGAGGCCATTTGTGGAGTTGAACGCCAGTTTGGGCGTTCAACTCCAGCTTTTGATCCTTTTCTGGCGCTGGACGCCAGAATTGGGCAGAGAACTGGCGTTGAACGCCAGTTTACGTCATCTATCCTTGTACAAAGTATAGACTATTATATATTGCTAGAAAGCCCTGGATGTCTACTTTCCAACGCAATTGGAAGCATGCCATTTCGAGTTCTGTAGCTCCGGAAAATCCACTTTGAGTGCAGGGAGGTCAGAATCCAATAGCATCAGCAGTCCTTTTTCAGCCTGAATCAGATTTTTGCTCAGCTCCTTCAATTTCAGCCAGAAAAATACCTGAAATTACAGAAAAATAAACAACTCATAGTAAAGTCCATAAATATGAATTTTTCCTAAAAACTAATGAAAATAGACTAAAAACTAACTGAAACATACTCAAAACTATATGAAATTAACCACAAAAAGCGTATAAAATATCCGCTCATCAGGGGTCCACAGATCCAGTGTGGCCAAGGACTTAACATCCCTGCTCCAATTAGGCGTGTAAAACGCCCTTGCTGTGCAATCATGGCGTTTAACGCCAGATTGCTGCTTGTTTCTGGCGTTAAACGCCCAAATGTAGCCTGTTTCTGGCGTTTAACGCCAGGTAGATGCTTGTTTCTGGCATTAAACGCCAGCTTGGTGCTTGTTTCTAGCGTTAAATGCCAGACAAATGCTTGTTTCTGGCGTTTAAATGCCAGAATGCTCCTCCTCCAGGGTGTGCTATTTTTAATGCTATTTTTCATTCTGTTTTTGATTTTTCAGTAGTTTTTATGACTTCACATGATCATCAACCTAAAGAAAACATAAAATAAAATAAAAATAAAAATAAATATAATTAAATAACATTGGGTTGCCTCCCAACAAGCGCTTCTTTAATGTCAATAGCTTGACAGTGAGCTCTCATGGAGCCTCATAGGTAATCAGAGCAAGGTTGGAACCTCCCAACACCAAACTTAGAGTTTGGTTGTGGCCTCCCAACACCAAACTTAAAGTTTAACTGTGGGGGCTTTGGTTGACTCTGCAGTGAGAGAAGCTTTTCATGCTTCCTCTCCATGGTTACAGAAGGAGATTCTTGAGTTTTAAACACAAGGTTGTCCTCATTCAGTTGAAGGACTAACTCTCCTCTGTCCACATCAATCACAGCTCTTGCTGTGGCTAGGAAGGGTCTTCCAAGGATGATGGATTTATCCTCATCCTTCCCAGTGTCTAGGATTAGGAAATCAGCAGGGATGTAAAGGCCTTTAACCTTTACTAACACGTCCTCTACTTGTCCATAAGCCTGTTTTCTTGAGTTGTCTGCCATCTCTAATGAGATTCTGGCAGCTTGCACCTCAAAGATCTCAAGTTTCTCCATTACAGAGAGTGGCATTAAGTTTATTCCTGACCCCAGGTCACACAGAGCCTTCTCAAAGGTCATGGTACCTATGGTACAGGGTATTAAGAATTTGCCAGGATCCTGTTTCTTTTGAGGTAATGTCTGCCTATCCAATGCATTCAGTTCATTGGTGAGCAAGGGAGGTTCATCTTCCCAAGTCTCATTACCAAATAATTTGGCATTCAGCTTCATGATTGCACCAAGGTACTTAGCAACTTGCTCTTTAGTAATGTCTTCATTCTCTTCAGAAGAAGAATACTCATCAGAGCTCATGAAGGGCAGAAGGAGGTTCAATGGAATCTCTATAGTCTCTAGATGAGCCTCAGATTCCTTTGGTTCCTCAAAGGGAAACTCCTTATTGGTCACTGAATGTCCCAGGAGGTCTTCCTCACTAGGATTAACGTCCTCCTCCTTCCTTGTAGGTTCGGCCATGATGGTCAAGTCAATGGCCTTGCACTCTCTCTTTGGATTTTCTTCTGTATTACTTGGGAGAGTACTCGGAGGAGTTTCAGTGACCCTTTTATTCAGCTAGCCCACTTGTGCCTCCAAATTTCTAATGGAGGACCTTGTTTCATTCATGAAACTTACAGTAGCCTTAGATAGATCAGAGACTATATTTGCTAAGCTAGATGGATTCTGCTCAGAATTCTCTATTTGTTGCTGAGTGGATGATGGAAAAGGCATGCTATTGCTAAACCTGTTTCTTCCACCATTATTAAAGCCTTGTTGAGGCTTTTGTTGATCCTTCCATGAGAAATTTGGATGATTTCTCCATGAGGGATTATAGGTGTTTCCATAGTGTTCACCCATGTAATTCACTTCTGCTATTGCAGGATTCTCAGGATCATAAGCTTCTTCCTCAGAAGATGCCTCTTTAGTACTGTTGGATGATTCCTTCAATCCATTCAGACTCTGAAAGATCATATTGACTTGCTGAATCAATATTTTATTCTGAGCCAATATGGCATTCAGAGTATCAATTTTAAGAAATCCCTTTCTCTGAGGCGTCCCATTACTCACAGGATTCCTTTCAGAAGTGTACATGAACTGGTTGTTTGCAACCATGTCAATGAGTTCCTGAGCTTCTGCAGGCGTTTTCTTTAGGTGAATAGATCCACCTGCAGAATGGTCCAGTGACATCTTTGATAGCTCAGATAGACCATCATAGAATATATCCAGGATGGTCCATTCTGAAAGCATGTCAGAAGGACACTTTTTGGTCAGTTCCTTGTATCTCTCCCAAGCTTCATAGAGGGATTCACCTTCCTTCTGTTTGAAGGTTTGAACATCCACTCTAAACTTGCTAAGCTTTTGAGGAGGAAAGAACTTGGCTAAGAAAGTCGTGACCAGCTTATCCCAAGAGTTCAGGCTATTTTTAGGTTGAGAATCCAACCATATTCTAGCTCTGTCTCTTACAGCAAACCGGAAAAGCATAAGCCTGTAGACCTCGGGATCAACCCCATTGGTCTTAACAGTATCACAGATTTGCAAGAATTCAGTTAAGAACTGAAAAGGATCTTCTGATAGAAGTCCATGAAACTTGCAGTTCTGTTGCATCAGAGAAACTAATTGAGGTTTCAGCTCAAAATTGTTTGCTCCAATGGCAGGGATTGAGATGCTTCTTCCATGTAAATTGGAATTTGGTGCAGTAAAGTCACCAAGCATCTTCCTTGCATTGTTATTATTTTCGGCCATGTCTCCTTCTTTTTCGAAAATTTCTGTCTGATTTCCTCCAGAGAGTTGTGCTTTAGCTTCCCTTAGCTTTCTCTTCAGAGTCCTTTCAGGTTCAGGATCAACTTCAACAAGAATATTCTTATCCTTGTTCCTGCTCATATGAAAAAGAAGAAAACAGAAAAGAAAATATAGAATCCTCTATGTCACAATATAGAGATTTCTTATGTAAGTATAAGAAGAGAATAATGGAGGAAGGAAAAGATAAGAATCCAAACACAAGGGAGAGGAATGAGTTCAAATTCTTGGGTGAAAGAGGAGTGTCAGTAAATAAATAAATAATTAGAAGGAGATGAGAGAGAAGAATTTTCGAAAATCATTGAAAAGAAAAGAAAATATTTTTGTTTTTAAATTAACTTTAAAGTTAGAATTCGAAAATACAAAAAAGAAAAATGAAATTAAATTAAAGTAAAAATTAAAACAATTAGTTAATAAAAAATGGATTTTGAAAAAGAGGGAAGGGATTTTCAAAAATTAGAAAGAGAGAGTTAGTTAGGTAGTTTTGAAAAAGATATGAATTAAACAAAAAGATAAGAAGTTAGAAACTAAGTTAGAAAAGATTTTGAAATTGATTTTTAAAAAAAGATGTGATTGAAACTTATTTTGAGAAAGATTTGAAAAAGAAATTTAAAAAGATTTGATTTTGAAAATTAAAGTTGATTACTTGACTAACAAGAAACAAAAAGATATGATTCTAGAATTTAAAGATTGAACCTTTCTTACTAGGCAAGTAACAAACTTAAAATTTTTGAATCAATCACATTAACTGTTGGCATTAATTTCGAAAATATGAAATAGAAATAAGAAAAAGATTTTAGAAAATCATTTTGAAATTTTCGAAAATCATAAAAAAATGAAAAAGATTTGATTTTTGAAAAAGTTTTGAAAAAGATAGAATTTTTAAATTGAAAATTTGATTTGACTCATAAGAAACAACTAGATTTCAAAATTTTTTGAAAAAGTCAACTCAAATATTCGAACGTCAAGATGAACACCAAGAACACTTTGAATGTCAAGATGAACACCAAGAACTTATTTTTGAAAATTTTTAAGAAAAGAAAAACATGCAAGACACCAAATATAAAAAATTTTAATGTTGAGACACTAACAATTCAAGAATGCATATGAAAAATAAGAAAAGACACAAAACAAGAAAATGTAAAGATCAAACAAGAAGACTTGTCAAGAACAACTTGAAGATCGTGAAGAACACATGCATGAGTTTTCGAAAAATGCACAAATTTTAAGAACATGCAATTAACACTAAACTTATGACTTGACACTAGATTCAACCAAGAAACATCAAATTATTTTTGGTTTTATGATTTTATTAATTTTTTTGGATATTTTTCGAAAAATTAATTGGAAAAATAAGGATTTCAAAATTTTTAATAGGAATTCCAAGAATCTTGCAATGTTAGTCTAAAGCTCCAGTCCAGGAATTAGACATGGCTTACTAGCCAGCCAAGCTTTCAGTGAAAGCTCCGGTCCAAAACACTAGACATGGTCAATGGCCAGCCAAGCTTTAGCAGATATAAATCAGACATACAATAGCTGATACTTCATCCAACTTCATTCTATGCTGATAAGTGGAAGCCCCGGTCCAAATGAATTAGACATGGAGTTACAGCCAGCCAGGCTTCAACATGCTTCATGAAACTCTAGAATTCCTTCTTAAAAAATCTGAAGAACATAAATTAATTTTTCTTTTGAAAAACTATTTTTAATTTTTTTTTTGAAATTAAGAATAATAAAAACAAAAAGCTTAAAATTAAAATAAATTTACCTAATCTGAGCAACAAGATGAACCGTCAGTTGTCCAAACTCGAACAATCCCCGGCAACGGCGCCAAAAACTTGGTGCGCAGAATTGTGATCATCAACAATGGCGCCAAAGACTTGGTGCTCTCAAACGTGAATCACACTTTGTCACAACTTTGCACAACTAACCAGCAAGTGCACTAGGTCGTCCAAGTAATAAACCTTACGTGAGTAAGGGTCGATCCCACGGAGATTGTCGGCTTGAAGCAAGCTATGGTCACTTTGTAAATCTCAGTCAGGCATATTCAAATGGTTATGATGAAGTGATAATAAATATAAATAAAATATAAACTAGGATAGAGATACTTATGTAATTCATTGGTGAGAATTTTAGATAAGCGTACAGAGATACTTTCGTTCCTCCTGAACCTCTGCTTTTCTACTGTCTTCATCCAATCATTCTCACTCCTTTCCATGGCAAGCTGTATGTTGGGCAACACCGTTGTCAATGGCTACATCCCGTCCTATCTGTGAAAATGGTCCAATGCGCTGTCACTGCATGGCTAATCATCTGTTGGTTCTCGATCATACTGGAATAGGATTTACTATCCTTTTGCGTCTGTCACTACGCCCAGCACTCGCAAATTTGAAGCTCGTCACAGCCATCCTTTCCCAGATCCTAATCGGAATACCACAGACAAGGTTTAGACTTTCCAGATCTCAGGAATGGCCATCCATGGGTTCTAACTTATACCACGAAGACTCTAATATCTCGGACTCGGTCCTCTGTATTAGATATCTAAGAGATATTCATTCTAGCTTGTTTGCATGTAGAACGGAAGTGTTTGTCAGGCACTGGCCAGCCCCCATAAAGGTCTAAGATAGCATAAAACTGATCAAAGATGTCTAATACAATAGTAAAGGGTCCTATTTATATCAGACTAGTTACTGGAGTTTACAGAAATGAGTAAATGATGCAGAAAATCCACTTCAAGGGCCCACTTGGTGTGTGCTTAGGCTGAGCATTGAGCTTTACACGTGTAGAGGCTTCTCTTGGAGTTGAACGCTAGTTTGTAACCTGTTTCTGGCGTTTAACTCCAATTTGCAACCTGTTTCTGGCGTTTAACTCTAGAATGCAACATGGAACTGGCGTTGAATGCCAGTTTGCGTCATCTAAACTCGGGCAAAGTATGAACTATTATATATTTCTAAAAAGCCCTGGATGTCTATTTTCCAACGCAATTGAGAGCACGCCATTTGGAGTTTTGTAGCTCCAGAAAATCCACTTTGAGTGCAGGGAGGTCAGAATCCAACAGCATCTGCAGTCCTTCTTCAACCTCTGAATCTGATTTTTACTCAAGTTTTAGCCAGAAAATACCTGAAATCACAGAAAAATATACAAAATTATAGTAAAGTCCAGAAATGTGATTTTTATTTAAAAACTAATAAAAATATACTAAAAACTAATCAAATCATACTGAAAACTATGTAAAAATAATGTCAAAAAGCGTATAAATTATCTGCTCATCAGAAATATTGAGAATTTGGGTGTATACTCATGTGAAAGTATAGAAACCATATGCATTGATGTCCTTTGTATATATTATGTTTTCATATAAAAATAAATAAATAAAAATAATAAAAAAATAAAAAAATAAAAAAATAAAAAAATAAAAATAAAAGAAATAAAAAGAAATAAATGAATAGGGGATAAAATTACCCCAATGTTAAGTTCAATGAAAATATCAGTGCATATGTGATGGAATTGGAATTGATACATGAGTGTATGTATATATGTAAAAGTGAGATCGTGGGTGGCTAGGCTTGATCTTAGAATTGTATAGAGAGTGTGTATGTGTTAGGTGAGAACTCAGGTTAGTCAAAGATTCAAATGATAACTCACTTGGTCATACATATATCATCACCCTTACCTTAGCCCCATTACAACATTGAAAAGCCCTCATCATATTTGCATTTGTACACTAAATATTTGTTGATTGGTTAGATGAAGAACAAACTTTTAGAAAGCATGATTAGAGGAGATTTGAGTGGATTAACCCTAAACACTTGAGCAATTAGAGTGCATATATACATCTGGTGAGGGTTCAATTGCTCAATTCCATATGTCCATCTTTGATCATTGCTTATCTTGCAATTTTTGAACTCTTTTGAATAAGTCAATTCAATTGTGAATGTGTTTTGATATGATTGATTTAGCCCTTGATTGTGTATATATGATTTCTTGGAAATTTGACTCACTTTGACCATATATATACAATGTAACTACATGAAAGAGAAGATAAATGTAGCTTGAAACCTATGAAAAGCTCAGATATTCAGTTCTCACTCTTTGATCTTCAATCATTAGCCAATTACTCTTTTTATTGATGAGTAATGTGATAAACCACAATTTTATGGTTTATTTTGTATTGTATTTGGTGGATTTTGTTAACTTTTCTCCCATTTATTCAACAAAATAGCATGCTTTCATGAATTCTCTTAATTGTGCTTAATGGTTAAAAAAATGCTTTTTAGGCCTTTAATTAGTCAAATTTAATTTACTTTAATTTCACTCGATGCCTTGATATGTGTGTTAGTGATTTCAGGATTAAAAGGGTAAGGAATGGATCAAAGGAGTGAAGAGAAAAGCATGCAAGATGGAGAATTCATGGAAAATGAGGATTTGGAACATTCAAGGCGACATGTACGCGTGCGTGCGAAGAAGAAGCTCGTCAAGGTGACGCGTACGCGTGATAAAGGATGTTGCCAAGTGACGCATACGCGTGACAAGCGTCACGTGACCTCATTAAAGGCAACACACTGGGGCGATTTCTAGACTGGCTGAAGCCCAAATCCACTCTTTTCTGAAGCTATTTGATGCAAAACTCATGAAGGAACAGGGGAGAGCAATCAGGACTAGCTTAGTATCATGCTTTAGGTTATATTCTAGAGAGAGAAGCTCTCTCTTCTCTCTAGAAATTAGGGTAGATTAGCTTAATTTCCTTTAGTTCTCTCTTTAATTCTTTTTTTAGTGTAGTTTCATTTATGTTTTCATGTTTTATTGTCTTGGGTCTCTTTGTTTACATTGTTAATTTTCCTTTTATGCCATTTTTATGTTTATGAACTCTTGTTACGTTTGATTTCATTTAATGCAATTTATGTTTTCTATGTTTATTGTTGCTCTCTTCAATTGTTAGTTATTGATTCTTGCATTCGGTAGTTTAGATTTAATATTTCTTATTAATTTTCTATATTTTTATTTTGTGCCTTCCAAGTGTTTGATGAAATGCTTGGTTGGATTTTAAAATAGATTTTTGTGTTCTTGGCCTGGGTTGATGATTTGGAGACTCTTGAATTGTCAAAGTCTCTTGTTGATTGGTAATTGAAGATTGCCGATTAGCTTAAACTTCACTAAATCTAGTCTCCCCCTATGAGTTGACTAGGACTTGTGAACTCAAGTTGATTGTATGCACTTGACTTTCCTTCATTGGTTAAAGGTTAACTAAGTGAAGGCAAATTTACATTTACCATCACAATTGACGACGATAATAAGGATAGGACTTCTAATTCTCTTTCCTTGCTAAGAGCTTTCTTAGTTATTAGCTTATTTTCTTGTCATTTTACTTTCTTGTTTCTTATTACAAAACCCCAAAATTATACTTTCCCATAACCAATATTAAATATACTTTCCTACAATTCGTTTGGGAGATGACCCGAGATTTAAATACTTCGATTATTTTTATTGGGTTTGTATTGTGACAAACAATTTAAACATTGATTGAGGTTTAATTGTCGGTTTAGATCTATACTTCGACGAAACTATTTTTATGAAATTCTTTACTGACATTTATCTTCCGTCATAATGCTTCCAAAGCTTGAAGTTATCCTTGGAGACAACTTCTGTACCACAAGGACGATATATAGCTTGTCATCTTCTCCTAGAATCAGAGCAG
Organism: Arachis ipaensis; assembly: GCF_000816755.2. Lineage (NCBI taxonomy): Eukaryota > Viridiplantae > Streptophyta > Magnoliopsida > Fabales > Fabaceae > Arachis > Arachis ipaensis. Next base: position 42,434,651 of record NC_029790.2, read on the forward strand.
ATACATAGAGGTAATGGAGGTGCAAAATTGTAGAATAACATTGCAATTGCAACAAAGAACGGGGCTTAGAGAGAGGGCTGGTTTGCTATTGTTGTTTGTATTTTTTATTCTTTTTTATAGAGGCCATTTGATCTTGTTGTACTGCTTGAATCAGCACCATCTGATTCTTCCTTTGACTCCAAGTTATGATATTTTTCACTCCAACCATTAGATAAAAAAATTATTTTGATTTGGATCAAAGAGAATCTATTGTGGCCACTTCTTCTTTTATCTGAAACCATTTGGACAAGTTACAGTAGCTATAAGCCTTCATGAATGTCTTTGTTGAAAGGCAACAACTTGTAGCTTAAATAAATCAGCCCAAAATGCATGCTAAGCCCCATTTTTGTCAATTTCAATTCTCATAAGGGCCTACACCATAAAACACATATGCAAACAAACTTTAGACTTTTAATCCAATCAAGTATCAATGTTTGTCATCACCAGAAGTTAATATGTTGTTTTTTCAAATTCAATATAATGTTTTGATCTCTAAGTTTTGAAATCAAAATCAAAATCAAAATCATCCTTTCAAAATTTTTTGCTTAAAAATGTGCTTATCTTTGTTCTGACTCTTACTTCACCATCCACCACCACTCTTACTCCCACCAAGTAGCAGCTATCTCTTTTTCTAACACTATCCATTTTATCCATCACCAACAACAACACAACAATTAAATTCAAGAACAACACTAACAATAAAAATATCCATTATAACTCTTCAAATTCAACAAAAATAATAACAATACAACATTTATATTTTTTGAAAGAAAGAAATAAAGAAAAAACTAGGACAAAGGGAGAGACAAGAGAGATGGAGTTAGCTCAGTGAAGAAGGAGGAGAAGACGAAGAAAACAGAAGAAGGAGAAAGGGAGAGTTGAATAGTGACAATGAGTCAATCTGCCGTCGCTGCTGGTAGTTGGGTCATCGATAGGGGAGAGAGAGAGAGAGAGAGACCACTGCCGCCGTTGTTGCTCTTATTCTCTAAAATCATGTCGAAAAAGAGAAAAAGAAGAGCTTTGGGATCTCTTTCTCTTCTGTTGCTACTTTCTTCCTCCTTCTCTATTTCATCTTCATTGCTCATCTCTTTCTTCCTCTTTCTTATAGCTGCCCTCATTCCATTATTGACGACGAAATTCAAGAACCTTGATGAAGGTTCTGAAGAAGATTGAAGGGGCAAAGCCGAAAAGAGCATGTGACTGTTCTTTGTGAAGGAGGTGGAGAAAAGGTTGGTGATGGCATTGAGAAGGAGGTGATGGAGGACGATGATCTCTGATAGAGGATGATGGTCTTTGATGAAATATGATAGGAGAAAGATGGAGGTTTTTTTAATTTTCAAATTTTATAAAGGATAAATTTGTCAAAAGGATATTTTAATACTAAATATAAAGTTAGGGATCATTTTGTACAAAAAAAAAAAGTTAAGAACGATTTTAATTGACTCCAAACCTTAGGATTAAAATAGTATGATATGAGTTCAAGAGGGTAGTTTTTGCATTTTAGAGCTAAGCGGCAGAATGGTAATCATGTAAGATCCAGAACTTTTGAAAAGTCTTATTATGATCAAATCTCTAATCATATAGTTATTTATAGTCTTAATTTCAGAAATTATTTTATTAAAGATAATTGGAACAAGTTTTGATTAATTGAATTTGAAATAAATTAGGATTATTATCCAATTTTACAATTATTGGATTATTTTCTATATTTAAATTATAAAGTTGGTAGTTGTAAAATAATAAGGATTTTATATGATTTGGACTAAATAATTAATATTCTCAAATATTAATACTGCTGTTTTGAAAAATAGAAAAATTAACTATATTATCTCTAATTATTAGATTTGAACATTTTATTAAAAATAATTTGTAAAATTGATGAACAAATAGTATTTTTTATATATAATTAGTGTTGAATTTAATTTGAGTTTTAAATACCATATTGTTTCTATTTTTATTTAAAATTACTAAGCTAACCCTAACCCTAATTGAATCCACATTTTCCCCTTTTCCAAAAGCCAACCTTAGCTGCACACACAACACCCACTATTGACCATAGTAGCAGCAGCAGCCGCCACCCCTATTCTAAACACACACACACAGCTATCTGAAGAAGGAAAGAAAGAAAACAGAACGGAGAATGGGGAATGAGGAAGGG
>NC_029790.2:42436880-42442074 GCF_000816755.2 Arachis ipaensis
GAGCCGAGTCCAGAGGAGGGTTCGAGGGAGCAGCTGCCGCACGCGAGCTAGAGGAGCTCGTCCTCACCGATCTGCCGCCGTTGGGGACGCGCAAGAGGGAGTCGCCGTGGAGCCCGTCGTCGTCGCTTATGGCCGAGCCAGAGGGAGAGAGCTCGGGAGCAGAGGAGAGACAGAGAGACCTGAGGCTAAGCTGGGGTTCAACCACTGTGCCCAGCCGTGCTCGCGTCGCCGGCGCCGCCTCCGTTGGAACTGCCGCCGTCAGAAAAAGGTTCAGGCCGCCGCAGGTGTCGCTGCTAGAGAAGGGAGCTGCGTCTCCGTGATTCTGACCGCCGGGAGTGGTTCTGTAACTTCCGAGACCACCGCTGAAGCTTCTGGCTGTTTCTGCCATCGCCGGAAAACTCTGCCGGTAAGGGTTTTAATTGAGGTTTTTGTCTTTTTGGATTTTGAGAATGTTTTGATGATGCGTGGTTATTATAGTTGATCCACCGGAGCTTCTGGTCGCTACCGGAGCTGTTGCCGGGTCGGTTCGGAATAGCAGCTGCCTCATTGTGTTATTTCGGTAAGTAAGTATGTTTCGAAAAGCCTCGCGTTAGTATTCTGTTGTGTTTGGTTAACGAGTATGAGTTTTGGTAACGTGGGGTCGGGTCCTGATTATTATATGTTGCGATTAGAGTCTTTGTGGTTGCTGAGAAAGTGGTTTGGAGCGGAGGTTGTGGCTGCCGCAGTTGCGGGTCGAGAAAAAACGAGTTGTGATGTGTTTTAGAGCTTTCGAGTTTCGACAATCGAGGTAGGGGCTTTTCTAAAATCTCAATTTTACAATTTGGAATTATTATAAATGGATGCCGATGTGAGAAATACACTTTTTAGTGATTATACAAGTCTTATGTATTGTCTGGCTATTTTGGATGAATGTGATTATATGTTTGATTGGGTTATTGTTTGGATCTGATAAATCGATTGTTGCTAAACTGTCTCTTTACAGTTTTGGAAATGAGTTTAATCCGTTAATAAAGATTGACCTTGAGACGACTTCTGATTATTGTTTGGTTTTGATAAATGGGTTGTTGCTGAACTGTTTCTTTAAAAGTTTTGGAAATGAGTCTAATCAGTTAATAATGATTTGATCTTGAGACGATTTCCTTGAGATATGAAAATGAGGTGAATGCTGGATTCAGTTTGCTTTTGAACTGATTGTGGGTTTTGGACCGTTGAAAAGGATTGTGAATTGGTTTGGATGGGACCCGGAAAGGGTGGCAGAGTCCAAGTTTTAAGGGAGGTGCTGCCAAAGTTCCAGTAGAATCCGGGACTTTATTCAAATGTTATCTGGAAAATTATGAGTTAAAGACTTCTACTATTTTATTTGAATCATTAAGAAAGGGATGACTTATGCTTTTGAAATGAATTATTAAAAAGGAAATTGTGATTTAGTCTTGTTTCTTAAGGAAAAGTATTGTATCTCTTTTGGGAGCAAGTTATTTAGATGAAACTTATGTTTTAAGGCTGTTTTAAATGTGAAAAAGGCTATGTCTTTGAATTTGACTTGAGGGTTTCAATTAGAGGAGTTTCAGTGACTTTGAAAGAACCTGAACGTCTATTGACAAGTTTCATTTTAAAATGTTTTGGGAAAAGTTCTAAGTACTCTTTGAATTCTGAATTTTGCAAGACAAACAATTTTTGAGCAGTTTGAAACGCTTTAGAATTTATCATGGGGTTGAAGCTGGTTTTGTTTAAGTAAAGAAAACGCCTTTGAAATGAGTAATTGATTACATGACTCGGTTTTGCATAGATCATATTTTATTACTCAAATCAGGAAGCTAAGGTTTTAATGATTTTAAGTGAATTTGAGGAAATGAGTTATGTTATTCTCCCCCTAAAGACTTGAGACTCTGCCGAGGAACTTTTGTTACGAAATCCCGTTGTTGGATGGATGATTTTGAATATTTCAAAAGAGATATTTAATTTGCCATGGTTTTAGAAGTTTTGGAAAGAGGATTCCGAGAGTGGCTTTGTTTTTAAAAGGGGAACTTACTTTGAGAAAAAGGGGCTTATGAGCCTGAGATGATTTGAGGAATGAGAACTTTAAAGCCAAGGCTGAAAAGAGTTGAAATTTGATTTCAAAGTGAAGTGAATTGAGAAAAAGTGATTTATGGCTTGAATGCTGATTTTATAAATTTGATGATGTTGGATGGTGGAAGTGTTATTTTGTTATGAGCCGCAATGGCTGTGTATGATAATAAATTTTGGCTGATTGCGGAATGTGTTATGAGCCGGATGGCTGACTATGAGTCATGAATTTAAGTCGGAAGGCTGAAATGAATGTTGATTTATGGCTGAGAATAAATGCATATATACTGAGATATTGATATTGTGATTTTGCACTTCCACCTATCTGAGATACAAGTTTCCCTGGGTGAAAGCAGTGGCTAGCCACCACGTGCTCCAGGTGAAGACTCGATACTCTGCTGACCCTATGTCGTAAGTGTGGCACGGCACTGTGAAAGTCCCGGATGAGCTCGCTCCCGTAAATATACACCAGTGGGGGTGTTGGATATATATGAGATTATGATTTATGTTGAGTATAACTCGAGTTGGGGATGCACGACAGAGGGACAGTCTAATGGTTAGCTACCAGGACTTGTCGGGTTGGCTTTATAACCGACAGATGATATCATCAGCCACTAGGACAGGCATTCATCATATGCATCTATGTGACGTTGTTTGGGTGTGCATATTGTATTTGGTTTACCTTTGTGATTACTTGTGATTAACTGCTAATTGTTCTACTTGCAGTAACTGTTTGTTTGTGCTTGAACTTTTCTATTTGTGTTTGCAACTGAGACTCTATTGGACTGTGGTGAATGGTTGTTGTTTGGGTTGTTTGGGCCTAGAGTCGTGATTGATCATGAGGTGGGCCGAAGGCCATGTCTGGTTGATGTTTCTGGTTTGGAAAGTATGAAAAAACTAATTTGGATCAGTATAGACAAACTTTTTGAAAGGCTTTTGAGTTTTTAAGAATCGAACAGTTCCTCTTTTAGAAAAGATTTCAGATTTCTCTTTTATAGTAAACCGTTGCTTTTGAAAAGATACATAAGGCGGTTATCAATCACTGTAACGATTTTATCTCGCGTATCATGTTATAGTAATTCTGCAACCCTATAGTGAGAAGCCTTTCGAGGATGATGTTCTCACTCCCCTACAGATTTTCTCTTTTCAGGTTACAAACGACGAAGTTCAGGAGATATTACTTATTTTCTATCAGGCGATATTTTTGTATTGTTTTAGTAATTACGTTTCCCTCGCCTTTGATTTTGCAAGTCTTGTAAGAGGGATAGGATCTTGATATGAGATGTTTGTAAATTAATATATATATATATTCCGATGAGTATTGTAACTTATATTGTATGTATGAGTGTATGTTTTCGAAAAGCTCGGTTTAAGTTTTAAACAAGCTCATATTTTAGTATTAAATAGTATAAGAGTCGTCGTAATATCCGAACTATCAGAGTTCGCAGCCGGAAGCGTGACTTTTGATAGTTAGGGTGTTACAAATCTTGTCATGTTCAAAGATCTAAATACTAAAAGAATTATACCATGCCAGTCTTAGACATCAAGAAAACCTAAAGTTTGTCTAAAAAATAGTGGTACTGAAATGGCGGCACTCATAAGGCCTATTGGGCTAAGTTAGGACAGCAAGAAGCTCAACAGTATTTTTCAAGTCTAGTGAAAAACGCAAATTTAGTAATTATTTTTGAATTTATGTAGTTTCTATTTTTGTTTGATTAGTTGTTAAAATTTGTTAAAGATTTGATTTGGTTTTGATTTGTTTAGTAGTATTTTTAGGTGTTTTAAATTTAAATCAAATCTGATCTAATCTGATGAGATCAAATATGATTTAAATTAGTTATCATATCTTTTATAATTTTTTAATTTAAATCATATTTGATTTAAATGGATATAATCAATTTTAGAGTCATATATAAGAAGATATAGCCTATTTTTAGGCTAATTTATTAGGAATTTATTTAAACACTTTTTGTAAGACAATTTACACAGTTTTTGATGAATAAATTTTCGTAGTTGTCTTATGCACGTTTTTCTATGTGTGACCAAATGAGATGAAAGATTTGTGTTACTTGTTGCATGAAGAAATTTAAAGGATCCAGCCTAAGGCAATTTTTAGTGTCAGTTCTTTCAATTTCAACTCTTTAATCTAGGTTGTCAAGGACAAATTCTTTGAAGGTTTAGTAAAAAATTTCTTCCGATAACCTAGATTGCTAAGAATAAATTTTTTAGAAGTATAATAAAAAAGTTTTTTTTCTATCTTTTTATGTTTTTGCTGCATCTTTTTTTTTTACAGGATATAGAGTTTAGAGTTTAAGAGTAAAATTGGATTATAGATANTCAACATAACATATAAATTTTCTAATCAATTAATATCAAATTGATTAATTAAGTAATAGATGAATTTAGTTATTTCCTAATCAATTAATAATATCAAATTGATTAAGTATAATAGATAAATGAATTTTTATTTCTATCCTTGAAATCAAAATAATATACTTTGTAATAATCAATTTGAATTGATCAAATGATTAGATTATTGGCTTGTTTAAACAAATCTTAAAATTTTTTATTAATTTGGGGCACTACTAATAATGCATTATCCTTCAACATTTTTATTTTTATTTTTATTTTTATAGTACCGTATTTTCGTCACAGTTACTTATTGTAGATTGAATGTACGAAATGGTATTAAAGCTCATAATTGTGAATACGTAGATGAAAAGTTAGCTTGAGACTGAGGTTGGGGCACTGTAGCATGTTGAATTGTTGATCATTTACGCTTCTTATTGGTAGACTTTTTAACAGTTTCCAAATTATTAATAACCGGCGGCGCGCCTAGATATTAAGCCTATTTTTTATTACATTTATTATTTTAGCTAAACCAATCAAGTAGTGCTAGTTGAATAAGTTTTTTTCAACTAAGTTTTCAATTCAGTTAAAACACACTAAGGTTTAGTTTGGTAAAATCTTATAAAGAAATATTTATATTTTTTAAAAGTTTAAGTTTTTTATTTTGTGTTTGGTAAATAAAAAAAATTATATATTTGTGTTTATAATTTTTAAAAAATTAGAATATTTTTAAAAGTACCTAAAATAAAATTTTTTAAAATTGGCTTATACTTTTTAAAAC
>NC_029790.2:42442108-42510512 GCF_000816755.2 Arachis ipaensis
TTATCAAATATAATTGATGTTGTTTGTGTTTATTAAAAATTATTTTTTATTTAATTTACCAAATATAAATACTACAACTTTTAAAAAATTATTTTTTAAAAATTAATTTTTATAAACTAATTTTAAAAAATAAAAATTTTACCAAACTAAACCTAAATATCCTTTTTTTTTTTTTCTTTTTGTCTTCACTTGTTGCCGCTTCTTCGTTATTCTTTCTTCTTCTCTTCTTTTTTCTTTCTTCTTGCCTGTGCTTTTTCTTTACGCATTTTGTGCTTTCTCATTTTGTCTTCTTCTTCTATTATGCGTGTGTTTTTTTACGTTTGGTTCTTCTTTTTCCATTTTTTTATCTTTTTCTATTCTTCCTTTTTATGTTTTTCCTTACATTATTTATACATAATTTTTTATATTTTTATCCAATTTTTTTAAATTATATTATTTAACAAAAATATAAATTTTTTAAACTTAATTATAAAAATACTTGTTTATCCAATATAATTTTGGTTTTCACATTATCTTTTAATAAATCAGAAGATAATGAATTAATTTTTGGTGAATCAAAATTCTATTTAAGATATACCACTATCTAATGAGTTATATATGTGGGGTTAATGCTCAAATTTGTCTCTGAAAGATCACGCGATCTTCATTTTCGTCCCTGAATGATTTTTTTAATCAAATTAGTCCCTAAAAGATAAACTGTTAGTCAAATTAGTCCTTCCGTCAATTGGATGATGACGTGTCACATTAAGTGTCATGTGACAGATCAGTGACACATGGCACGCCACGTGGCAGGTCAGTGACACATCAAATTATTGTTGATTATATATTTAAAAATTTAATATTTTAAATTTTACTAAATAATATAGTAATTATTTTAAATTTTAAATCTTTTACATTTTTTAAAATTATAATTTTATTATTATTTAATTTATATAGTAAAACTCAATAATTGAAAAACTGGTTTATCACTACCAGTTTATATAGGAATTGAAGTAAAATTTGTGAATCTTCTTAAATTTTGACTTTAAGTATCACTATCATTACATCCTATATGTAAGTAATACCGTAATGAAAAAAAAAAGATGTAGTAAAAAAAATAATGGTATAACTTTGTTTAGGTTAACATACATAAATTTTGATTTTGAGCATATAACTTTGTTTAGGTTAATAAATACATATATTTCAATTTTGAGTATATATATATATATTCCAGCAAAATGCAATAATGTAAGAAAAAGATTTTAGAATAGAAAAGAATAAGAGATATTTTGAGAAGAATTAAAGGAGATAGATAATTTTATTGAAAAAATTTTTAAAAAGAAAAGATACAATTATTAATGTTTTGTTTGTTAATTACATTTCTATTAAAATTAGTAGTATCAAAAAATATTTCAAATTTAATATTATGAAAAAAATAAAAAAAAATTATATAAGGACTAGTTTGACTAATTTTTAAAATTTGAGGGATGAAAATGACTTACGTTTGGACTTTCAAGGACTATTTTGACTAATAAAAAACTTTTTTACATGTCAAGTGACACGTATCACTGACCTGTCACGTGGCGTGCCACGTGGCACTTAACGTGACACGTCATCATCCAACTAACGGAAGGACTAATTTGACTAACAGTTTATCTTTCAGGGACTAATTTGATTGAAAAAATCATTCAAGGACGAAAATAAAAATCGCGTGATCTTTCAGGGACGAATTTGAGTATTAACCCTATATATGTGTAAAGTAAAATTCAAACCTCCAATATTTATTTAAATAAACAAATAAGTTTACCACATAAAATTTAGAAGAGAAAATGTATACTATTTTGATAAAAAGGAAAAAGAATAGTGTTATAGCAGGTGCGAAATAATTATTGCAAGCAAGTTAAAAGAAATAATTAAAATAATGATAAAATTGAAAAGAATTAGTTAATCTTATATTAAAATTCTAAATTAACAAATAATATTAAACATCAAATTTAATCTTAAATTGCAGTTATTTATGAACAAAAGATCCTAATAATTATCCTAAACAAGAAAAACTTTAAGTATATACTTTATATGTTTCAATACATACATGCAATAATACGTTTTTTATTAGTTAAGAAATAAACTATGGAAAGATATTTGAAAATACGTCTTACGAATTTATAACACTGCTGGTACCTAATTTTATAAAAAGAAAGAATAAAAAATTAATTTTTAGTTAGTTAATATTATTAAATTTATAATTTAGTATTTGAAATCTAAAATTTGAAATTATTTAATAAAATAATTTCAAAAACGTAACTGATATTAATTGAAAAAAAAATTAATTTTTTAACATTATTCTCTCGTAAAATAGTATAGCCTGCCTGTCCAAAAATTATCTATGCATTCTTAAAAGGAGTATTAATTAAGCATATTTTACTATTTCAGACAGATTAGATGCACCTTTCTGGTATGCTTTCTGAAGGATATAACGTAGTCAAACTGCATTTAATGTGTAGATTGAAAATCGGGAAAAGTTTGGTTTTTCGAAGTTTAGAAGTTTTGCGGTATGACTTCTACAACACCACCCCAGTTAAGCTGGAAATTGATCCTCTCCAGTTTTTTTAATATTTAAAAAAATACAGTATGATTTTTTATTATTAATTTTATAAATAGGATGAAAATTAAATATGAGAGTGAGAATAATAAAGGATAAAAAATTATAATTAATATCATTCAATTTTTTTTTTCATTAGAGAAAATCCACTCCGATTAAGTTGGGTCATTAGCAGCCTCTTGTCTACGATGAACATACATAAAGTCATCAACATTGACACTATCATAATCAAGTTTCATCAAATCATTTCTTCAAAAAAAAAACTTTAATTGATAGGAAGAGATAAATATATGATTATATTTATAACATATTTTCTTATATAGTTATATTATATATGAGTTTTATAAATTTTTTATAGATTTTTTTATTTAATTTTTGCTAAAACTTTTTCTTTTGAAATTACTAAGGATCCAAGTTTATAGAACCGCTGCTATATAAAAAAAAACTTAAACGGATAAGAAGATGTATATATCTCTAACATTAAAATAGTAATTAATTTCCTGCTAAGACCCAGAAATGATTGATCAACTTTTGGAACAATAGAAGGGTTAATTAAGAGCTGCTGTACTTTTATTCTGCTGAGACTCCATATAACATGGCTAGTTTTTACTTTTTATCCTATGCACTATAAGAATTTGACAAATTAGCGACAAATTTTTACAAGAAATATTTTTTGTCATTAATTCGTCACTAACTTGTGAGGAATTAGTGATGCACTAACGACAAAATTAATAAGCGGTCACAAAATACCCGAACTTGAGAAAAACGACTGATTAGCGAAAGATTTACGAGTAAGTTTGTTTCTCACAGATTGACTTTTATAGCTAAAAAAAGAGCGAAAAAAATTTTCTCGCTAATTTCTCACAAATTAATTAGCGAGTGACAATGTTCTAGCAAATCAGTCACTTAGGAGTTCAATCGAATAAAAGTAAAGTAGCGAGAAACAATTCACACACTAGTTCGTCGCTAAATAAACTTTGTGTGAAAAACTCTAATTAGTGAGGAACAATGTCCCTAGCTAATCTGTCACAAAAACTTGAAATGTATTCTGCGATGGACAAATTCCTAGCTAATTTGTCGCCAAAGTTTTTATTTTTAGCGAGCAATTCGTTTCTCGCTAATTTGTCGCATAATATTGTAAAATTAAAAATTAGGGTAGCGACAGAAAACAGTCATCGCTAACTCGTCGCAACGGATATATCATTCAGCTAGGAAAGTGTTCCTTGCTAATTAGTCGCTAAAGTAGAAATATGGATATTGAGTGCCTATGACCTAAGTAGCAAGAAATTTACGACTGTTTAACAACTGACACACTTCGTTCGCTGATTTCAAGTCGCTGATTAGCGGGCGAAATACATTTGTCGCTAAGTTGTCGCAAGTTTAATTTAGCTAGTGACTTGGCAACTGCAATCTTGTCGCAAAGTAAAAGCTATATCCTACCTATTTTGTAGCAAATTACTTGCTAATCTCATTGGAAATCCGTCGCAGAGTTATAACAAATCCAAAGTTGATCGAAAAAATTTTAGAAGTAATTGGTCAAATTTTAGAGGATCCAAATCCAATTATTAAAGTACCAAAGTTGTGACTAATAATTAACTAGCTAATTTTTAATAACTAATAATTTATAATATTCTAGCAAGATATCAATTCTAAAAAATTTCAAACAATTTAAATCAAAAGCTTTTTCTTAAATTTTTTGTTCCAGTTAAACCACAAATTTATTAATATATTATTATTGTTAAAAACTCTTCACTAATAAAAATCTTGACTACTTTTTTTTATACTAGTACATGATCATAAATGGTTATATATTTAATATGTAATCTCACAATAGTCTTTTTCTTGAGTTTTAAGCTTTGACAATACACATACCACATGTAACCTATGTTAAATTCAATTAATACATAGAAGAATGAGAAACAATTTCTGTTATAGGCTTTGATACCATGCGTGAATTCTATCTCCTAAACGCTTAAGCTGTGGGGTAAGGACTCAAATAGTTATATATACCCTTCAAAGTTGTCCTTTCAAAGTTTTATTTTAACTCTCGATTTCCTCAGTAATCATGTGGACCTGCAACGCTAGCTGATGGTCGACTAGCTGATTTAATTCGAAGAGTTTCTACCTTTGGAATGATGTTAATGAAGCTTGATTTTCATCAGGTATGAATAATATGTTGCTCATTTTTCCTTTTATGATCACATGTGCCCTGAAAATTAGATCTATCATAGGAATCTACTAGACATTCTGAAACAGTTGATGCAATTATCAAGTACTTGAGAATGGGTACATACAGTGAGTGGAATGAAGAGAAGAAATTGGACTTCTTAACCAAAGAGTTGAAATGGAAAAGATCATTGGTTCCTCCTATTATAGAGGTGAGATAAATTGTTTTAAAAGTTGCTAGTCTAATAGATGGAGGATTTTTCTTAAGAGTAAGAACCTAAACGGTCCCTTTTATATTTTTGCTTCACAAATTAGTGAGTAATTAAAGAAAATTGATTGTTTAATTTCTCTCTTTTAAAATATTAAGCAAATGAGTCTCTTATAAAACAAAAGGATAAATTAATCTTTTAAAATTTTAAATAGTTTAATTAATTCCTCTACCAAATTATATTTTTACAAAATTATGGAGTAATCATTTTATTTGGAATTAATATGTTTAATTCTAAAATTTAGGAGTAGTTCATCAATTTTATTTCTATAAGAACTTATCACTATATCGGGTGCAAAACTTAACCATAAAATAATAAACTGTATTCTATTCTCTTGTAGTTTGAGTATATGAACTAATTTCAAAGTCATGGAATTTTCTCTTTCTATTTTCTCGTGGAAACAAAAATATGATAGTAGGTATTTAGGATGTTGGAGAAAAGTTATATACACATATGTTAGGTATGTTTTAAACAGTTGTGAGGCGTGGACTACCCTTAATTGTGTATAGAAAGGACATATATGTAAACTCATCTTTGCTCCTTACTATTTTAAAGTTAACTTTCGTCATTTTGTTGTACGGGACTAAGCGGTGGGGAGTAAAGAAGTAACAAGAATTTAAGTTGAATGTTTAAGTGATAAAATTGTTCTATTGAATAAGGACATACGAGATATGATCGAATTACAAAGGAATTGATTAGTAATTGAAAATGAGTTAAACAATACATGTATTTATATACCACACATATCCAAGATTCTATATCATCATCATCACTTTATGCCTTTTGTTTAATTTATACTAATTGTTTTGCACTTCTTTTTCTCTCTTGATAATAATTTCATATAATTTTCTCATCTTGTTTTCTTCTATTTGATTTTGTTGTTTATCTTGATTAATTTCTTTTGCATGCAAACAAAAATCACATGACGTTGTGTAGTGTAGTGCAGTACCTTTGATTTTGACTATTGTTGGATTTTATGATTATGAATTTCTTTTCTTTTCTTTTTTGTTGAATTTCTTGCTACTTTTTTGGTGATCATCTTGTATGAATCCATTTATGAAATTCTGTATCATGGGTTAGTTTGGCTAGTTCTATGACCTCATGTATGGACAATTTTTTTTCTATTGATTTGTTTTTCTTTTTTGTAATATGCAGAAGTATGCAGAACTGATAAAGTAATTAACACTCAATTAATAGTTTCTCGGTAAATTTACCAAAAATGGGCCAGGCATTTTTCTCCATATTTCAGCTTGAAACAGAGGTTATTATGGCTTGTTGGCATTACATTTGCAGTATGTAAATTAAATTATTAGTTTTATTATAGATTTGTAATTTTTTAAATTATAATTATACTATGTAAATAATTCATGTAAATTAATAAAAAAATCAATTCTTTTTATATTTTCTTATTTTCTCCCTTCAAAAGTGTGGCTATGTCTCCTATTGGCACGCTTTCGAAGCGTGGCCAAAACCAACTCAATTGGCACATTTCTAAAAGCGTTGTTGTATATCCACTTTTTTACATTTTTGGCACGCTTTAAAAATGTAGCAAAAACCAATTTTTCTTGTAGTGCAAAATATTTATCGACTTGTTACTAGTTTAAAAGGAATTTGCAATGACATTTGCGATAGTATTGCAACTAATTAAATACATATTTTCTAGCAAATTAGCGACTACTTCGGAACTTTGCTTTCTCATTTATATTGGCTTTGGTTTAGCGACAAAATTCCTACAAATTTAATTAAGGATTTTTAAAGATTAGCTATAGATTTGCTACAAATTGTGATAGATTTGCGATCGTATTAGCGAACAACTTGCGACGAGTTAGATTCGGAAAAATTCGTCACTAATTAGCGTCAACTAAGCATTCCATTTTGTCTACGAAGTTAGCTTCGATTTAGCGATGAGTTTACTGCGCTAGAGTTTGACGCTAATTAGCGACTACTTGTTAGTCTATTTCTTCTATGGAATTAGCTTTTAATTTAGTGATGGATTTGCGACTATCTATTCGGTCCCTAAAAAACTTTTCTGATGAATTAGCGACTAATGTGTTTGCCTCACTGATCTGCGACTTGTAATTAACGAGGAAAGTATTGGTTGCTAGACGGTAGCTAATCTGTCACAAATTATATTTTGCGTCAGATTAGTGATGATTTTCCGACTGTTTTTGTTGTAGCTAATCGGCTTTATTCTTGTAGTGATGATAGATATTCTTAAAATATTTAATATGAAAAAATTTATAGTATTTCAAAAATTTTGATATTTCAATAATCTTAGTTATTAGTGATATTTATTATATTTATATTTTATGATTGAAATTAATAACTAAAATTATTAAAATATTAATATTCTTAAAATTACTTGAAATATTTTTTTTTATATAAATACAGAAATTTGTTTAGTTATAGAGATAAAAGTACAAACACAAAATTTTCATCATAAAAATAGAAAATATCTGTCTAAGGGATAGAAAATAAATATTCAATTTTTCTCTATGTCTGTATGGCTTTCTTTTTCTTCCTTTAAATAAATAAGGCTACTGATGTAATTCTAATTTTGGTAATATATAAAATGGTCTTATTAATATATTTATTTTAATTATATCAAGTATTTAAAATATTTTTTGTTTTAATAAATAATAATATATATTATATCTAAATTTATTTTAAGAATATATGTTAAGAATAAGACTGGACACACGGACACGTGATTGTATTTAGATATGTCCAGGAGTGTCCGGAGAAGAATTTTTTATTTTTTATTAAGACACGGTTGGACACAGCAGACACGCGTGTCGGACGAGTGTCGGTGAGTGTCGTGTCCGAAATGTGTCCGACACGCGGACACGATAACTCAGCGAAATATCCGTGTTTCATAGCTAATAATAATGTTAAATTGATGGCTACAAATCATAAAACCTGCTACTTTCTAGCGCTCCTCTATCATCATATAACATCTGTTGTGATTTTGATTTTTTATTTATTTAACTTCTCTTTTAATGTTGTTTTAACCATGTTGCTAACTAAAAAACATTAATATTAATAACTAGTTTTTAAAAAAAAAAAATACTTATTTTAGATAAAAGAAATAAATACTAAATTAGTACCTAAAAGATTTTGCTACTAATAAAATGGTATCTAATTTTTGTTATTGACAAAATAATTCCTAAAATATTTTAAAATTTAACAAAAGTGATTAGCCGTCAATTGAGTTACTTGGAGTTAGGGTTTAGGAATGACGTATCAGTTAACAATTATCATAATTACAAAAATTACCCACTTTTAATTTTTATAATTTTAAAAACACTCAAATTTTAATTTTCTAAAAACCCTAATCCCGTTTTTCTCTTCTTCTTTTTTTCCTAATTCCCTCACTAAATATCCCCTAACAATTTTCCTTTTCCTTCCCCTTCGTCACTTGTTCCAATTTCCTTTAATTTCCTTCGATCCCTTTAAATTCATCTCCATTTTCATCTCCATCTCCATCAGATACCAATTTAGTATTTAGCTCTAAATAAAATAAAATCTTAATTAAAAAATAAATACAGAAAGAATTTCAAAGTTTTGAAGTACTACGCTATAACTCTTTTTTTTTTTCTTTTCTTTATTTTGTGGCACTGCTATAACTACAATACTAGTGTTTAAAAAATCATCATAATTATTGGGTCATTAATCAACGACAATTTTTTAAATAAAATTTAAATTTGTGGAGAATTAGTCTTTTGTCTTTACTCTCAGTTAAGAAATAATGTGAAAAATGAAAGAAAAAAATGTCACACTAATTTTCCCTTTTATATTGATTAAGAGGGGAAAATATGCTAGCATTTAATTAACACTGAATATTCATATGAGTTTTACAAATTACTGGAAGATGTGTGAGCAGTAGTGCATCATACAAATGGACCCTCCCACTTGACAATAGTTTACTAACTATTACTCTACAAGACTTGGCCCCTCCCTTGAAAATGTGCACCAAATAATATATATATACACCATCCTTTTCAAACGAAATATTTTAATACGGTGCATAAGATGCCTATATTATAGTAGCTATTTTACTAGGTGTATAAATAATTATTTTAATATTAAGATTTAGATGAATAATTTAAAGGTATAGTATATTTTTATTTGACTGGTAGTTGTTCATGTTGTTTAAGATGATCATTATTTACCTAGTATTCATAGAGACAATTGCAGTTACACCAGCCTGTGTTCCCTTTGACTTGTGCTATTTCTTCTTTGAATAATAATAATTACTTGGTGCTCCCTCGCATGTATATATAATCCATTATTATTATTTGTTGGGGACTCTTAAAGTTATTAGATCACTGAAATAGAGAGCCATGGGAAGAGCTCCATGCTGTGACAAGGCTAATGTAAAGAGAGGGCCATGGTCTCCTGAAGAAGATGAGAAGCTGAAGAACTACATAGACAAATATGGCACTGGTGGTAATTGGATTGCTCTTCCACAAAAAGTTGGTAAGAACAAACCCATCATCCTCTACTGATGACTCATCTTTTATTTAGCTTCTTAGTTAATGATCTCTTAATAATATTATTCTTCTGTAGGCTTGAAAAGATGTGGAAAGAGCTGTAGACTTAGATGGCTTAATTATCTGAGGCCTAACATTAAGCATGGTCAGTTCTCTGAAGCAGAAGATAGAGTAATCTGCAACCTCTTTGCTACCATTGGAAGCAGGTATATATATATATATATGTTTTACTATTTCAATTATTTTCAAGGCAAAGATTTTCATTCCGTTATTTTCATATGAAGTTGATAATTGAAAACTGTTAGATCGCTTGATATTTTGACTAAATTATCATCTAACAGTTTTTAACTATTAATCTCAGGTAAAAATAACAGAGAGCGGGAGTTTACCTAATTTCATTTATTATTGTGACTTGTGATGATGAGTTTTCATGTGTATGTATAGGTGGTCAATAATAGCATCTCAATTACCTGGGAGAACTGACAATGATATCAAGAATTACTGGAACACCAAGCTCAAGAAGAAAATGATGGCCATCCATGATAATAATAATAATAATCTATTATCTTCTTCAATTCTTCAAAGGAAGCCTCCTACTCCCCCTCATCATGAACAAGTTACCCTTTTATCCATGTTGCAAAATAATCCAACATCATCATCATTCATCAGCCATCATGGTCCTGCTGATGGATCATCCTATTCTTCTTCATACTCATCAAGCCTTCTGAGTAGTGGTGGAAATAACTCTTCCACTTCCAATTCCAATTTTCAAGGGCAAGAAAGTAATTTGATGGGACATAGCATGTTTGTGTTTGGGGGTGAAGCTACTGCTAATAGCTGCAGTTCTTCTGATGCTAGCTGCAGCAATAACAACAACAACAATCATGTGATAGAGCATGATCATCATCACCATGGAACTTTTGTTGATCTCTACAATAACAATAATAATAATGGTGGAATATTATGGGGAGAAAATCCATTGGTGGAGGATTATGGCATAGTAGAAGAAATCAAAGAGCTAACAGCCACTACTACTACTACATCTACTACTAATTGTAACAATAACTTTTTGTTAGCTGAAAAGAAGACAGACGAAAGGGTCATGTACTACTATTGAGTACTCATATTCTATCATATCTTGCTCACTTTCTTTATTATGTTATTGCCTAACAATAATAACATACTCCACATTTCATCACTTTTTGCCTTTGCTATACTTTTTAGAACTTACCTACACCATAGTTAATTATCTCACATTATGTATGTTATTTCTGCAGCTTTGATTGTTATTGAAGCTTGTATTAATCTCCATATACACACTTAGAAGCCAAGCAAGCTAGAAATTAGAGTACCTTGTAATTCCTAATAATTTTCAATAGTATGTATTATTTGACCTTTTTTTTTCTTCAAAATTTCAATCATTAGCCTAAAAGCGATTAATCAACTTTTCATTTATTGATTTACTTACTATACAACTAATTATTTTCTTCTTATAAAATTTGAGTAATTTTAAAATAGAATACCAGTAATCAGATGCTCAATCATTGAGGCATTATTCTTTCAAAAATTTTGATGATGATCGAGAGTTCTAGTGATTACTAACTTTAAATATTCAAGTTGCGTGTCCTTTAATTTCACAACAATAATTTTGAATATATGTAACAACACTCAATCCCATGAGGCTTTACCACACCTTACAAATAAAGATATATATATATAGTATTTGAAGGAGTATAATTTAACTAGAAACATGGGAAGGAAAAATAAACAAATTTATAATTTTATTCTGTATCGAAACATTTAACTTAACATAATTCATTCATTTATTAGCTATTTTAATCTTATTATTCTGCGAGAGGGATAAGACTACTGTCCTCATCGCGGGTGGGACAAACCATCATCTCCACAACAATTATTTCCGGTTAATCAAGAGTTTATCCAGACATAGTTTAATTTAGGCCAAGTTTGAAAAAACAACTTAATTAAGTTCCTTTTGAAAAAATAATTTAAACAATAAATGACTATATTAAAAGTAGTTTATAAATAAGTTATTTTGTGTTTGGATTTTTAGTTTTAAAAGTGTTTATTTTAAAAGAAATGTGATAAAAAATAGTAGTATTATGAGAGAAAAGTCATTTTTTTAACTTCTCTGTAAGCTCCTAAATAGTTTCTTAAAAAGTTACAATTTGGTTTTGAAAATTATACCAGAGATTAATACTACTACTTTCATAAGTCAAATTAAAAAAAAAAAGAGTTACTTTTGAAACTTCTCTTAATCTATTATATCACTTCCGAGTGTATTCAAGGCTTATCAATTAATTATTTGACTCCATAAAAAGATTAAAGGGATTATAAGTACGTTCGAAATGGTAAATAATTCAAAATCAAATATATATTAATTAGCCAAAAATCAAATAACTTTTGTTAATCACGTTTCATTGCACTTTTATATATAACATATAATATACACTAAAATAGTAGTAATATGAGGTAATTAAGTGTCCGAAAAGAAATAGGAACAAGGTCTAGGATTGCCATTTTTCTAGTGGAAGTGTAAATGTAAAAAACGCCATCTATCTCTACTAAATTTTCCAGAATTATATATATCTATATTATCATTTTATTTATTATTACAGTAATCATTGTTACTTCTATTTTGAGTGTTTTTTTAGACTTAATAAATACAAGAGAATGAATTACTAATATCTTATTATTTCTACTCTAAATTATATACCCTCAAAAGAATGTTTAATGAATATCCAACTTAATTCAAATAAATAAATAATAGTTTTTGTTACCATCAAAATTATATTAAAATTTAAGAGTAATAAATAATCGTCTTCAAGGTTTTCAAAAATTACAATCCACTATACTTAATATATTCAAGCTAAGGTTTATACCAATCATAAAAATATAATAAATTAAAATTTAAATTAAAAAAATGTGGTAATTTTTATTTAAAAAAGGTGACAATTTCAAATAGAGAGAGAGAGAGAGAGAGAGAGTAGGTATAAGATGTGAGTGGTAATTAATAGCAAGACCGAGCAGACGAAACAGCGTTTGGTATAAAAGAATTAGAATGCGGAAGAGAACATTTCTCCTCTTTCTTGAAATGGCCGGTTGTTTGTTCAGCTCTTCTACTACTATTTCTTTGTACATTGAGACACAAGCAACAACAAGGAACAATTCAAACACTTTGACTTCTGATTATTTATAAGGACAGTTATAGGTTATCCAATCAACAAAATTGGAAATGTCATTTATGCAATTATGCCTTCAAGAGTATTCAGTTATTGACATTCTCAGTTCCTTGTTACTTTGTTCATTACCGTGTACAGTGGCGGATCTACGGGTCTAAGGTGGTCATGGTCCCCCAAAATTAAAAAAAAAAAGAAAATAGTAATAATTAATAATATTAAATTTATTTTTATATATAATATTAAAAAAATATAAATTACAAAATTTTATAAATTAAAATAATTAAAAACTGCACTATGTATTAGATATTTGAATTATTATTGCTCTTGTTAACAAATAGCCCATTCTAATAATTAATAAAAATGGTTCTATTATACTAGTCCAAGCCCATACTATTAATTAAAGTAACACTAGTACATTTTTTAAATATTTATTTCAAACTATCGGAGGCATCAGCGCCACTTTTCTCTCACTTTTAGTGGTTTCCAAACTTTTGGTCTTCTACTCTTCTCATTCTAATTTTCTTTCCATACCAAAACAAGACATATGAAGAAAAACCATTGAAGAGAAGTGAACAGCAAAATATTAACCATTGAATGCACAACAAAGATTCAAAGAGGTATATTTCAATTTTTTTAAGTTAATAACAATGTCAAGTATTATTTATATTATTTATTTAAAATAATTAATTTATTTTTTTTATAATGGACAGTGTTCAAAGATTGAAGTGAGGACAAAACTCAATAGAATTATTTTTGGGTGAGACTTGGAACAAAAAAATAATCAGGTAAATCAATAACTTTATTTTTTATTATTATATATTTGTGTTTCTAAAATTATTTGTTATTGCTCAATAGATTTAATATTTTTTTTAAAGAAAATAATATATATGCAATTATTTTTGTTTTTTTTTTTGTTAGATAGTTCAAGTTAAGTTAAAAATGTCAAAGATGAAAATAATTCACTCATTTTTCAAGAGAAAAGAGAGAATATATGATGAACAAAATTCAGTTTCAGATTCTTTAAGTAATGTTCAAAATATTATTGAACAACCTGTGACACAACTTGTTGAGCAAGATATTCAACCCCCTGCTTCCAAAATAAATATAAAAAAATTTATATTAAAAAGTAAAAGAGAAAAAAAAAGAGATAAGAATAAAAGGTAAATAAGTAGCGTAGAGGAAGAACTAGACTTACTTTATAGAGTAAATAATAGTTTCTCAAGTTGTAATGAAATAAAAAGGTGAAAAACATAATTAATCTAAAATAAAAGAGTTGAGTAGTGAATTATTGTTTGCCGCCTAAGCAAATAAAGAAAACCATGTCGTCTTATATATGAAGATGCATAGATTTTTTACCATCCACATTTAAATCATATGTAAAAAGAAAAACGTTATTATTATTTTTGTACACCACACATTTTTAAAAGAAAGCACGAAGAGTCAGGTTGGAAAATCAATAATAAGCATAAACTTTAACAGTTACCATTTTAATTTATTATATATGAATTGAGGGTATATTTCCTAATACATATATATACGTAAACACATATATGTTTAATAATTTAATTTTTATTAAGCCTCAATTTAGATCCTAAAATTGTAATCAAATTTTAAAATAATCTCTAATTTAATAATTATTTATTTTTGTCTCTAAACTTCCATTCCAAAATTCAAAATCGTCCTTCGAATATAACAACTTGGATTTTTGAAAATTTCATTATGACTTATCTATAATTTTATTATTTTAAAGATTTTATTTTCAAAAATAATTACTTTAGAAAATATAATTTAATCAAATTTATTATAATTTAAGTTTAAAAATTAATTAGAATTTTTATATAAATTTTATTATAATAAGATAATTTGCATAATTATAATTAAAATTTGAATAATTAAAAATAATAAAAATTAAATAATTTAATTTGACTAATTAAAAATTTGGGTTAATTTTATTTTATATAGTTTTTTTATAATCATCAACATGTTAACAATGTAAAGACTCATATATTAAATAGATATAAGTACGAAGTTTAAGTAATGTCCTTTCTAGCATAAATAACATGAATTAAGCATGGTATTTTATCAAAAAAGATGTTATAATATAATATTAGAACAATTCATTTTAATTAGAGTCTTGAAAATAGACTGATTATGCTTCATTATATATTTTAATTAAATATCTATCATATAATAAGACTTATCCTAATGAAAAGTGTTAGAGTGTTGATTTAAAATTTTTAAATCCTAATAAGGTCGAATACATTATACCTATCTTAAACTTCCATCTCACATTGCACTTATTTTCCCTTAATGTTCATGTGATGTGATGATTTCCTAGTTGTTGAATCATGAATCTACTAAGTTGTTTTATGGTCTTTATCATATGAATTGTTTTATATTTTATATTAATTTTCGAAGACGAAAATTTTTGTAAAATAGATAGTATGTAATATTTTGAATTTTTGAAAATTTTATTATGAATGAAAATCTACGTAATAATATTTTTTTAACAGAAATACCATGACTTAAGCGTGATATTCTATCGGGGAGGATGTTATATTGAGTACTTTCCATCCATGAGACATCATCGTAAAGCTAATTTGGACTCCCTATTGCCATACTGGCAAACTAACGGCTAGCTGATGTAGGAAATGAAACTTTTTTTTCGCAATTTGTTTCCTGAACTCCTTTCAAAAATCCTAATCTTCAAATTATCTTCAATATCTAAAAATCTTCTCATCTTCTCTGTTCTCTTGTCTTTTCTTCACTATTTTCAAATTAGAATCATGATAGGTAGCACAAGTCATACCGCTGGGATCTCGAACAACAAACGTTCCAATGGAAGCATTGCAAGGAGAAATAGCTGTAGTAGAGATTCGTCTTTATCGGACTGGTGTGGGTGTGGGTCACGACTGATGTTGGCATTGGTTAGAGACTAATACTAGTCTAAAAAGGCCCTTCTTCAGATGCCAAAACTACAATATAAATAGACAAGACTTTATTATGGTTCCTTTTTTTTGTGTTTGTAGATATATTCCTGGCTCATATTTTTCCGTGTTTGTTGAATGTGGATTTAGACTGTAGACAAGAGATGGTGTGACATATTTCTGTTAACAAGAAGATGTAACAATAAATGATGGACTGAATCATGTAATTGACAACAAAAAATAGAGGATGAATATGTTAGGGATAAGACAAAGTTGGATCAGAAGCGATCCAAATAATTTTCACGGAGAATGGAAAAATAAAAATGTTAGCAAAATAGGTCAAGAAAAAGAGAGAGCAACACCAATAATTTAACGTAAAAAAAAATTCCAAAATGAACGGGGCAAAAAACCAAGGGCACTCCAAAAAAATATATCCACTATATTTAAAGATAATTGCAACACAATGTATCATAATAAGATACTCTTATACTACAATTTCTAGTACATAATAAGTACTGAAAAGTATAATCAAACTCTAGTGTATATCCTTCACAACATTCAGAATTTTAACACACACTCTATAATATTAAATTTATTATTTTACAAGAGAACTCACTTACAAAAAACAAAATACGCACAAAACTAAGAAAGGATTGCTTTGTTGCTTACTTGGTGTTTTGCTTGGTATGTTACGAGGCTTTATACCATTGCATATTTATAGAGAAGTAGGAGAAATCTAAGCCATAACATATTAAGAGTGCTAGGTCAATAAAATATTAGGAAAATATTAGTGGTTGACTGGTTGAAATAAATGTAAGCCATGACATCACAATTCTTCACCTTAGCTTGCATTTATAATAATCAACCTCTACAAATATTGATCAAGTTCAAGAAATTATTAAACATTGATTAGATTCTCAGTTATTGCTATCTTTTGAATTGCAACAGTACCATTGCTAATATTTTCTCTATCAAAGTAAAGTCGGACATCAATCTGCTTCGTCCTTTCGTGATAATCTGGGTTCTTAGCCAAGTGAATAACACTTTGACTATCAGAATATACAATTGGTACATCTAAATTCAACCTAAGGCTATTCAAAAGACCTCACACCCAAATACTTTCTTTAATAGCCTTAGTCAATGTCATATACTCAGTTTCAGTTGTTGATAATGCCACTATATATTCTAGTATCGCCTTCCAACTAATAGTACATGCAAAGACTGTAAAGATATAGCTTGTCAACGACCTCTTTTTATATAGATCACCAATATAATTAGAATCAACATAGACAACAATTCCTTGTTTTCTCTCACCTTTAAATACCAGACACACATTAGTGGAACCTCTCAAGTATTGCATAATCCATTTCACAACTTCCTAATGTACCTTTCCAAGATTGCTCATAAACTTGCTTATTACACTTACAACTTGTTAAATATTTAGCATAACGTACACCATGGCATATATGAGACATCCAACAACACTAGAGTATAGTATATGAGACATATGCTCCACATCCTTCTCAATTTTTGAATAATCCTTTGAAGATAGCTTAAATTAAGCAGCTAATGGAGTACCAACTGGTTTAACATGATCCATATTGAAGCATTGTAGCACTTTTGTAATTTAATTTTGTTGCATCAACCATAGCCTGCTCGATGACTCTCCCCTATGAATTTCCATTCCTAGCTAGAATTCGTGTTGTTGTGCCTAAGTTTTTCATCTCAAATTTCTTTCCTAACCGAGTTTTTAACATGCTAATTTCATTTTTATTATTAGCTATTATTAGCATATCATCAACATATATCAACAGGTAAATTTTTGAATCATCTGGAATCTCTTTAGAGTATATGCAATTATCATATCAGATTTTTTTGTAACCAATACTAATCATAAATGCATAAAACCTTTTACTCCACTATCTTGGGAATTGCTTCAAGCCATACAATGGCTTTTTCATCAAACAAACACCGTCTTTCTTCTAAGGATCTGTGAGTTCTTTTGGTTGACTCATGTAAATCATTTTATCTAGCTCACCATGTAAGAATATGATTTTTACATCAAGTTGCTCTAGATCCAGGTCAAACATACTTACAGTAGTTAACAGGACTCAAATAGAGTTATGTTTCACAATAGGAGAGAATACTTTGTTGAAGTTGATACCCTTCTTCTGAGTAAAGTCCTTTGCTACTAGTCTTGCCTTAGCTTGAACCTTGGGAGTTCAACTCTAGGAATCTTTTGCTTTTTTTTGAAGACTCATTTGCATTCAATTACTCTTTTTTCCTCCAGAAGTTCTACTTGCTCCCATATCTAATTTTTATAAATAGACTCAATTTTCGCTTTCATTGTGGCTAGCCATTGCTTTGATTCTATGTTGTAAATTGCTTCATGATAGAAACTTGGTTCATTTTCCACCATGTCATTTGCCATAGACAATGTGAAAGTTATAGAATGTGCCTCTGCTGAATTAAATGGAGAAGAAGTTGAATCTTGATATATTTTTAGCTTCTGAACTTGTCAGTTCTCACTACTAGTATCAATACTATATGATTCTACTTGTCTCGATTCTTCACCAATAACTATATTATCAGGTTCATCTGGTTGTTCTACTTCAGGTTGGATAGTCTTTGAAGTACTAGGCTAGATTTCTTCTTCTTCTTGCGTCATCTTTCCATTATCAATTTCTAGCTCCATTGTTTTAGGACACCATGATCTATTCCTGCCTAATCTATTTTAAATTTCTACTTCTGATTTATCATTACTGCCTTGTCAAAAGCGACATCTCTACTGACAATGATTATGGTAGAGCCTGTCTTTTTTGTACACCACAACCTGTAGTCGAACCCCTCGTGCATAGCCTAGAAATATGAACCTTCTTTCCCTCTCCTTAAGTTTACCATCACTCACATAGGCATATGTAAGATAACTAAATATCTTCAAATAAGAATAATTAACGGGTTGATCAGACTATAGCTTTTGTGAAATTTTCAGATTAATTTCAGTTGATGTAAATCGATTAATCAAGTATGTAGCTATATTAACTGCCTCAGTTGTGGTATTCCTAGTATAGTGTGGTGCCTCATCTTACTAGTATCTTTGCAGAACTCTACAACTTTTTTACTGTAAAATTCTCTGCCATTGTCAGTTTTCAGTCGGTTGACTAACCACCCAGTTAACTTCTGGACCATGGCTTTCTATTGCTTAAATCAATCAAACACTTCATCTTTTTTCTCAGGAAATAGACCCAAACTTTTCTAGAATAATCATCAATCAGTGTGAGAAATAGTGAGCTCCACCTAGAGAGTTGACTGATACAAGAATTGTTGTGGATAAGAAATTTCACAAAATATTTACGTTGCAAGTATAGCTCCAAACCAACAAACAACTCTCGCATCAAATTAAATTTTGGTTGTCACAAGTAACAAACCCCAAATAAGAATTAACCGGAGTATTTAGACTCCGGGTTGTCTCACGAGGAATTGCAATGAAGTGTATGCTTATTGGCTATGAAGGGGACAAGGGGGTATGATTGATAAAAGGGCAAGGAAGTAAATGGACAAGAAGTTAAATGACAAGAAGAGTAGATCAAGCAAGTAACTAAAGAAAGCAAGTAATAAAGAGAGACATTCATGGCAAGAATTGAGATCATAGGCCTTCCATCCTAGTCACGCAATGATTAATTCATCTTATTTCGTTAACTCCAACAAACAGAAGAAGGTATCATGTCATCTTCACATAGGGAGAATGTCAAACAAGATTAATTAATCATGTCACAATAATAAACAAGAATTTATCTTATTTCATCATCTCCAACATTGGAAGAAGGTGTACACTACAAGAATTTGACAAATTAGCGACGAATTTTTGCGAGAAATATTTTTTGTCACTAATCCGTCACTAACTTACGAGGAATTAGTGACGCACTAACGACAAAATTAATAAGCGGTCACAAAATACCCGAACTTGAGAAAAACGACTGATTAGCGAGAGATTTACGAGTAAGTTTGTTTCTCACAGATTGACTTTTATAGCTAAAAAAAGAGCGAGAAAAATTTTCTCGCTAATTTCTCACAAATTAATTAGCGAGTGACAATGTTCTAGCAAATCAGTCACTTAGGAGTTCAATCGAATAAAAGTAAAGTAGCGAGAAACAATTCACACACTAGTTCGTCGCTAAATAAACTTTGTGTGAAAAACTCTAATTAGTGAGGAACAATGTCCCTAGCTAATCTGTCACAAAGACTTGAAATGTATTCTGCGATGGACAAATTCCTAACTAATTTGTCGCCAAAGTTTTTATTTTTAGCGAGCAATTCGTTTCTCGCTAATTTGTCGCATAATATTGTAAAATTAAAAATTAGGGTAGCGACAGAAAACAGTCGTCGCTAACTCGTCGCAACGGATATATCATTCAGCTAGAAAAGTTTTCCTTGCTAATTAGTCGCTAAAGTAGAAATATGGATATTGAGTGCCTATGACCTAAGTAGCAAGAAATTTGCGACTGTTTAACAACTGACACACTTCGTTCGCTGATTTCAATTCGCTGATTAGCGGGCGAAATACATTTGTCGCTAAGTTGTCGCAAGTTTAATTTAGCTAGTGACTTGGCAACTGCAATCTTGTCGCAAAGTAAAAGCTATATCCTACCTATTTTGTAGCAAATTACTTGCTAATCTCATTGGAAATCCGTCGCAGAGTTATAACAAATCCAAAGTTGATCGAAAAATTTTTAGAAGTAATTGGTCACAATTGAGTCACTAATCAAAAGCTTATTTAGTGAGGAATTAGCGACCGTTTAGCAATAAAAAAATCTATTCAAAAATAAAAAATAAGGCTTTATCCTCTACAATAAAAATTTAAAATTTAAAACATCTAAATTCCCCCCAAACACAACCCCACTCACTCCTAAATGAGTGAAATGCGCTAGGCGCACTAGTAACCCTAACTCCCTCTTCACTCTCCAATCCTCAGCGCCGAAAATCCTCATCCCCTCATTTCTCACAGCATTAAAACTCCTCCCTCTCCTCCGCCATTGACGTCGCCGGACGGCACCAACCCTTGCTCGTGTCCCGCGACCCTATCCTCTTCTCCTCCCTTCCTCGTAGCACCTCTCTCTCTCTCCGTCGTCCTTCCTGGCAAGGCTCCACGCAGCAGCAGGCCAGCAACACGTCGTCGTTCTCCACACAGGCCATAGCAACTCTCCATCAGCAGTGCAGGACGCCGTCGTCCTCGTAGCGCCTCTCTCTTTCCGTGGTCCTCCCTGCACTTTGCCACTCCATCATCAACTCATCAAGAATGGAGAGTCAGGTTGGTTCTTCAATTTCTGATTCAGTCTCTTCTTGCTATTTTTTGCTTTTTGATTTTCGATCTCTGTTCTTGCTATTGTTTGTTGTTCTTGCTATTGTTTCTCTGTTTTTCATTGCACTACTGCTATTATTTGTTGTTGCTATTTCTTGCTATTAATTTGTTCTTGCTATTGATTTGTTGTTCTTCAGTGCTAGCTGCTGCCAGCCTGCTACTGTAATTTTTTTTAATTTATTAATTGTTATTGATTTTAATTGATTTTAATTATTTGAGCGTGACTATATTTAATGATATTTTGTCTGAGATGCTAAGAAACTTCTATATGGACAATGATTACAGAAAGCAGTGGGATAAGACCGTGTTTGAGTATAATCAACTGCAGGCTTATGAATCTAAGGGTGTTGAAGTTGGCCGTACAGTTAAGAAGATCCCACTTTTGAGGCCTAGAGAATATAAATATCTGCTACCATTCCTCTCTTGTCTCATATGGTTTGGCTTAATTTTTCCCTTACTTGAAAGATTATGGATGTTTGTGATTGTGACGAATCATTAACTAATCATAGAACTTGTTGCACGATTAATTCTTAATAAAGGGTGAATGGCATTCCTATTTGACTTTTATTTCACAAATAGATTTATAATTGTCCATAAAAGGTTAATTTATGATGATCCATTAAATTTAGGTAGAAACTACAATTATCTCTATGTAAAGTTAACAGATAAGAACCGTTAGATGATTTGACATATTTGACGAAATTGTCATCTAATAATCTTCAACTATCAATTTCACATGCAGACAACTGTATGCAATTTTTCACCTTAAAGTTAATGCATTTATCTATATTATTATGTAAACTTGTTGATTTTCAGTTTTGTCTTTAGCAAGTAATTGAAATAATTAGTTTATAATTTATAATATTGTAGTGAACGAATTCATTTTCTGTTCCATGTGTTTAGCTTTAAAGAACTCAAAGTCGGCTAGAGTTTCTTTTAGAGGATTGTCCATGTGAGCAAAATCCATCTGATTTTTATGAAACAACAGATCAGCTTTTGGAACCTCTGCTCCTCTGTTATGAATCTCTGGTGCTTTCTCCTACTGCTACTTTTCATGCTATAATGAAATATCTTACCCCAAAAGCTTAAGCTATTGGTAGAGGTACATGATCATAAATGGTTATATATTTAATATGTAATCTCACAATAGTCTTTTTCTTGAGTTTTAAGCTTTGACAATACACATACCACATGTAACCTATGTTAAATTCAATTAATACATAGAAGAATGAGAAACAATTTCTATTATAGGCTTTGATACCATGCGTGAATTCTATCTCCTAAACGCTTAAGCTGTGGGGTAAGGACTCAAATAGTTATATATACCCTTCAAAGTTGTCCTTTTAAAGTTTTATTTTAACTCTCGATTTCCTCAGCAATCATGTGGACCTGCAGCGCTAGCTGATGGTCGACTAGCTGACTTAATTCGAAGAGTTTCTACCTTTGGAATGATGTTAATGAAGCTTGATTTTCATCAGGTATGAATAATATGTTGCTCATTTTTCCTTTTATGATAACATGTGCCCTGAAAATTAGATCTATCATAGGAATCTACTAGACATTCTGAAACAGTTGATGCAATTACCAAGTACTTGAGAATGGGTACATACAGTGAGTGGAATGAAGAGAAGAAATTGGACTTCTTAACTAAAGAGTTGAAATGGAAAAGACCATTGGTTGCTCCTATTATAGAGGTGAGATAAATTGTTTTAAAAGTTGCTAGTCTAATGGATGGAGGATTTTTCTTAAGAGTAAGAACCTAAACGGTCCCTTTTATATTTTTGCTTCACAAATTAGTGAGTAATTAAAGAAAATTGATTGTTTAATTTCTCTCTTTTAAAATATTAAGCAAATGAGTCTCTTATAAAACAAAAGGATAAATTAATCTTTTAAAATTTTAAATAGTTTAATTAATTCCTCTACCAAATTATATTTTTACAAAATTATGGAGTAATCATTTTATTTGGAATTAATATGTTTAATTCTAAAATTTAGGAGTAGTTCATCAATTTTATTTCTATAAGAACTTATCACTATATCGGGTGCAAAACTTAACCATAAAATAATAAACTGTATTCTATTCTCTTGTGGTTTGAGTATATGAACTAATTTCAAAGTCATGAAATTTTCTCTTTCTATTTTCTCGTGGAAACAAAAATATGATAGTAGGTATTTAGGATGTTGGAGAAAAGTTATATACACATATGTTAGGTATGTTTTAAACAGTTGTGAGGCGTGGACTACCCTTAATTGTGTATAGAAAGGACATATACACTGAATTTAGAATGTAAACTCATCTTTGCTCCTTACTATTTTAAAGTTAACTTTTGTCATTTTGTTGTACGGGACTAAACGGTGGGGAGTAAAGAAGTAACAAGAATTTAAGTTGAATGTTTAAGTGATAAAATTGTTCTATTGAATAAGGACATACGAGATATGATCGGATTACAAAGGAATTGATTAGTAATTGAAAATGAGTTAAACAACACATGTATTTATATACCACACATATCCAAGATTCTATATCATCATCATCACTTTATGCCTTTTGTTTAATTTATACTAATTGTTTTGCACTTCTTTTTCTCTCTTGATAATAATTTCATATAATTTTCTCATCTTGTTTTCTTTTATTTGATTTTGTTGTTTATCTTAATTAATTTCTTTTGCATGCAAACAAAAATCACATGACGTTGTGTAGTGTAGTGCAGTACCTTTGATTTTAACTATTGTTGGATTTTATGATTATGAATTTCTTTTCTTTTCTTTTTTGTTGAATTTCTTGCTACTTCTTTGGTGATCATCTTCTATAAATCCATTTATGGAATTTTTCATCATGGGTTAGTTTGGCTTATAGTTCTATGACCTCATGTATGGACAATTTTTTTTATTTTTCTATTGATTTGTGTTTTTTTTATGTAAATAATTCATGTAAATTAATAAAAAAATCAATTCTTTTTATATTTTCTTATTTTCTCCCTTCCAAAGTGTGGCTATGTCTCCTATTGGCACGCTTTCGAAGCGTGGCCAAAACCAACTCAATTGGCACATTTCTAAAAGCATTGTTGTATATCCACTTTTTTACATTTTTGGCACGCTTTAAAAATGTAGCAAAAACCAATTTTTCTTGTAGTGCGAAATATTTATCGACTTGTTACTAGTTTAAAAGGAATTTGCAATGACATTTGCGATAGTATTGCAACTAATTAAATACATATTTTCTAGCAAATTAGCGACTACTTCGGAACTTTGCTTTCTCATTTATATTGGCTTTGGTTTAGCGACAAAATTCCTACAAATTTAATTAAGGATTTTTAAAGATTAGCTATAGATTTGCTACAAATTGTGATAGATTTGCGATCGTATTAGCGAACAACTTGTGACGAGTTAGATTCGGAAAAATTCGTCACTAATTAGCGTCAACTAAGCATTCCATTTTGTCTACAAAGTTAGCTTTGATTTAGCGATGAGTTTACTGCGCTAGAGTTTGACGCTAATTAGCGATTACCTGTTAGTCTATTTCTTCTATGGAATTAGCTTTTAATTTAGTGATGGATTTGCGACTATCTATTCGGTCCCTAAAAAACTTTTCCGATGAATTAGCGACTAATGTGTTTGCCTCATTGATCTGCGACTTGTAATTAACGAGGAAAGCATTGGTTGCTAGACGGTAGCTAATCTGTCACAAATTATATTTTGCGTCAGATTAGTGATGATTTTTCGACTGTTTTTGTTGTAGCTAATCGGCTTTATTCTTGTAGTGGTAAGTTATCTTCCATGAGAGAAAGTCAAACAAGACTAGCTAATCTCAATCCAAATATCTTAATCAACTCACTAAGTGAATTAGCAAAAGATTAGAGTTAATAGAAATAATACTAGCTAACAATTCTAGATCACCAACATGAGTTGGGTTTTCATGACTCAAGATTGCCTAATTACTCTTTTCAAGCCATGAATGCTCAAAGTCTACTCTAAAGCCCAACCAAGCATTTTGTCAAACACTTGGTGGGTAGTAAAGGAAAGCATAGTAAATGTGCAAGAATAATAAATCTACCAACTACCAATTGCAAGGAAACAAGATCAACAACTCAAATCAACAATAAAGAAACACCAAACATTAAATTGCATTAAAAGTAAATCAAATCCAACAAGAGCATCCGTGAACATAAAAGAGAAATTAACATTACAAATCATGAGAATGAAAGAGTAGAAGTAAGAAATCATAAAAGAAACAAGATGAAAACATGTAATTGAACCTAGATCTAAGATGAAAATTAACCTAACCTAATTCTAGAGAGAAGAGGGAGCTTCTCTCTCTAGAAACTAACCTACATGATGCTAAGTTACAAACGATTGCTCCCCCTTTGCCCAAGCTTGAATTATGGTCGTTTGAGTGCAAAGAGGTCAGACTTTATAGCTTTATGGTTCCTTCATTTCTTCATGAGTTTTCCCACTTGCATGCTTTTCTCCTCACTTCTTCCATCCAATACTTGCCTTATGAACCTGAAAACTCAACAAACACATCAAGGCATCGAATGGAATTAAAGTGAAGTAAAATCACCAATTTTAGGGCCTAAAAAGCATGTTTTCACATTTAAGTACAAATCAAGGGAGAATTGCAAAACCATGCTATTTCATTGAATAAATGTGGGAAAACGGTGATAAAATCCCCTAAAATAAACACAAGATAAACCACGAAATCGGAGTTTATCATTGACAAGGATAGGACCCTATACATCTGAGTGGCTATACTCCAAAATTCCATTGCTAATGTGTTTTTCAGTGTTTAACTTTACTCATTTATGCTTTTCAAAGGCACAATTTCACAGAAACCAAGTTTGCAACCCTTTAAGTCTTTTAACAAGCCTCTATTAGCAAGTGTGACATTATTTTCTCACTCATATGACCAAGCCTCATGTGCTACAATCATGTAGCATCATTATGATTCTTCTCAGAGAATAGAACAACAATATTTTTTCTTACTATGCTTTTTTACAATATATAAATTCCACTGTATAACTTTCCATTCATCACCACCATCAAACCTTTAAATACCTTCAAAAAATCTCCTTTGCCTATAAATTTGTAACCATTTTTAACTATGATGCTCAACAAGATCATATTTCTATTCAGTTCTGGTACATGCCATGCATAGAGCAATATACTGGTCACATCATTTGATTTTATTTTGATTTGTCCTTCACTTACCACTGGAATTAATTTGCTGTCTCTTAGTTTGACACTTTCATCCCAATATTTTTAGGAAATGACGATATTTTTGCTAGGTGTCATCTAAAATGACGCACTAGAATCTATGATCCACTCATCTTCATAGTTACCAGTAAATACGGTTAGAACAAAATTAGTATCTCTATCTTTAGGACCATTAATTATTATGTAGACAAAGTTTTCTAATTTCTCCTTTCTTTGAGAAAAATTTCTTTTAATGTGTCCTGATTAATGACAATAGAAGCACTTTACAGATTTGTGCTTTCAAGATTTTGACTTCAATCTACTTTTTCTTGTGCTTGTAGACCTTCTTTCTTGACTGTGACCTTTCGTCATAAACAACTGATAGGAGGATTATTGTTGGTAAAGAATTTCACAAAAATAGTCACGTTGCAAGTATAGTTCTAAACCAACAATGGATCCTCAAATCAAATTTTAATATGGTTGTCACAAAGTCAACCCCAATATAAAGTAACCGAGAGTATTGGTCTTGGGTCGTCCACAAGAGAATGGGCAAACCTGTGCATCAATATTGGTTAGAATTCCAGGGTTGGGAGTCATGAGCAAGAATTTAAACTACTAAACTTAACATGCAAGAAATCTTAAAGTGTAAGAAACTAAATCAAGTAACTAAGGCAAGGTATGAGCAATTTCAATCTAGTAAACAACTAAACTAGCTACAACAAGAACTAAACAATTGGGATTTTTAGGTTTCAAATATGAATGATAAAAGGAACTCTTGACTAGGCATGGGAATTGGGGTCACTCTCCTTGTCTAATAACCATATCTTGACAATTATGAGGAACCAAGCTCATTAAGTCTACCTCTATGCTTGAAGTACGTATAATGTCTACTTCAAAGCATTAAGTACGTCAAATGGCTTGATCAATCTCAACTCATAAGTCCTAATCCAACTACTAATTGACTTAGTAGTAGTTTATTGTCAATGGGTATCAACTTGACCACTAGGGCTCTCAAATCACCAAATCAATTAGACTCAATGACTCAAGTTTACCCAATCCCCTTAGCCTAGGCCAAGAGTAAAGAAAACTACTCCATAATCAAAGGAAACATTTCATCAAACACATGGTATGCATTAATAAAAGACATATTCAAATTACAAATTAATTGGAAACTACAAGTACCCATGATAAACCACTATTTTATGGTTTATATTGTGCTTAATTGTGCGGTTTTATCAAATCTTTACCCACTTATTCATATGATTAGCATGCATTTATAATTCCTTCCTAAAAATACTTCATGGTTGAAAAACTTTCTTCCTAGAGACTTTTAATTTTGTATTTTTTATTCTCCTTTATTCCATTCGATGCCATGATCTGTGTGTTAAGTGTTTCAGGCTTTATAGGGCATGAATGACTTGGAGATTAGAAAGGAAGCTTGCAAAAATAGAAGGAACACAAGAAATTGAGGAGATGACCAGCGAGAAGTGACGCGGACGCATGGCTCACGCGACCACGCGACATAGAGGAAATTGCAGTGACGCGGACGCATGGCTCACGCGACCGTGCGGATTGGAAACTGCACAAGTGACGCGAAGGCGTGGACGACGCGCACGCGTGGCAAGGTAAAACGCTAGATGACGCGAACGCTTGGATGACACGATTGCGTGACATGCGCGATCTGCAGATTTTGCTGGGGGCGATTTTGGGCCCTGTTTTGACCCAGTTTTCGGCCCAGAAAAGCATATTAGAGCCGGGGAACATGCAGAGACCAGAGAAGATTCATTCCGCATAGTTTTAGTTTTAGATATGAATTTACTCCTCCTCTAGGTTTTCTCTCTACACATTCATAGTTCCTAGGATTTTGATTTTATTGCTTTTTGGATTGGGATATTGAGAAGAGTTATTACCTCCGTCAAGACTTCATCATTCTAGTTTGTTTCCTTACTTGTCACTTACTCTTTCATGTCCTTTATTTACTCAGAGTTACTCTTGGATTATTTCTATAATTTATTTATACAAGAACTATTTTTATTTTTAATTGATTCTTTTAATTATTATTTATCATGTCTTTCAATATTTCTCTTCCTTATTTTGTGAAATTTACATTCATAATGAGTGAGTAGTTCCATAACTTGATTGGGAGATGATTGAAAGGGAACCTTGAGTTGGATTACTCAAGAGAAAAATTGTAATTGGGTTTATTGTTGGATCGCCCTCTAGTCACTGACACTAGTCCTTCCTAAGGAAGAGGATTAGGACTTGTGAATAGAATTTGCCTTCCAACTTGCTTGACTTTCCTCTACCTAGTAAAGGATAACTAAGCAGAATAACCTTCAATTATCATTTTAATCTTGGGAGAACTCCATCAAGGATAGGGCTTCCAACTAATCTAATCCCGGTCAAGGTTTTTATTTAAATTACATAATTTCTCTGATTTAATTTCCTGTTTATCAACTCAAACAATTTCTTAGAAAATATCTGATTAATAAAATAGCACATCTTCCTGCAACTCGTTGGGAGACGACCTGGATTGATACTCCCAGTATTCTAATTTTAATTTTGTGACAACCCCTTCTAAATTGATAAGTGGATTTTCGGCTGGTTAATAACTGTACTTGCAACGTATCTCTCATAATAATTTCTTAACTCGCCAATTTCCGCCACGTTAACCCACTAACAATTATCAATAGAAAACAACTCAAATAACACTATTAATCATAGAAAACATCAATGCACTAATAGAAATTCAAGATCCACAAAGTTCATAAAATGAGAAGAAAAGGGAATTAACAAGAAAGCATAATTTCAACACAAGATCTAAACAAAATAAAAACTAGAGAACTCAAATTAAGTAATTGAAACTAAAATTAACAAAATCCAATTCAGAAATTTAACAATGGAAGATCAAATCAAACTAGATCTAGAGAGGAGTAAGAGTTTCTCTCTTTAGAAAAACAAAAACAAAAAACTAGCTCAAATTGTGTGTAAAGTGTAAAATGATTGATCCCTCCTTCCCCTTTCAGTTCCTGGGTCTTTTCCATGCAGAATCTAGTTGGATTTGGGCCCGGAGCTTGATGATAAGTCATCTTATGCTAGATTTACAAGCATTTTTCATTTATTTCATTAGGATTTATGCACTTTTTTGCACAATAAGTAAGTGTTTGAGTGAGAATTTCATGCTTGTCTAGATTCAATCAAACATTAGTAATTTTATGCATTTTCATTAGATTTCTTGCAAGATTTAGTTGATAATATGAATGATGCAAGAGTTGATGATTATGCCAAGGCTTTGATGTATTTGTTTGGTTGATGATAGGTGAAAAGATGAAGGAGAAGGAACAAAGAGGATTTGCAACCCTGACCTCTTTACACTCCAACAAGAATAACTTGAGCTACAAAACTCCAAATGAGGTGATTCAAGTGGCATTGGAAAGTAGACATCTAGAGATTTCCAAGCATATATGGAACTACATGATGGATACTAAATCTGAGGGAGAAAACTTACTCCAAAAGTGCAAAGATGAACATAGTATCAACCTGCAGCAAGGCCAGTTGACCTCTTCACCTTCCGAGGAGGATAACTTGAGCTATAGAGCTTGGAATGATGCGCTCTCAAATGCATTGGAAAGTAGACCTCCATAGCTGTATGGGGTGAACATCAAGTTTGGGCCTTAGAAGCTGGCACTAAACTTTGGCCTCCAAACAGCCAGTGTTCATTAAAGTGAACGTAGCGCTCACTAAATTGAGCGTTTTTGGCCTTCCAAATAGCGCGACCATGCCTTCTTTGAAGGGCTATAACTTGAGCTACAGATGTCCAATTTATGCGCTTTCAGTTGCATTGGAAAGCCGACATTCAAAGCTTTCCAACGATATATAGCAATCTATATTTGGCATAAAATTGAAGTACAAGTGATAGGCATCTTTAAGGCCCAAAAATCAACCAAAAGGAAGGCACAACAAAGCACTAGGCCAGCGCTCAAAATTTCAAACGGAGCGCCCAAGAGGAAGCACCAAATGGTGCAGCAAAAACCAAAGGCATAGTGTTCAAAGAAGAGAACGCTACGTTGCCTTTCCTCTACTTTTTTGTGCCTCTCATTCAAAAAAAAAGCAAGGCACACAACCAAGCATGCGCTGGCCAAGGCTCGAAGAGGGGGCACCAAGAGGAAAGCTAGGTGCATGCCATGACACGGACAAGGCACACAAGGAGGAGTAGCGCTAAAAAATTTAATTATAGCGCTCCCTTTTGCCAACTTTTTCATGCTCTTGGAACCAAGGAAAGCTGAATTCAAAGCAAACCAAAGGCTAGGCTATGGGCAAGGAGTAAAGCACGCTCCAAGGGATAAAGAGACTAGCACTCAATTGAGGGAGCATAGCGTACACATATTGAACTCCAGAGGAAGGAAAACATACGCACCAAGAGGGAATGAACGTGACGCTCATTCAACCAAACAGAGCACTCCACTGGAAGGTTCCAACACACCCTGGCTCACTTGAACCAAGCAACCCTTACCCATGCCACTTGAACCAAGCCATCCGGATCTACTTTTCTTCAAATCCAAAGCAAGCAAAGCCCATTATCATCACTCAAATGCACAAGAGATAGTTAGAATAGAAATTTTATTTAAATTATAATTTGTTTTCAATTTCAATTTCATTTTTTCATTTTGTAAAGCCTATATAAATGCATCAATTCCATTTTATTAAAGAGGCTAGCTCTGCTAGAGAGCAATAGGAGTAGGATAGAATAGAAAGCTTTCTTTGAAACACTTTTAATTTTTTTGCACTTTTACATTTCAAGTATTGCAATTCAATTTCACAGATTCATTTTCATTGAGCTTAATTTACTCTTCTGCACTTTTACTTCTCTGCAACTTTACATTTCTGTCCATGATTCCATCTGATTTACTCTTCCTGCAAGTTTAATTTCTTGCAATTGCTCTAAGTCATGATTTCTTCCTCTACAATTTACATTTGAGTTTGCTGTGAGCTTGATTTAATTTTCCTGTAATTTAAATTTCCTATTACTTGTTCTCAAGATCTCTTTGATTGCTTGCTCCATTGCTTTCTTTAATTTCCAGCACCCAGCCCCCTTTACATTTCATGCAATTTACCATTCTTGTCATTCAAGATTTTGCTGATTTACATTCCTTGCTCTTTACGTTTTTGCTCATTTACTTTCTGCAACTTTAAATTTCTTGTCATTTATATTCTGTTGGTCACTTTTCACCCAATTCACCAATGTTAGCTTGACTAGACTAATCACTCACTAAAGTTGCTTGATCCATCAATCCTTGTGGGATCGACCTCACTCTAAGTGAGTTTTACTACTTGATGCGACCCGGTACACTTGCCGGTGAGTTTGTGTGGAAATCTGATTTTCGCCCATCAAGTTTTTAGTGCCGTTGCCAGGGATTGATTTAGATCAACAATGATTGAGTGGGTGAGAAGTCTAGATTAAGCATTTTCTTTGTTTTTGTTCTCTGTTTTAAGTTGATAGCAAGGTGTTTGAGTTATTGCCTCACTAGGAAATTCTTCTCCGTGACATGAATTTCAATTTTCAATGGTGTTGTATTTTACAAAATCTAAATAGAGTTCAACTCATCTTATGACCAAACAAATGTTATGGGATATTACCCACCATCACGAATTTCTAATGATGGCTGGGAATATCACCAACAAATTACAGATACTGAGCACTCCAATCCATAAAGATATGTCTAAGAACCACAAGATAAGCAAGAGAATCATATGGGATATTTTCCAACACCACAAAATAATTCAAGTCATTATTCTAATGGTGGCTGGGAGTATCACCAAGGAATGAAAGAGCATGAACACCTCCCAGAGCCACAAGATGACTCGTACTGCTCTAACAACTACTCATATTGTGGCTGGAAAAGTCAAAATCAAAGGAATCTTGATGATCCATACTTTGTTCATCAAGAAACATCATCACTGGAGTGTGCTTTCAGTAAATTCATGCAAAATTGTCCCTCAATGCCACAAGATGATCCATACTGTGATGAATTCTACAATGATTCACATTGTGGATGGGAGGACCAAAACCAGAAAGCATATGACAATTCATATTCCACTTATCAAGAGCCATCATCACTTGAGCAAGCCTTTAATTCATTTATGCAAACTTGTCTAACCTCACCTCCCAGTTCCTCATTTGAAAATTCTTCATCACTTGATTATGCCTCAACACACAGTTTCCTCCAAGATCCATACAACTCATCTCACCAACCACAAAATTCATTCCACACCCCTCAAAACAACCTCACCACAACATATCCATGTCACCAAAATCACTCTCAACCTTCATCTCTTGAGCTAGCAGTTGAGGATTACCTTCAATGGTCCAAAGAATCCTTAGAAAATCGATGCCAAGTTATTGAAAGACAAGGACAACTCTTGGAAAAACACAAACAATCATGGAAAAAAATCCTCTTCAGGAAGATGGATGGGCATTTAGAGCTAGGCAGGAGAAACTTAGGAGAACCAAGAATTGAGGATAAAGAACAATTTATGAGTGAGAGAGTGGAAGAGCAAGAACAAAAGGTCCCTGTGTCAAGTAAAATTGTAATGAAGGATGAGGAACATGAGCAAGGATTTTATATTCACAAAAGCTAATTGAAGTGACAATATAACATGAAGATTCCCTCCCAAAGAACTTAATAGAAAGTCGTGAAGAAGGAATGGAGGAAGACAATCAAGAGAAGTCACACTTAATTGAAGCAGAGAAGTGCATAGAGGAAGGGCTCATGGAACTACCAATGCAAAAGGCTTTTGATGAAGATAAAGCTCCAATAATCACACAACTACCAAGTATTGATATCAAAGAAGTGAAGGCAATGATAAACCCCGTTTTCAGGGTTTATCTTGTGTTGAATTTAGAGTATTTTGCTAACCTTTTCTGACAATTAACCAATGATTTAGCATGATTTTTGTGATCTCTCTCTTATTTATGCCTAAGTGTAAAAAGCATGCTTTTTGGTCTTTGATTAGATAACTTTAACTTCTCCTTGATTCCATAAGATGCCTTGATGTGTTTGTTAGTAATCTCAGGTTGAAAAAAGGCTAGGAATGAATCAAGGAAGCAAGAGAGGAAGCATTCAAGTGGAGAAGATCATGAAAAGCCAAAGAGTTGAACTCGACCATGGATGCGCACGCGCACCAGGCGCTTACGCGCACATTGCGAACTTACCCATGGACGCATACGCGTGCTGTGCGTATACGCGTCGGTGCTGATATATGATTTTTTTTGAAAATGTGGCCAGCGAATTCTCAAGGCCTATGGGGCCCAATCCAAGTCAACTTTGGCGCCAAAACACTCAAAAGGACCAAGGATTGAAGGGGGATGGGCATCATCAATCATAACACACATTAGGATTAGTTTAAAGTTAGTTTTAGAGAGAGAAGCTCTCATTTCTCTCTAGGATTAGAATTAGGATTATGTTTAGTTCTTAGATCTAGATTTTAATTCATGCTCTCTTCTATCTCTTCTTCTTAATTCCTTGTTGTTACATTCATTATTCTTCCATTGTTGTTAATACTTTCTTTTACTTTGTTTGTAGATCCACTCTTGTTCATTTTATTTTCTTTTAATGCAAATTTGAGGTAATTCATGTAGATCTTGTTCTCGTTGATTGTTGTTGTTGAATTCTTATATTCAATTGTCATTAGATTTTATTCTTGTTATCAATTTACGATGCTTTTCTTTTGTGCCTTCCAAGTGCTTAATGAAATGCTTGGTTGGATTTTAGTATAGATGATATTCCTCTTGGCCTAGGTAGAGTAATTAGTGACGCTTGAGTTATCTAATTCCTTTGTTGATCGATAATTAGAAGTTGCTAATTAAATTGGATACCACCAAAGCTAGTCTTTCCTTTGGGAGTTGGCTATGACTTGTGGAATCAAGTTGATTCATCCACTTGACTTTCCTCCACTATAGAGGTTAACTAAGTGGTAGCAATGGACAATTTTCATCATAATTGAGGAGGATAATGAGGATAGGACTTCCAATTCTCATAACCTTGCCAAGAGCTCTTCTTAATTGTTAGTTTATTTTCATTGCATTTTACATTACTTGTCTCCTACCTCAAAAACCCCCAAATATAACTCATAACCAATAACAAGACACTTTATTGCAATTCCTAGGGAGACCCGAGGTTCTAATACTTCGGTTTATAAATTTAGGGGTTTGTTACTTGTGACAAACAAATTTTTGTATGAAAGGATTGCTGTTGGTTTAGAAACTATATTACAACGAGACTTATTGCGAATTCTAAACCGTCTGCCCTGCATTCCAGGTTACCAGCCTCTGCTCCAACTCTTTTTTATTTCCTTAGTTTATTTCTGTTATTAGTTGCTGTTAGCTCTTGTTAGTTAGTTAGAATTTGAATTTTGATTGTTAGGATAGATAGAAATTTCTGCTGTTAGGTAGCTAGGATGTGGTTAGAGGATTCTAGGCCTGATAATTGCGCCGTATTTGTTTACCTCTTTGAGCACCTCTTGATTGATTGCTGAGTGGTATGTTCATGAATTCTCATGATGAACTTTCATATTCTGCCATGACTTGCTGTATTTCTCACTCTGACATTGGTGGCTGCTGCCTGGATATATGGTTATTGACTGATTAGTGCTTCTGAATTCATATGGCTCCCTTATTGTTTTCTGCCTATTCGGGAACATCCAATATTATGCCGGAATGCTACCCGATTTTCCTAGAACTGTTTTTAACTCCACATTTCCACTTTGGATTGAACTTGGAATTTTCATATTGATTTTTGCCTAAACCGCACCAAGTTCAATCCCCGGGACTTTTGGGCCAGCCTCCTATTCTCATTTTGGTTCCCATGATTTGCAATGACTAAAGAAACTTCAGAAAGTGCTTAATTATTTTATTGAATCAATTGGAAATTCTCTTTCACAATGTGTATTCTTCCACAATATTCGGTGTACCATATTTGTTTAACTCTTCCACTTTTCATAGTTACACAATTGCTTTCTATAGCTTGCAACACCAATTATTGTGAGTCCATTATCCATGTTTTGGTATCTCCATATTCTCATGATTGTGAACATGATTATTGTGCACGATTTGCAACTCTCTTTTAATTAAGCTATTCTCCATCATACCACTAACTTTCAACTTCATTTTTCTAACTCCCTAACTTGTCTAACCTACTAACCGCATTTTTTCAGTTAACCTCACTCCTTAACCATTCTTTTGAGGTATGATGATGAATATGCCTAATGCATGAGTTTTGTGCTACATTGCTTGAATTGTTTGAATTCTTGGTCTATAGCTATGTCTTTCGCGTTCATTTGCATTCCAAGTTTACAATTTTGGTTCACAACATGATTACTTGCCATTTACCTTGCATCCTGAACATGCCCTTCCTTGCTTCCTGCTACTTGTTTAATTGCTTATATTCCATTCTATGCTGTTTTTCAGGATGTCGGCTAAAGGAAAAGGCAAGGCCACCTCCAAAAAGAGGAAAAGGGCCCCGGATTCCACTTTCTCTCCCTATGTGGATTATTCTAAAAATCCTATTGATTATGAGGAGATGGTAAATCAATCCTTACCTGCCCATGATTCAGTCAAGTTCCCTAATCTCTACTGTGAACTTCGGTTCCAAAGTTACAACACAAAGAACTTGAACATTGAAAAGAAGTTGGCTCTTCCATCCGATCTGAGGCAAACGATTAATAACCGCGTTGAGAGGATGGGTTTAGACTTTGTGGATTGAGAACTTAGCCGGGTGAACCGGTCTTGGGTGCAGGAATTCTATTGCAATTTCTTCCGTCACACCCTTGACTCGGTTCTAGTTAGAGGTATTCAGGTGCCCATCACTGAGCAGGCTAT
Organism: Arachis ipaensis; assembly: GCF_000816755.2. Lineage (NCBI taxonomy): Eukaryota > Viridiplantae > Streptophyta > Magnoliopsida > Fabales > Fabaceae > Arachis > Arachis ipaensis. The sequence continues at coordinate 42,478,174 of NC_029790.2, forward strand.
TAAGGACGCCCTTACCTGTAGGCCTAAGGCAGGTGATACTGATGCCTTCGAGCAGGCCGAGGTGGAGCTCCACTGCATGACCTTTGATTTTGATGCTTTGAGGGTAGTGGTAGCTACCCCGGAGGCTCATTGGGTCATGGATGCGGAAAACAAGGCACCCAAGGGGATGCGCTTTATCTATCTGAGCAAGGAGGCCAAGATATGGCAGCAGATTTTTGCCAACTACCTCATGCCGACTACCCACTTCTCAGAGATCCCTGTGGCTATGTTGATCCTGATCAGCTGTGTGCTGGAGGGGAAGGTGGTCTATTTCCCTCAGCTGATCAGGCGGTTCATGTGGCAGGCCCACATCAGAGGTATCTTTCTATTTCCTGTCCTTATCACACAGATGCTTCAGCGGGTCGGTGTTCAGTGGCTACCGGAGGACGTGTCACTACCCCCACCGCTCCCTGAGAAGGAGCCGGCGACCATTCCATGGGGTCCTGGGTGAACAAGAAGCCTCCTTCCCGGTGTCGATCTCGGGCTAGAACAGCAGAAGAAGGAGCTGGACCCTCTTCATCATCAGCCCCAGCAGGTGCATCTACCTCAGCAGCAACCGCACTTCCTTTACCACTACCACCACCAGCACCTCAGCTGACTTACTTACTGGTTCAGCGTCTTTTCCGGTTCATGGAGTGCAGCAAGCGCCAGATCATGCATCGCCTGGACCGGATTGACCAGATGTTTGTGGTCTAGGGCATTGAGCTGCCCCCTCTTCCAGAGTCCTCCGGTTCAGATGAGGAGGCCCACGAGAAGGAGCATGCGGATTTACATGATGAGGATACTCATGAGGAGGAGCAGGTTCACATGGAGGCACCATCACAGACCCAGGCTACTTAGGAGACACCTCAGCCATAGCCCCAGCCAGAGCCAGAGCCGACCGGTGTACCTCTCTCTGAGCCTGAGGATTAGTATCGGGGACGATGCTTGATCTTAAGTGTGGGGAGGTCGCCGTTGGCACCGTCGGTAGATCGGTGAACATTTCGGCTATTTTCCTAATTATATTTTCCTAGTTTTCTTATTCTGCACATTATTGTATATATTGGTTATTTTAGATATTTTAGATACTTCTATGTTGCATACTCCTTCATTTTGGATGTAGATATTGTGGATGTTGGATTTCGCACCTTAGTTGGGTTGTTCTTTATATAGTTACTCTCTTAGCTTGTGGTTGTGATTAGAAATTGTTTTGGAATTGTTAAGACCTAGTTAACCCTTCTTCATATGAAACTTGTTTTGATTGAAAAAGAAAAGGGTAAACTAAGGAATTTTGGAAACTCTCAATCACAACATTGCATTAATAAGCTTAATCAAAATGATGAAATTTTCAAAAGAATCCATCTATAGAGCACACCCCAATTGATTGAAAATTTTTGTAACTTGCTTGAATTAATACTTTGTGAAGCATGTATTGAGCCAAGAACACAAGCATGTGAGATTTGAGCTTATTGATGTGGTTACATTTTATAACCACCTATTTTCCATTATTGTGTGTGATTTTTCCCTTCCTATGATTGTGATCCTTGATTTGTTTAATTCTATATGTCCATTTATTCCTTGTATTCATGCATTTATATGATTGAGGCCATCATTTCAATTAGCTCACTTACCCAAATAGCCCACCTTCTACCCTCCATTGCTAACCAATTTTGAGCCTACGCTTAACCCAATTGTTCCTATTCTAGCACATTACAAGCTTAAAGCGAAAAACAATAAAGTCCCTTGTTTGGATCTTTGATTAGCTTAGGATAGTGAGAGTGTCTTATATTCAAGTTTGGGGAGATTAGGAATATTGGTTGGGATGAAAGAATATTTTGTATTTGTATTTGGGAAGTTGGGTGCATACTCATGTATTGATTAAATGTATAGACCTTATGCATTGATGTTCTTATATGTAGCTTGAAAGAAAGAAAAAAAATGAGAAAAACAAAAGAAAAAGAAAAAGAAAACAAGTAAATGTGAAAAAGAAAAGAAAAAAAAAGAAAAATAAAGAAACAAAGAAAAAAATAAAAAGGGGACAATATGCCCTAAAGCAAAGCTCAATAAGGATCAATGCATAAATATTGGGAAAATCAAAAGAAATGCATGAGTATGTGAAAAGTGAAGGATGGGTAGTTATGTTAGTACTTGATTGTATAGGTTATTATATGGGTTTGGTGGAAAAGTCTAGACTAATCAAAGATTCAAATCTCTAGTCCACTTAACCATATATGATCCCACCTTGATCCTAATCCCATTACAACCCATGAGAAAGACCTCATGATGAATGAATGCATACATTGAATGATTGTTGATTGTTAGATGAAGAACAAATTTTGGAAAACGTGATTAGGAGAGAATTGAGTGAATAAACCCTTAAACACTTGAGTGAATAGAGCGGATACACATCCGGTGAGGGTTCAATAACTCAATTACACGTGTTCACCCCTATTATCTATATTCTTGCAAGTTTGAAATTCTTTTGATAATTCAATGCAATTGTGGTTTGGACTTGATCCCTATTACTCTAGCTCTTATGCTCATATATATATTCTCTTGGAAGTTGAATTATTTTGACCAAGCATTTGCATTCACCATAGGTAGTTGCATTTAGATAAGATTCATGTAGTTTAGTTGCATTAAATAAAGATCATACCCCTTGTTTTCTTTTTAATTTAGCATGAGGACATGCTAAGGTTTAAGTGTGGGGAGGTTGATAAATCCTGTTTTCAGGGTTTATCTTGTGTTGAATTTAGAGTATTTTGCTAACATTTTCTCACAATTAACCAATGATTTAGCATGATTTTTGTGATCTCTCTCTTATTTGTGCCTAAGTGTAAAAAGCATGCTTTTTGGTCTTTGATTAGATAACTTTAACTTCTCCTTGATTTCATAAGATGCCTTGATGTGTTTGTTAGTAATCTCAGGTTGAAAAAAGGCTAGGAATGAATTAAGGGAGCAAGGGAGGAAGCATGCAAGTGGAGAAGATCATGAAAAGCAAAAGAGTTGAACTCGGCCATGGACGCGCACGCGCACCAGGCGCTTACGCGCACCAGGCGCTTACGCGCACCAGGCGCTTACGCGCACCAGGCGCTTACGCGCACATTGCGAACTTACCCATGGACGCGTACGCATGCGGTGCGCGTACGCGTCGGTGCTGATATATGATTTTTTTTGAAAACGTGGCCAGCGAATTCTCAAGGCCTATGGGGCCCAATCCAAGTCAACTTTGGCGCCAAAACACTCAAAAGGACCAAGGATTGAAGGGGGATGGGCATCATCAATCATAACACACATTAGGATTAGTTTAGAGTTAGTTTTAGAGAGAGAAGCTACTTCTCTCTAGGATTAGAATTAGTATTAGGTTTAGTTCTTAGATCTAGATTTTAATTCATGCTCTCTTCTACCTCTTCCTCTTAATTCCTTATTGTTACATTCATTATTCTTCCATTGTTGTTATTACTTTCTTTTACTTTGTTTGTAGATTCACTCTTGTTCATTTTATTTTCTTTTAATGCAAATTTGAGGTAATTTATGTAGATCTTGTTCTCGTTGATTGTTGTTGTTGAATTCTTATATTCAATTGTCGTTAGATTTTATTCTTGTTATCAATTTACGATGCTTTTCTTTTGTGCCTTCCAAGTGCTTGATGAAATGCTTGGTTGGATTTTAGTATAGATGATATTCCTCTTGGCCTAGGTAGAGTAATTAGTGACGCTTAAGTTATCTAATTCCTTTGTTGATCGATAATTAGAAGTTGCTAATTAATTTGGATACCACTAAAGCTAGTCTTTCTTTTGGGAGTTGGCTAGGACTTGTGGAATCAAGTTGATTTATCCACTTGACTTTCCTCCATTATAGAGGTTAACTAAGTGGTAGCAATGGACAATTTTCATCACAATTGAGGAGGATAATGAGGATAGGACTTCCAATTCTCATAACCTTGCCAAGAGCTCTTCTTAGTTGTTAGTTTATTTTCATTGCATTTTACATTGCTTGTCTCCTACCTCAAAAATCCCCAAATATAACTCAACCAATAACAAGACACTTTATTGCAATTCCTAGGGAGAATGACCCGAGGTTCTAATACTTCGATTTATAAATTTAGGGGTTTGTTACTTGTGACAAACAAATTTTTGTATGAAAGGATTGATGTTGGTTTAGAAACTATATTACAACGAGACCTATTGCGAATTCTAAACCGTCAAAAGTCTTCTCATCAGGCAACTGGCAAGAACACCAAAGAGAGGATTGTGACCAAGCCACAATTGATCATATCCATGAAGAAGGAAAGGTCAAATACAAGCAATCCAACCTCCTGCACTGCCAGCAAGCAAGCTTAACCAGGCCATTTACAGAAAGAAGCTTGCTGAGAGGAAACCAAGACAGGGGACAATAGCTGAATCTTCTCCCCCCTTGAGGTCATTCCTCTTAACAAACTGGAAGAAGAGGAAGAAAGTGAAGAACATGTCAACCGTAAGTAACATTTCTTTTCTTTGCTTTGTTTACTTTCTCTATCTGCTTTGTTTAATTTCAATAAATTGGCATATGATTACATTCTAAGTTTGGTGTTGCCTTGCAACAATTTGTTTTCAATCCTTCTGGATAATTGCATCAAATCAAAAATGAAAGTGTCACACTAAGGTTCTAAGTTTGGTGTGCCACTTAATTCTCTATGCAATTCATTAAGCAACACCACTTGTCTGCATAATCATAATGCCCTTTGTAGTGTTATCTTTCTTTTAGTTAGACAATTTTAGTTTTCTCTTTGTTTTAGTCATTTCTTTGTTTTTGATGCTTTCTTCTATTAACTATTTTTGTTAATACATCACCAAGAGATCCTTATTCATGACAGATTCTTGGCTTGGTGATTGTACTTAACATATAATAGTTTCATTTGCTTAGTTTTAGCTCAAATAAATTGACATGTGATTGCATTCTAAGTTTGGTGTTGCTATGCAACAAAATTTGGTTCCAATCCTTACTAGATACCTGCATCAATTCCAAGTGAAAGTGTCACACTAAGTTTGGTGTGCCACTTATCTTTTACACAATGTATTATGCACACCCTCTTATTTTTGCAATAACAATGTCTCTGTTTCTCCGTGCCTTGATTGTTATCTTTAATTTTGCTTGCTTAAAACACTTGTACTACTAACATTTCATTGTGTAAGACATTAATGATCCATCTTAGCCCCATAGCCATTGTTCTAATTGTTGCTTGAGGATGAGCAAGCATTCTAAGTTTGGCAAGGGAAAGGAAAGAATAAGAGGAAAAGGACAACAACAAGAAAGGTAGACCATAAGGTGGTAACGCTCCTTTCTCCTCCTAATTACTTCCAGCATTGTAAAGAGCATGATTGTCTTTATCTTCTCTGTATGCATGTGTGGTATGAATAAGCATAGCTTGAATTTTGATTTGTAACATCCTGGTGTAGCATTATGACTACCAACTTAAATTTTGTGAGTTCAAAAGCAGTAAAGCATCATGATCATAAACAAACAAGGTCATTAAAGAAGAATTTAGCATGTGCATACAAGTATTGGAAGGCTAGTATGGTTAACTGTTGCTCAATTGCATTAGATTTTATTTAATTGAAGTTTTCATCTATGACATTTTGTGAAATCTTTTGAAATCATGAAAACCTTGAAGAAACAATTGCAAAATAAGGCAAGAAAAGAAAAAGGGAAAGAATGAGAAAGCTGAAGGCTCTGAGTACGAAAAGCAATTCAATTGGTAAGTACTTGTGTTGTTTATGTATCAGGAAAAAAGCTTGAAAACAAAACACTTAGAGTCAAGGCTAGGCTCAAGTGCAAAAGCACTCCCTCAAAGCTCAAGGCTCTGAGCATCAATGATTAGAGAGTAAAGAAAAGAAACAAATGAGCTTGAAAAAGTCCTCTAATTAAATGCTTGTGGTGTTTATGTATCAAGTGGTAATACTTGAAAACAAAGCATTTAGAGTCGTAGCTTTGTTATCAACTCATGGGGCAAAGTACCCAAAAGGATAAGCTAATAAGAAAATCAAAAGCTTGTTTCAACGAAGAAATATAAGGAAAAGATTTTGTAAATTGAGCTAGATAGAAGCATCAATCATTGGTGCACGAAATTGTAATTCACACTTTTCACAATTCGTACCACTAACCAGCAAGTACACTGGGTCGTCCAAGTAATACCTTACGTGAGTAAGGGTCGATCCCACAGAGATTGTTAGTTTGAAGCAAGCTATGGTTATCTTGTAACTATTAGTCAGGATATCAATTATAATTATCAGTTGACTTGCAAATGAACAAGAGAGCATGGATTAAATAATACTTATTATGCAGTAATGGAGAATATGTTGGAGTTTTGGAGATGCTTTGTCTTCTGAATCTCTGCTTTTCCCCTATCTTCTTCTTCACGCACGCAAGGTTCCTCCTATGGCAAGCTGTATGTTGGTGGATCACCATTGTCAATGGCTACCATCCATCCTCTCAGTGAAAATGGTCCAGGTGCGCTGTCACCACACGGCTAATCATCTGTCGGTTCTCACTCATGCTGGAATAGGATCCATTGATCCTTTTGCGTCTATCACTACGCCCAACCCTTGAGAGTTTGAAGCTCGTCACAGTCATTCAATCCCTGAATCCTACTCGAAATACCACAGACAAGGTTTAGACTTTCCGGATTCTCAAGAATGCTGCCAATAGATTCTAGCTTATACCACGAAGATTCTGATTAAGGAATCCAAGAGATACTCATTCAATCGAAGGTAGAACGGAGGTGGTTGTCAATCACGCGTTCATAAGTTGAGAATGGTGATGAATGTCACGGATCATCACATCTATCATATTGAAGTGCGAATGAACATCTTAGATAGAAACAAGCGTGTTTGAATAGAAAACAGAAGTAATTGCATTAATTCATCGAGACACAGCAGAGCTCCTTACCCCCAACAATGGAGTTTAAAGACTCATGCCGTCAAAGAGTACAAAGTTTAGATAAAAAATGTCATGAGATACAAAATAAATCTATAAAAGTTGTTTAAATACTAAACTAGTAACCTAGGTTTACAGAAATCTACGATAGATAGATAGTGCAGAAATCTACTTCCGGGGTCCACTTGGTGTGTGCTGGGGCTGAGACTTGAGCTTTACACGTGCCTAGGCTGTTTCTGGAGTTAAACGCCAGGTTGTAACCTGTTTTGGGCGTTTAACTCCAACTTGTAACCTGTTTCTGGTGTTTAATGCCAGAATAGGGCAGAGAACTGGCGTTGAACGCTAGTTTGCGTCATTTATCTTCGAGCAAAGTATAGACTATTATATATTTCTGGAAAGCCCTGGATGTCTACTTTCCAACGCAATTAAGAGCGTGCCATTTGGACTCCTGTAGCTCCAGAAAATCCACTTTGAGTGCAGGGAGGTCAGAATCCAACAACATCTGCAGTCCCTCTTCAGCCTCTAAATCAGATTTTTACTCAGGTCCCTCAATTTCAGCCAGAAAATACCTGAAATCACAGAAAAATACACAAACTCATAGTAAAGTCCAGAAATGTGAATTTTATTTAAAAACTAATAAAAATATACTAAAAACTAACTAAATCATACTAAAAACTATGTAAAAACAATGCCAAAAAGCGTATAAATTATCCGTTCATCAATCATTTACCTTTCTCTTGTGATTGTGGCATGCATAGAAAACTAGCCAAACCATGAACATTGAGTTGCTATTCTTCTTACCTTGAATTGTCAATCTTTATTGCATGATTCTTTTCTTGCTTGGGGACAAGCAAGATTTAAGTTTGGTGTTGTGATGACAAGTCATCTTATGCTAGCTTTACAAGCATTTTTCATTTATTTCAGAAAGATTTATGCACTTTCTTGCACAATAAGTTAGTGTTTGAGTGAGAATTTCATGCTTGTCTAGATTCAATCAAACATTAGTAATTTTATGCATTTTCATTAGATTTCTTGCAAGATTTAATTAATAATATGAATGATGCAAGAGTTGATGATTATGCCAAGGCTTTGATGTATTTGTTTGGTTGATGATAGGTGAAAAGATGAAGGAGAAGGAACAAAGAGGATTTGCAACCCTGACCTCTTTACACTCCAACAAGAATAACTCGAGTTACAAAACTTCAAATGAGGTGATTCAAGTGGCATTGGAAAGTAGACATCTAGAGATTTCTAAGAATATATGGCACTGCATGATGGACACTAAATCTGAGGGAGAAAACTTACTCCAAAAGTGCAAAGATGAACATAGTATCAACCTGCAGCAAGGCTAGCTGACCTCTTTACCTTCCGAGGAGGATAACTTGAGCTGTAAAGCTTGGAATGATGCACTCTCAAATGCATTGGAAATTAGACATTCATAGCTTTCCAACGATATATAATAGTATGGGGGTGAACATCAATTTTGGGCCTCAGAAGCTGGCGCTAAACTTTGGCCTCCAAACAGCCAGCGTTCACTAAAGTGAACGTAGCGCTCACTAAATTGAGCGTTTTCGGCCTTCCAAACAACGCGACCATGCCTTCTTCAAAGGGCCATAACTTGAGCTACAGATGTCCAATTGATGCGCTTCTAGTTGCATTGGAAAGCTGACATTCAGAGCTTTCCAACGATATATAGCAATTTATATTTGGCATGAAATTGAAGCACAAGTGATAGGCATCTTTAAGGCCCAAAAATCAACTAAAAGGAAGGCACAACAATGCACTAGGCCAGCGCTCAAAATTTCAAACAGAGCGCCCAAGAGGAAGCACCAAATGGTGCAGCAAAAACTAAAGGCATAGCGTTTAAATAAGAGAATGCTACGTTGCCTTTCCTCCACTTTTTTGTGCCTCTCATTCAAAAAAAAAAGGCTAGAAGAGGGGGCACCAAGAGGAAAGCTAGGTGCATGCCATGACACGGACGAGGCACACAAGGAGGAGTAGCACTCAAAAATTCAAGCATAGCTCTCCCTTTTGCCAACTTTTTCGTGCTCTTGGAACCAAGGAAAGCTGAGTTCAAAGCAAACCAAAGGCTAGGCTATGGGCAAGGAGAAAAGCACGCTCCAAGGGATAAAGAGCCTAGTGCTCAATTAAGGGAGCGTAGCATTCACATATTGAATGCTAGTGGAAGGAAAACATGCACACCAAGAGGGAATGAACGTGACGCTCATTCAACCAAATGGAGCACTCCACTGGAAGGTTCCAACACACCCTGGCTCACTTGAACCAAGCAACCCTGACCCATGCCACTTGAACCAAGCCATCCGGATCCACTTTTCTTCAAATCCAAAGCAAGCAAACGCCATTATCATCACTCAAAGGCACAAGAGATAGTTAGAATAGAAATTTCATTTAAATTGTAATTTGTTTTTAATTTCAATTTTATTTTTTTTATTTTGTAAAGCCTATATAAAGGCATCAATTCCATTTCATTACAGAGGCTGGCTCTGCTAGAGAGCAATAGGAGTAGGATAGAATAGAAAGCTTTCTTTGAAACACTTTTAATTTTTTTGCACTTTTATATTTCAAGTATTGCAATTCAATTTCAAAGTTTCATTTTCATTGAGCTTGATTTACTCTTCTGCACTTTTACTTCTCTGCAACTTTACATTTCTATCCATGATTCAATTTGATTTACTCTTCCTGCAAGTTTAATTTCCTGCAATTGCTCTAAGTCATGATTTCTTCCTCTATAATTTTGATGAGCGGATAATTTATACGCTTTTTGGCATTATTTTTAGTATGTTTTTAGTATATTTTAGTTAGTTTTTATTATGTTTTTACTAGTTTTTATTCAAATATCACACTCCTGGACTTCACTATGAGTTTGTGTATTTTTCTATGATTTCAGGTATTTTCTGGCTGAAATTGAGGGACCTGAGCTAAAATCTGATTTAGAGGCTGAAGAAGGACTGCATATGCTGTTGGATTCTGACCCGCCTGCACTCGAAATAGATTTTCTCAAGCTACAGAAGCCCAATTGGTGCAATCTCAATTGCGTTGGAAAGTAGACATCTTGGGCTTTCTAGTAATATATAATTGTCCATTTTTTCCCGGGTTTTGATGACATAAACTAGCGTTTTAATGCCAACTTTCCACCCTATTATGGTGTTAAACGCCAGAACTGGCATGAAAGCTGGAGTTAAATGCCCAAACTGGCACAAAAGCTGGTGTTTAACTCCAAGAAAAGTCTCTACATGTGAAAGCTTCAATGCTCAGCCCAAGCACACACCAAGTGGGCCCCAGAATTGGATTTCTACACTAACTATTCTAGCTTACTCATTTTCTGTAACCCTAGGTCACTAGTTTATTATAAAAACTACATTTAGTGATTCATTTGGTACCTCATGAAATTTTACATCTGAATTTTGTATCTTCTATGACATGAGTCTCTAAACCCCATGGTTGGGGGTGAGGAGCTTTGCTGTGTCTTGATGGATTAATGCAATTATTTCTGTTTTCTATTCAATCACGCTTGTTTCTATTCTAAGATATTCATTCACACTTCAACTTGATGAATGTGATGATCTGTGACACTCATCATCATTCTCAACCTATGAATGCGTGCTTGACAACCACCTCCGTTCTACCTTAGATTGAGTGCATATCTCTTAGCCTCCTGGTTCAGATAATAGTCTTTGTGGTATAAGCTAGAACTAATTGGCAGCATTCTTGAGATCTGAAACGTCTAAACCTTGTCTGTGGTATTCTGAGTAGGATCTGGGATGGGATGACTGTGACGAGTTTCAAACTCGCGAGTGTTGGGCGTAGTGACAGACGCAAAAGGATCAATGGATCCTACTCCAACATGAGTGAGAACCGACAGATGATTAGTCGTGTGGTGACAACGCACTTGGACCATTTTCACTGAGAGAATGGATGGTAGCCATTGACAACGGTGATCCACCAACATACAGCTTGCCATGGAAGGAGCCTTGCGTGCATGAAGAAGAAAACAGTGAAAAAGTAGAGATTCAGAGGACAGAGCATCTCCAAAACCTCAACCTGTTCTCCATTACTGCATAACAAGTAGTTATTTCATGTTCTTTTACTTTTTACAATTAAAACTAAGAATCATTACTGATATCCTGACTAAGAGTTACAAGATAACTATAGCTTGCTTCAAGCCAACAATCTCCGTGGGATCGACCCTTACTCACGTAAGGTATTACTTGGACGACCCAGTGCACTTGCTGGTTAGTTGTGCGGAATTGCAAAAGTGTGATTGTGATTTCGTGCACCAGGTTTTGGCGCTGTTGCCGGAAATTGTTCGAGTTTGGACAACTGACGGTTTATTTTGTTGCTTAGATTAGGAATAATTTATTTTTGTTGGTTTAGAGTCACTAAATTTGAGTCTTTTATTTAAGTTTAGTTTTATATTTTAAGTTTGGTGTCAATTGCATGCTTTTATTTTCCTTCATTTTTTTGAATTTGCATGTTCTTAGTTCTTTCTGGATTTTTAAAAATTCTAAGTTTGGTGTCTTCTTTGTGTTTTTCTTTGAATTTTCGAAAATTTGTGTTTGGTTTTCTAAAAATTTTAAGTTAGTGTCCCTTGTGCTTTTATTTACTTAAAAATTCTTCAAAAATTTGTTCTTGGTGTTCATCTTGATCTTCAAAGTGTTCTTGGTATTCATTTTGACATTCAAAGTTTTCCTGTTTGTTCTCTTTGTTTTGATCTAAGATTTCTAAGTTTGGTGTCATTTTGTTGTTTTTCTCTTTCCTCATTAAACTCAAAAATATATTTTCTCCTTATTTTAATTGAATTTTGGGATTCTAATTTTAAAAATTTCAGATTTCTATCTTAAAATTTTTATTTTATCATATCTTAGTTTTTAAAATTTCAAAATTCAAATCTTTTTTTTTTTTTTAAAAAATCATATCTTTTTCAAAACCTTATCTTATCTTTTCTAATCTCAAATTTTAAGATAACACCTTTTTCAAATCTTTATAATTAATTAATTATTTTGGTTTTCTATTTTCCTTTATTTATTTTTCTAATTTTTGAATTTATATTTAGTTTTGCATTTATTTTACTTTGTTTTATTTTTGGTATTTAAAAGAAAAAAAACAACAAAAATATATTTTATTTGCAATCCATGTCATCTCCCTTTCTCCATCATGGACCTAAGTGGAAATGAACAGTCCAGAAGGACTCTGGGGTCATATGCTAGCCCCACTACTGCTGCATATGTGAGTAGTATCTGTATATCCCCCATAAGAGCCAGCAGTTTTGAGCTAAACCCTCAGTTCATTATCATGGTGCAGCGAAATTGCCAGTATTCCGGTCTTCCACAGGAAGAACCTACTGAGTTTCTGTCACAGTTTTTACAAATTGCTGATACCGTATATGATAAGGATGTAGATCAGGATGTCTACAGATTAATACTGTTTCCATTTGCTGTAAAGGATCAAGCTAAAAGGTGGTTGAGTAACCAACCCACAGCAAGCATAAGAACATGGAAACAGTTATCAGACAAATTCCTGAATCAATTTTTCCCTCCATAGAGGATGACACAGCTAAGGCTGGACATCCAGGGCTTTAAACAAGAGGATAATGAATCCCTTTATAATGTCTGGGAGAGGTACAGAGGGATGATGAGAAAATGCCCCTCCGAAATATTTTCAGAGTGGGTGCAGCTAGACATCTTCTATTACGGGCTTACAGAAAGAGCCCAGATGTCTCTAGACTACTCAACTGGTAGATCTATACACATGAGAAAGACGATTGAAGATGCTCAAGAACTCATAGATACGGTTGCTAGAAATCAACATCTGTACTCAAGCAGTGTGTCCTCCATAAAAGAAGAGGCTAGGGTAGTAATTACTGATCCTAATCCTCAAGAACAAATTGTTGAACTTAATAAGCAATTGCTTCTTATGACAAAATAATTAGCAGAATTTAAAGATATGCTCCAAGACACTAAAAATGCTAACAAGAATATGGAAGCACAATTGAATCAGACAAGACAGCAGCTATCTAAACAGATAACAGAAGAATGCCAAGCTGTTCAACTAAGGAGCGGGAAGACATTGAATAATTCAGCTCAAAGTAGCAGAAAGCCAAGAAAGGAAAAACTGACAGATGATGACCAAACCACTGCCTAAAATCCCTCTGAGGATAGCAAGAGCCCAGAGAGGAATCATTCTGGCATTCAAACGCCAGAAAATGGTGAAAGATTGGCGTCAAACGCCCAGTGGATGCCCACTTCTGGCGTTCAAACGCCAGAAAAGAGAGAAAAATTGGCGTTAAACGCCCATTCCTTGACCAGTTCTGGCATTCAAACACCAGAAAAGGGTGGAAAATTGGCGTTAAACGCCCATCCAACCTCTACTCCTGGTGTTCAAATGCCAGTGAGGGATCAGACACCTGCACGTGCTGATTGTAACCCTCCTAAGAAGGCTTCCCTAACCACCTCTGTAGGAAATAAATCTACAGCAACTAAGGTTGAGGAGTACAAAGCCAAGATGCCTTATCCTCAGAAACTCCGCCAAGCAGAACAGGATAAACAGTTTGCCCGCTTTGCAGACTACCTCAGGACTCTTGAAATAAAGATCCCGTTTGTAGAGGCACTTGAGCAAATACCCTCTTATGCTAAGTTCATGAAAGAGATCTTAAGTCATAAGAAAGATTGGAGAGAAACTGAAAAAGTTTTTCTCACTGAAGAATGCAGTGCAATCATTCTGAAAAGCTTACCAGAGAAGGTTAAAGATCCCGAAAGCTTTATGATACCATGCACATTAGAGGGTGCTTGTACCAAGACAGCTCTATGTGATCTTGGGGCAAGTATCAACCTAATACCTGCATCCACTATCAGAAAGCTTGGCTTAACTGAAGAAGTCAAACCAACCCGAATATGCCTCCAACTTGCTGATGGCTCCATTAAATATCCATCAGGCATAATTGAGGACATGGTTGTCAAGGTTGGGCCATTTGCCTTTCCCGCTGACTTTGTAGTGCTGGAAATGGAGGAGCACAAGAATGCAACTCTCATTCTAGGAAGACCTTTCCTAGCAACTGGACGAACTCTTATTTATGTACAAAAAGGGGAAGTGACCCTGAGAGTCAATGAGGATGAGTTAAAGTTAAATGCTGTCAAAGCTATGCAGCATCCAGACACATCAAATGACTGCATGAGTGCTGATATTATTAACTCTTTGGTAGAAGAGATCAATATGACTGAGAGTCTCGAATCAGAGCTAGAGGACATCTTTAAAGATGTTCAGCCTGATCTGGAGGAACAAGAGACAATGAAAGAACCTCTGAAAATTCCTCAAGAAGAGGAGAAGCCTCCTAAACCCGAGCTCAAACCACTACCACCATCCCTGAAATATGTATTTCTGGGAGAGGGTGACACTTTTTCAGTGATCATAAGCTCTGCTTTAAATCCACGGAAAGAGAAAGCACTAATTCAAGTGCTAAGGACACACAAGATAGCTCTTGGGTGGTCCATAAGTGATCTTAAGGGCATTAGCCCAGCAAGATGTATGCACAAGATCCTATTGGAGGATGATGCTAAGCCAGTGGTTCAACCACAGAGGCGGCTAAATCCAGCCATGAAGGAGGTGGTACAGAAAGAAGTCACTAAGTTACTAGAGGCTGGGATTATTTATCCTATTTCAGATAGCCCTTGGTTGAGTCCTGTCCAAGTTGTCCCCAAAAAGGGAGGCATGACAGTGGTTCATAACGAGAGGAATAAACTGGTTCCTACAAGAACAGTTACAGGGTGGCATATGTGTATTGATTACAGAAGGCTCAATACAGCCACCAGGAAGGATCACTTTCCTTTACCATTCATAGACCAGATGTTAGAGAGACTAGAAGGACATGAATATTATTGCTTTTTGGATGGCTATTCAGGTTACAACCAAATTGCAGTAGATCCTCAAGACCAAGAGAAAATAGCATTCACATGTCCTTCTGGAGTGTTTGCCTACAGAAAGATGCCTTTTGGTCTGTGCAATGCACCTGCAACCTTTCAGAGGTGCATGCTCTCTATCTTCTCTGATATGGTAGAGAAATTTCTGGAAGTGTTCATGGATGACTTCTCAGTATTTGGAGACTCGTTCAGCTCCTGCCTTGACCATTTAGCACTTGTTCTGAAAAGGTGCCAAGAGACCAACCTAGTTTTAAACTGGGAAAAATGTCACTTTATGGTGACTGAAGAAATTGTCCTTGGGCATAAAATTTCAAACAAGGGAATAGAGGTGGATCAAGCTAAGGTAGAGGTAATTGAAAAATTACCACCACCTGCCAATGTTAAGGCAATCAGAAGCTTTCTGGGACACGCAGGATTCTACAGGAGGTTTATAAAAGATTTTTCAAAAATCGCAAAACCTCTGAGTAATCTGCTAGCTGCTGATACACCATTTGTCTTTGACACAGAGTGTTTGTAGGCCTTTGAGACTCTGAAGGCTAAGTTGGTCACATCACCTGTCATTTCTGCACCAGACTAGACATTACTATTTGAATTAATGTGTGATGCCAGTGACCATGCTATTAGTGCAGTATTAGGACAGAGGCACAACAAGCTTCTGCACGTCATTTACTATGCAAGCCGCATTCTAAATGATGCACAAAAGAATTACACAACCACAGAGAAAGAGATGCTTGCAGTGGTTTATGCCATTGACAAGTTTAAATCCTATTTAGTAGGATCAAAAGTGATTGTGTATATTGACCATGCTGCTCTTAAATATCTACTCACAAAGCAGGATTCAAAACCCAGGCTCATAAGATGGGTGCTGCTTTTGCAAGAGTTTGATATAGAAATAAGAGACAGAAAAGGGACAGAGAACCAGGTAGCTGATCACCTGTCCCGGATAGAACCAGTAGCAGGGGCGTCCCTCCCTCCTACTGAGATCTCAGAGACCTTTTCGGATAAGCAACTCTTTGCCATTCAGGAAGCACCATGGTTTGCAGACATTGCAAATTATAAAGCTGTGAGATTCATACCCAAGGAGTACAGCAGGCAGCAAACGAAAAAACTAATTTCTGATGCAAAGTACTACTTGTGGGATGGACCATATCTCTTTAAGAGATGTGCAGACGAAATGATCTGTAGATGCGTGCCTAGAGAAGATGCACAGAAGATCCTATGGCATTGCCATGGATCACAGTATGGAGGACATTTCAGAGGTGAGCGGACAGCCACTAAGGTCCTCCAATGTGGCTTCTACTGGCCTACTCTCTATAGAGATGCCCGAGAGTTTGTGCGTAACTGTGACAGTTGCCAGAGAGCTGGTAACTTGCCTCATGGTTATGCCATGCCTCAACAAGGGATCTTAGAGATTGAGTTATTTGATGTATGGGGTATTGTCTTCATAGGTCTTTTCCCACCATCATACTCAAACACTTACATTCTGGTGGCAGTAGACTACGTATCTAAATGGGTAGAAGCAATTGCCACACCCACTAATGATACTAAGACAGTGCTGAAGTTCCTCCAGAAACATATCTTCAGCAGATTTGGTGTCCCCAGAGTACTAATCAGTGACGGGGGTACTCATTCCTGCAATAAATAGCTTTACTCTGCTATGCTCCGATATGGAATTAGCCACAAAGTAGCAACTCCATATCATCCACAGACAAATGGGTAGGCTAAAGTCTCTAATAGAGAACTAAAAAGAATCCTGAAACGGACTGTAATTGCTCGTAGAAGGGATTGGGCAAAAAGCTTGGATGATGCTCTTGATGCCAGGGCATTTTGGCCAGTTTCACTGACCTTTTCTTTACTGTTTTAGGGTAGTTTCATGCATTTTCTTAATTAATAAGCAAGTTTTGGGTAGATAATCACTTACATCTTGATTCAAGCAAACATTGTGAATTTCATGTGATTTTATGAGAATTATGCATGAATTGAATGACAAATTGGATAATGCATGTCTCATAACTTGGATTAGAGCTTTGATGCACTTTATTTGCTTGATTTCAGGACAAAAGAAGCAAGGAAGAGCCACATTAGCAGCCACGTTAATCTAATTAACGTGACCACTAACGTGGAATGGGAATAAACTTGCAACGTTAATGAGAAAAGTGATTGTCAATAATGCCTTCGAAACCATCATGGCCCACGTTAATTGCCACGTTAACTACACTAACGTGGTAGTTAACTACACTAACGTGGTAGTTAATGTGGAGAGAAAGGGAGCTCCAGCGTTAGTGGTAAAAGTGAACACCATTAACGCTCCAAATTGGCAATTGGCCACGTTAAGAGTCATATTAACTCAGTTAACGTGAACTCTAACGTGGAAAGGGAAGACAATGCCAACGTTAGTGACACTCACCTTTGTCACTAACGTTGGACTAAGCCCAATTGGCCACGTTAAGAGTCACGTTAACTACATTAACGTGAACTCTAACGTGGGAGGAGCAAGGAATCGCCAACGTTAGTGACACTCACCTTTGTCACTAACGTTGGACTAAGCCACTATGAGCCACGTTAGTTGCCATGTTAATTGCATTAACGTGGAAGCTAACGTGGAGGAAAAAAATGATGAGCCAACGTTAGTGACAATCACCTTTATCACTAACGTTGGAGATGGCAATCACCACCACGTTAGTGGCCACGTTAAGACAATTAACTTGAGGCACTAACGTGAAAAGGGGCGTTTGGAGCGTTAGTGACAAAGGTAAGTGTCACTAACGCTCTCGAGGCTAAGGCATGCCCACATTAAGAGCCACGTTAGTTATACTAACGTGGACTCTAATGTGAGAAAAGGGGGGGGGGGGCTAAGAGCAACGTTATTGGCAAAGGTGAATGCCAATAACGCTTGCGATGGACTAAGAGGCAACGTTAGTGGTCACGTTAGTGCCACTAACGTTGAAATTTACATGAACCATCTTGTGCTAGGAACATTAGTGAAAAAGGTGATTGTCACTAATGTTCTCGAACCCACATTTTCACTTAACGTTAACGCCACTAACGTCCTAGCTAAAGTCCATGCCTACTTCACATTTTCTCTGCAAGTAAAGCTGAGCCCATTGAAGATTCCAAACTGCTTCAACTCAAGATCCAAAGGCCCATATCCAAAGACTTGAAGAGCCAACTAGAAGATCAGAAGAGTAGTATATATAGGAGTAGTTTTGATCTAGAAGAGGGAGCTTTTTGGCCATTGGGAGAACTACTCTCTATATAATTTTACTTTCTCTACAACTTCTAGTTTTACTTTTAGAATGTATTCTCCATCTTTGTTTTCAATTCCCAGAGCTATGAACAACTAAACCCCTTTCATTGGGTTAGGGAGCTCTGTTGTAATTTGATGGATCAATAATAGTTTTCATTATTCTTCTTCTTTCTTTTCTCTTGATCTTACTAGAAAGCTTTCAATCTTCATCCAATTGGGTAGTTGTCTTGGAAAAGAAGCTATTCATACTTGGATCTCTTCGGAACCTTGGAAGAGGAATGAAGAGATCATGCTAGAAATGCTTTCTCATGTTGGACCAAATTGGGGTTTGGATGGATATAGTGACATATAATCCTACGAACATTTTGATTTGGGAATACATGTGGTATAATCAGTGACCACACTTCATCTCTTCTCATGAGCAATTAGACCAAGGAATTGGCTATTGATCAAGATTTGAGAGATTTAATTACCAAGGAATTGGAATTCAATCACTTTAGATTGCCAAGGAGATCAATGAATGCATTGATTGAGGAAGAGATGAAAATGAACTTGATTTGGAGAATACAACATCTCCTGAGCCCAATGAACTCCCCATTTCTGATCTTACCCATTCTCTTTACTTTCTGCCATTTACTTTTATGTTCATCTTACCCATTCCCCATTTAAGATTCTGCAATTTACTTTCCGTCATTTACATTAAGTCTTTTATTTCCAGTAATTACATTTCCTGCCATTTACTTTCCGCCATTTAAATTCCTGCAATTCTCCAATCAAATTCTGCTTAGCTCAACTAGAACATTCCTCCAATTAAAGTTGCTTGACCAATCAATCCATGTTGGATTCGACCTCACTCTATTGTGAGTTTTTACTTGACAACAATTCGGTATACTTGCCGAGGGAAAATTGTTGAGAGACAAGTTTCCGTGCATCAGCTCTGTGGGCATACAGAACAACATTCAAGACTCCTATAGGAACCTCTCCATACCAGCTTGTGTATGGCAAGGCCTGTCACCTGCCGGTGGAACTGGAACATAAGGCCTACTAGACAACCAGATTCCTAAACCTGGATGCAAAGTTAGCTGGAGAGAAAAGATTGCTCCAGCTGAATGAGCTAGAGGAATTCAGACTCAATGCTTTTGAAAATGCAAAAATTTATAAGGAAAAAGAAAAAAGGTGGCATGACAAGAAACTGTCATCTAGAGTCTTTGAGCCAGGACAGAAGGTTCTGCTGTTTAACTCTAGGCTCAGATTATTCCCCGAGAAATTAAAATCCCGGTGGAGGGGACCATATGTGATTACAAGTGTGTCACCATATGGATATGTTGAGCTTCAGGATATCGACTCTGACAAAAAGTTCATTGTTAATGGACAAAGAATCAAACATTATCTTGAAAGCAATTTTGAGCAAGAATGCTCAAAACTGAGACTAGACTAAAGCTCAGTAAAGGTCCAGCTAAAGACAATAAAGAAGCGCTTGCTGGGAGGCAACCCAGCCATTAGCAAGTTATTTGTTATTTAAATAATATTTATAGGAGTTTGATATAAATTGTCTTCAAGGTTAATCATCAAATTGTAGGAGTTGACAGAGTTACAGAAGGATTCAGCGCAAAAAGCAGAGAAAAGGAGCTCAGTGGCAAAAAAATGCCAGTAAGGGGTATTTTGGGGCGATTAATGCCAGTAAAGATACCATTTTGGGCGTTTAACGCCAGAATTGCAGCATCCTGGGCATTCAGAAAAACGCCCAGTGACAAAAGATTTCTGGCGTTTAACGCCATCCAGGGTACCTGGCTGGGCGTTAAACGCCCACAATGGCTAATATATGGGCGTTAAACGCCAGAATGGATACCATTCTGGGTGTTTAACGCCAGAAAGGAAGGGGGAGAAGATTTTGTTTTCCACTTCAAAATGTTTCAAACTTTCATGTTTTGATTCATAATTTTCTGCATAAACACGTTACAAATTTTCATCATTCACCTTCAATTTTCAAAAATTCAATAATTTTTTAAATTCCTTTTCAATTTTCTTTCAAATCTTTTTCAAATCCTCTTCAAAAACTCAATTATCTTCTCAATTTCTTTCTAAATCTTTTCCAACTCATCATATAATCTCTTAATTCTTAAATGTATCAACAAATTTTCAGATTTAACTCCTTTATATCTTTTCCATTTTAAAACTCTCATCTTTTTCATATCATGATTCTATTTCTTTTCACCAATTATATCTTTATATCATATCTTTTTCAAATTTTCAAAATCCCTCCCCTCCACTTATAAATACACATTCGGCCATCCCCATCTCTCCACCATTCGAATTTGACTCTCCTCCTATCTCTCTCCTTTCCTTTCTTTTGCTTGAGGGCAAGCAAACCTCTAAGTTTGGTGTGTTTTTCTGTGATCACCGAGCTAAGACTCATTAAGATCATGGCTCCTAAGGGAAAACAAACTAATTCAAGGGGCAAGAAAGAGAATACTCCAAAGAGTCTTTGGAATCAAGAGAGCTTCTTAACCAAAGAACATGCAGACCATTACCACAAAATAATGGGTTTGAGGTCAGTGATCCCAGAAGTTAAATTTGATCTAAAAGAAGATGAATATCCAGAGATCCAAGAGCAGATTCGAAATAGAGGATGGGAAATTCTAGCTAATCCTGAGACAAAGGTGGGAAGAAACATGGTTCAGGAATTCTACTCAAATCTGTGGCTGACAGATAAGTAGAGAATAACTGGAACCGCCTTTCATACCTTTCGAACTATGGTCAGAGGGAGGATTATTTACTTCCACCTGGACAAAATAAGAGAGGTCTTCAAACTGCCTCAACTACAAGATGATCTAGAATCCTTTAATAGGAGAATGGTGAGGGTAGATAAGGGGTTGAACCAAGTTCTAGAGGACATATGCCTCCCTGGAACTAAGTGGATAACCAACTCAAAAGGTGTCCCAAACCAACTCAAGAGAGGAGATCTCAAACCAGTCGTAAGGGGCTGGTTGGACTTCATTGGGCGTTCTATACTGCCCACTAGCAACCGCTCTGAGGTCACTGTCAAAAGAGCAGTGATGATTCATTGTATTATGTTGGGAAACAAAGTGGAGATTCATCACCTGATTTCTTGTGAAATTTACACAATTGCAAATAAGAACTCCACTGAAGCCAAATTGGCTTACCTAAGCTTAATCTCTCTGCTGTGTAAAGATGCTGGAGTGAAGATGGGAGTAGATGAATTCATCCCAGTCGAACACCCGATCACCAAGAAGTCAATGGAAGGACAACAAGTGCAAGATAACTCCATTAAAAGGAGGGCGCAGGAGTTCCTCCCAGAATTCCCTCAAATTGACTATTGGACCCGCCTAGAAGCATCTGTCACCAAGCTGCAAGAAGCTATGGAGCAACTTAAGGAAGAACAGCAAAATCAAAATAGCATGCTCTGCAAGCTGCTTAAGGAACAGGAAAAGCAAGGGCGCGAGCTACAGGAGCTGAAGCACCAAAAGCTCTCCCTTGAGGGACTAGACACCCCACAAATTGAAGAAGTATCCATCTCCCAAAATTCCTGCCATTTACTTTCTGCCGTTTAAATTCCTGCAATTCTCCAATCAAATTCTGCTTAGCTCAGATAGAACACTCCTCCAATTAAAGTTGCTTGACCAATCAATCCCTGTGGGATTCGACCTCACTCTATTGTGAGTTTTTACTTGACGACAATTTGGTTTACTTGTCGAGGGAAAATTATTGAGAGACAAGTTTCCGTGCATCAAGTTTATGGCGCCGTTGCTGGGGATTGATTTTGTATCAACAATGATTAAATTGGTGGATAACTAGATTGAGCATTTTTCTTTTGTTTGATTTAAATTCTGTTTGAGTAATTTACTTTCAGTTTTAGTTATTTTCTTCCTTTTGCCCCTACCCGTTTGTAGTGTTCTCGTATTTGTTACAATTCAGTTCACTAATCCACTAACTGTTTGATATATTGCATCACTCATACTAACAGCATTTTTAACAAGAATATTCTCTATCTCCCTTTTGCTTTGGCCTTGTTGGTTGTATGACAGGTAGAAGAAGCACGGCTTCAACTTTTGTTGATTCTGAACCTGAGAGGACCTTCCTTAGATTAAGGAGGGAAGCAAGAAGAAAGAGAGTTGTTGGTGCTGAGGAAGAGGAAGAGTACTTTGAACCAGATATGGATGAGAATATAGAGAACCATCATGAAGAAGAGGCTCACAACCATGGCAGAGAAGGTCCAGTGCATCATGCTGGACAAGAAAGAAGAGTTATAGGCTCTTATATCAATCCAAACCCAGGAAACTGTGGAAGTAGCATCTAAAAGCCAACCATACATGCCAATAACTTTGAAATAAAACCACAGCTCATCACCCTGGTTTAGAATAAATGTTCATTCGGAGGAAGTGTCCAAGAAGACTCCAATCAACATCTAACCACATTCCTGAGGATATGTGATACTGTGAAGTCTAATGGTGTTCATCCTAACACCTATAGACTGCTTCTGTTTCCCTTCTCACTCAAGGACAAAGCATCTAAATGGCTAGAATCCTTTCCAAAGGAGAGTTTAACAACCTGGAAAGATGTGGTGAACAAATTCTTGGCCAGATTCTATCCTCCTCAAAGGATCAACAGGTTGAGAGCTGAGGTACAAACCTTCAGACAATAAGATGGTGAAACTCTCTATGAAGCATGGGAGAGGTTTAAGGACTTGACAAGAAGGTGCCCGCCAGATATGTTCAATGAATGGGTGCAGTTACACATTTTCTATGAAGGTCTTTCTTATGAATCAAAGAAGGCAGTAGACCACTCATCTGGGGGATCTCTGAACAAGAAGAAGACCATTGAAGAAGCCATAGATGTCATTGGGACTGTAGCTGAGAATGACTACTTCTATGCTTCTGAAAGAGGCAACACTAGAGGAGTAATGGAGCTGAATAACGTGGATGTACTGCTGGCCCAGAACAAGCTGATTACCAAGCAGTTGGCTGACCTTACCAAGAAGATGGAGAGGAACCAAGTAGCAGCAATCACCACCTCATCAGCAACCCAAGAAGGAGTGAATGCAGAAGTAGAGGGTGAGCAGGAACAAGTCAACTACATTGGAAACTCACCTAGGTAAAACCATGATCCATACTCCAAAACTTACAATCCTGGTTGGAGGAACCACCCAAACTTTGGGTGGGGAAATCAACAAGATCAAGGCCAAGATCAGAGATGTCACAATCCCAACAACAATGCAGCTCACCAATATTCCACACAGAGATCATATCAGCACCCACCTAACAACACCTCTCAACATCCATATCAAAACCAAAATGGCCATTCTCATCCCTCCAACTCCAACTCACCATCATCCGAAGATAGATTCTCAAGGATTGAGACCCTACTTGAAGGCATATGTAAGGAACTCTAAGAGAACAAGGTGTTCAAGGAGGAGGTGCGAGCTAATATAAAAAACCAGGGAGACACCATTAAAAGGCTAGAATTTCAAGTGGGATACCTCTCTGAGAAGATTCCCAAACCTACTGACAGCTTCCCAAGTGACACAAAGAAAAACCCGAGAGGTAAAGCAAAGAAAGTAAGATGGGAAGACTACAAGATGGTCACTATAAGTGATAAGGGGACTGAAGAAGAGCTGAACAAACCCTTCAAAAACTCTAGAGATACTTCAGCAGAGAAGCAGGAAGAGGGTCACCAAGAAACCAAAATTACACAGAAGGAGATGCTGAAACTCTATGCACCTTTTTCCCAAAGACTCAAGGGTGGTGTGGAAAAGAGAATATACTCAAAGTTCCTTGATATGTTTATATCTCTCCATGTAAACATACCATTCATCAAGGCTCTCCAACAAATGCCCTCGTACATTAAGTATATGAAAGAGCTGCTGACCAGGAAAAGCTCACTCAAAGGAGGACAGACAATAGTGATGAATAAGGAGTGCAGTGCTCTCATTCAACCAGAATTGCCTACAAAAAGGAAGGACCCAGGGAGTTTTCACATCCCCTATGCCATAGGAGAAACAATGTTTAACAAAGGACTCTGTGACCTGGGAGCAAGCATTAACTTAATGCCTTTATCCCTTATGAAGAAGCTGCAGATCAATGAGCTAATGCCCACAGACGTAGTCATCAGGCTGGCTGACAAAACTCAAAAACAAGCAGTAGGAGTGGTTGAAAACGTGTTGGTAAAGGTTGGGAACTACTTCCTTCCCACAGAATTTGTCATATTGAAAATGGAAGAAAGTCACCTTCACCTAATCATATTGGAAAGACCATTCCTAGCTACAGCCAGAGCGCTCATAGATGTGGAGCGAGGAGAGCTAATACTGAGGATACATGACGAACAACTCGCATTCAATGTCTTCAAACCCTCACAAGAAGCAGATCAGGAAAGCAAGGAACCAAGGGGAGAGCACGACAAAGCACTGGTGGAAGAAACAAGCATTGAAACACAAGCTGTATACCTGGGAATTCCTTTGGTTGATGAACAAGACAGTCAGCAGTTGTCACAGCAAAAGGAAAACCAGGAGAAACCTAAACCACCAGAGTCATATGAGACCAGCAACAAAATTTCCTTGAAAAAAGAGGTCACAAAGAGCAGGGCAACATCAAAAGGAACAAAGAAGAAGGCACCAAGGAGGTGGAAGAACAAGAAGATCCCTACAGAGGACTTCTCTCCAGGGGATAAAGTGATCTCAGCTTATTTCCCAGTTATCCCACCTCATCTCCCCACCATCCCATCTCAGCTACCTAAAGTTTTCACCATCAACAGGATTCTCTCCTTAGAACATGTGGAGATCCTTGATGAAGCCAATGGAGATAGATTTACTGCGAGGGGGGAGGGGAGATTTGAAGCATTACCAACCACCCTGACAAAGTCAGAACGTCAAGCTAGTGACGCTAAAGAAGCACTTCATGGGAGGCAACCCATGTTTTATATGCTTTTAAGTAGTTAATAATGCAAGGTTCATGAATTCCAATTCAACTCTGACATATACTAGAATGAATCCTTTTATGCAACATATAGTGAAAAACAAGTTTGGTGTTCAAAGCACACTAAGAGGACATGAATGCAATTCATATCATGTCACTCTTAGAACCTTGAACAAAACTTTGTACACCACATGGACACAAACTAAGTTTGGTGTCACCAATGTTGCATACATGGACAATTAAATAGTCAGTTGGTTTTCATTCATGAATAGCACTTAGTTAGTTAGAAACAAAAACTTTAAAAAGTAGTTATCTCATTTTTAAATTTTGCCGCCACTATCCACAAGTTCATTAATCACATTTCTTTTGTTTTGTAGGAAAATTGATGGGACAATTGAAGGAGGAAGGGTTCGGCCACCACAAAAGGAGAGGACTATACACGTGTCTTCAAGGGGAATGCATTGGAAAATGTTGCCATGCAACATTGGAAGAATGACACGCTTCGAAATCAAACCAAACCCATCATAAAGTTGATGATCCTTGTGCTCATCCCATGCTAAACCCCATCCGTTCATCATACACCCACTCCATCAATCCACACCTTTCATTCACTCACCACTTCCCTATATAAGTGGTTCTTATTCCATACTCCCTTTCACATTCCAATTTCCATCCTTTACACTTCCCACTTTTGGCACCTAACTCCTTTTACCCCATCAAAGACACACTCCCCACCTTCACATATCAACTCCTACTCATGGCATCATCGAGCTCCAAGAGGCAAAAGAGGAAGGAACCGGTGGAGAGCATCCCTTTCGATGAAGGGAGATTCAAAACTGCATTCCATGAACTCGAATTTGAACGGATAAAGCTCAAAAAGATATTGCCTGAGTTAACATTCCAGTTCAACGAGGATGAGTACCCACAGATTCGAGAGACGATTGAACAAAGGGGTTGGCAAAGGCTCACGAACCCAGAAGCAAAGATAAATGCAAACCTCATCAAAGAGTTCTATGAAAATATGGTCAGAGAAGACAAAACCAAGGTCCCCACCTTCAAAAGTTATGTGAGAGAAACAGAGGTGGACTTCAGCCCCAATGCCATAACAAGGACTCTTCAGCTAAAATCGCCACATTTTGATGAGCCCAGTTATCATGTAAGAATAAGTAATGGCCCCGACAATGATGAACTTGAAGAAATTGTGAACGATATGTGTGTTATAGGATCTGACTGGAAAAGGTATTCGGATAGGAGACCCCGGTTCATCAGGAGAGGAGACCTGATCCCGGAAGCCAAGGGATGGTTTGAGCTTGTGAGGAGATCTATCCTCCCAGCCGCGAACAATTCTGAGGTTAACACTACTCGAGCTACTATGGTACATTGCTTAATAAAGGGTGGAGGCATCAATGTGCACGAAATTATAGCTGAGGGGATTCAAGAGTCAGCCGAGAAGAATGATACGGGTGCTAGACTTTGCTACCCCAGCACCATCCTTAGACTGTGTACGAAAGCCAAGGTAGTCTTCGAGGACAGCAATCCAAATTAGGTAAACCCTGGGAGGTTAGTTACGCTATAGCGTATAACTTATGTGGCACCCGCCTAACAACAAAGAAGGCCTCAAATAGGGAAAAGAACATCACAAGAAGGACCTCACCGAGAAGAATCTCATCAAGAAGAATACCAGCAAGAAGAGTACTATGATCCAACCAACATAAACTTGAATCACATTCACGGAGCCATTGAGGAGCTAGCAAGGAGTTATATGGAGGGACAAGAACAACAACTGCACATTCAAGCCCAAAGGATGGATCGTCAAGAAGAACTGCTCTCTAATTGGATGGGTCAGCAGAGGGAGTGGCAGAAGCAACAAATGGAGCAGCAACAGGAGCAATACTCTCACCTCACTCAAGCCATCAATTAAGTGACTGAAAGGCAAGAGCGTCAAGATAAACGCCTTCAAGAACTCAACCAACGCCAGCTAGCTCAAACAAAAGCATTCAATGAGTTCAGTATGCTCAATGAAGGACGACAACTACATAGGGAAGAGTTCAACATAAACACTCAAGCCAAGTTGAACTATATGTCTGGGCATATGCATAATTTGCACTCTGCAATCTCTAGGTATGATACAGTCCAAAAAGATCTAACAGAACAAGAGGAAAGGAACGTGAAACAGCAAAAGGAAACATTGAAAAAGAAGATGGAAGATGCTGGCTTCTGGAAAAAGTTGATTGGAAAAAGCAAGGGAAGTGGGGGTTCAAGCACTCAAGAAAGACACGAAGAGGACAAACAAGAGGGAGAGCATGAGCACCCCCATGAGTAAAAGGTTTTGGAGTTCCCTCTTTGACCCATCTTTTTCAAGTCTTAAATAAGGAAAATCATGTATGTAATAGAACATATTTCTGATGCCAGGGCATTGATGAGCAACAATGACACTACTAAGAAGCAAGTAGAGAGCAGCAAAAGACCAATAGAAGAGGAATAGCCAACACACACAGAGGAAGCCAATGATGATGATGCAATGGCAAGCAAGGAAGCCTCAAAGCAAACTCAAGCAAAGGAAGAACAACCAAAAATTCCAAAAAAAGGGAATGAAACAGTTGAAAAGCCAACCAAGAATCAAAAGCAACAAGTAGAGAAAACCTTTGTACCTCCACTGCCATATCCCCAGAGGTTCAACAAAGAAACCAAGGACCAGCATTTTCACAAGTTCCTTGAAACTTTCAAAAAGCTGGAAATCAATATTCCTTTTGCTGAAGCACTTGAGCAAATGCCTCTGTATGCCAAGTTTTTGAAGGAGCTTATCAACAAGAAAAGAAATTGGGATGAGAAAGAAACCATACTGCTCACTGAGGAATGCAGGGCTTTGATTCAAAAAGGGTTTCCCCCTAAGCTTGAAGATCCAGGGAGCTTTTTGCTACCTTGCACCATTGGGGAATTAACCATCACTAAAGCAATGTGCGATCTAGGAGCAAGTATCAACTTAATACCATCCTCCTTGGTAAAAAAGCTGCATATAGAGGAAGTTAAACCAGTACAAATATCTCTAGAGCTAGTAGATAAGTCAACAGTATACCCCAGGGGTATGATTGAAAACCTGCTGGTCAAGGTGGACAACTTCATATACCCTGCAGATTTTGTGGTTCTAGATTCAGAAGGGGATGATGGTGATTCTATTATTCTGGGAAGGCCATTCTTGGCCACTGCTAGAGCTATCATAGACATAGAGGAAGGAGAATTAACTTTTAGAATGCATGATAAGAGTGTCACTCTGAAGGTATTACCAGAGGCACAATTTAGCAAGGAGAAGAAAGACTATATGAAAATTGACAAGGGAGAATCACAGTTGAAGGAAGAAAATGACAAAGAGAGTCACAACAACATCCCAAGGCTAAGGATTGTGCAGATTGATGAAGAGGCCCAAGAGGATATTAGAGTATTAGCCACTGAGAAGAGAGGTCCCCAAGGGAAGCCTATGGCCAGAAAAGAAAGATCAACAAAAGGAAAGATGAAACGGAGAAACAAAACAAAAAGGGGTTGGAAGAACAGGAAAATCCCAACAGAGGGGCTTTCCAAAGGTGACAAAGTGTAACTGATATATCAACAGCTGGGGGCAAACCAACAAACTGAGGACTACTACACTGTCAGCAACATACTCTCATTAGAGCATGCTGAAATTGAACACCAGAGAACAAAGAAGAGGATCACGGTCAGAGGAGACAAATTGAGGCCCTACAAGCACCAACCACCATAAAAGAAAGCCTCAATGTCAAGCTAATGACAATAAAAGAGCGCTCCATGGGAGGCAACCCATGATTTAAGATTCATGTCATTTTAAATTCAATAAGTTATGATCATTTGAGCATGAATTCTTTTCTCTTTTCATGAACATGTCCATTGACTGCATGCACTGTTTTGAAACATATGCTGAGAATTCTAAGTTTGGTGTGCCTTCAAGCACACTAAACCAACGTTACAAATAATTCCGTTTTGCAAGCTTAGAGTGTCTTGACAAAGCATATGGCCAAACACTAAAGTTTGGTGTCCACATAGCTTCATGAAAATTAGAAATTCATGCATCAATAATCATACAATTGTTGTTTTCCAAAATCTTATAAATGAAAAATTCTTATTCGGTAATGAAGGCATCAATTGTGATGTACCCTTTGACAAGAAACAAGTTTGGTGTTCATCAAACTTTGATGCACCGATTTAGGGACACAATTGACCCTTCATGAAAAAAAAAAAAGAAAAGAGAAAAAGAAAATTAGGATGAAAGCAATTCTTATAAACATTTAACTAAGAGTGACATTGGGATTTCACTAATTGGAGGAAGAGACACAATTTCTTCATACATGACCAAACATTAAGTTTGGTGTCCTCCAAAGATGAGTCACGGTTCAATTGGATATAAGAATTGATGATTCATATAATATTAATAAAAGGAATACCCTTGCCACAGTTGGAAAAAACTAATGTATGTTGTGATGACTAGGTGGTCAAAGAATCTTCAATGAAAGAGACAAGACAAAGGAAAGCATAGCATGGGGACAAAATCTCATCACATGCTTCGAAAAAGAAATCTGCCACTCCTTGAGAATGATCACGGCGACTAAAGTCAGTCCGCTTTAGTGAACCGGGATACCAACAAAGATTGAATGAAGATCAGGATTATGATGAAATTGCGAGAGATATTTGTATGGAGAACTCAGAGTGGGAAGGAGATGACAAGAATAAATATAAGTATCTGAAGAGATGTAACCTCACCCCAGAAGCAAAAGAATGGTATGAGCTGATAAAAAGATCAATTCTGGGCACAGTGAACACCTCAGAAGTTAACAGGGAGAGAGCCGTGATGTTGCATTGCATCATTGTGGGAGGAGAGATAAGAGTTCATGAAATCCTTGCAAAAGACATCCAAAAGCTTGCTGAGAAGAATTCGGCCGGGTCTTGGTTATACTACCCAAGTACCATTTGGAGGTTGTGTGCAAAGGCTAAAGTGCCAATGGAAGAAGATAATCCAATGTGGTTAAGCCAAGGCATGCCCATAACATTGAACGAATGACAATGGCTCCTGAAGCACATCAAGGCCGAAGGCCACATGGAAGAAGGCAAAGAGAAGAACCAATGGAAGAAGATGAGCCACACATAGAAGAAGAGCCACAAGAGGAGGAGGAACAGCCGCACTTTTTCCCACATGGCAATATGGATATGACTCAAATGCAAGAAGCAATTGGAAGATTGTCACAACAGTACACAAGAATTCAAGAAAGGCAAGAAGAGTACCATTCACAATACTTGAAGTATCAACATGATCAAGAAGAATGGCAACTAAAAATGATGA
This sequence comes from Arachis ipaensis, assembly GCF_000816755.2. Classification (NCBI taxonomy): domain Eukaryota; kingdom Viridiplantae; phylum Streptophyta; class Magnoliopsida; order Fabales; family Fabaceae; genus Arachis; species Arachis ipaensis. The sequence continues at coordinate 42,508,561 of NC_029790.2, forward strand.
ACCAACAAAGTGAGTTTGAGGCAAAATTCCTTGTGATGCAAGAAGAGCATGCTTTTCAATCTCACGAAGCACTTGGAAAGATGGCACAGATGCAAGCCGAAACCATGAGGGCTCTCAATGAGTTTACAACTCTCCAAGATGCAAGGTATGAAGTACAAGCCGATTACAACATCAATAGCCAAATCAAACTAAACTATATTGGAGAACATTTGCACAACATGGATCCGGCTTTCCCAACTTTTGATGAATTCTTCAAAAAGAGAAGTGAGGTAGAGGTAAGCAATGCTATGAGACTTGAAGATAGAGTAGAGGAGGCTATGAATAAGGCTGGATTCTGGCGAGGCCAACAGACAACAAACACGGATGGTGGAAACACTAACAACCAAGTGTATGAAAGGAGAAAGAAAAAGCATGACAAATGAAAGGTAGACTTGCTCCTTGTTCATCACTACAAAGAAAAAAACATGCATTCTATCTGTTTTAAGTTGTCTTTGCATCTTTAAGTAGTTCTTTTAATCAATAGTCTTTGCATTATGTTTGTTTTAAAATAAGTAAGCTAGTCTATGTGTGTGCTTGTGTATTTACTTTCACTTAGCAAAAAGCATGTTTTGTCCCCTGCATCTTTAAGTTCAATAAAAGAAATATTTGAATGTGAAGTAGAATGGTCTCTGTTAGATAGAAGTAGAATAAAAGTAAGTGGTGGTATGTGTGTGATTGTATAATAGCTCACTTTTAGTGAATAAAGAGCCAGGATATCTCCTTCTAAGTATAGAGTGGCCTACTGTCTATGAATCTCAATCGAATAAAAATCCTTGGTTAGAAAGAAAAACAAAAAGAAAGAAAAAAAGAAGTGGCAGAACAAAAGAAAAACAAAAAGAAACAAAGCTGGACACCAATAGCTTGAACCTTAGAATATATGCCTGTGGTGTCTTTGTATTAGGATCTGCTTCGATTATTAAGCTCTTTGGAGTGCATCAACACTCGGTGACTTGGGTTAACCAACCCGGGATCATCAGCTGAAAGTCCACTATCAAGAGCAACCTAACTACAAGGCATTTAGCAGCCCAAAGAGGTGCTGGGCATCAATGTTCTAAGAAGGAATGTAAGCCAAGTGTCTATAGTGAATAATGTGTCAAGTATAAAGAAAAGGAAATGAACTTGCTACACATGACACTCAATTAAAGCTTATGAACAAAGTAATAGCCAAGGATAAAGGAATAATGAGAGGTCATAGCAGTATGTTGCTTGAAGCTTGAAGGAGACTTTCTAGGCCTAGGAGTGGATAAGAAGTGAGTATTTACATATCCACACAAAATCCCATGAACTATCAATAATACTCTGCTAGCATGAACATCCTCTTCCATTTCATCCTTTCTTCTCAATAAAAATCCTTCAATCCCTGTGGGATCAACCTCACTCCCGTGAGTTATTATTACTTGATGCGACCCGGTGCACTTGCCGGTTAGATTTGGGTGTTTTGGAGAAATTCGTTTCTCCACAGAAATATCCCATCAAGTTTTTGTTGCTCATCAATGTTCTCCCACTCCTTAATTGTATTGTCTTACATTCTTCCTTAGGATTTGGGATTGTGTCACTCGGCAGTGAGCTTGAAAGTCTCTCAAGAGAAATCTGCTTGGAGATTTGCCCCATCTGTCTCTCTAGGCTCTTCAGGGATGCTTCCTGATTCTTGGTTACCATTTCCTGGTGTTTCAACATTTTGTCTATCACGGCCTCCAAGTTAGTGATTCTCTGGGCTTCAGGTGATACTTGAGGTGGGTTATGAGATGTGGGTGGTGGATGATAGGCATTTTGGTTGGTGGGTTGGTTATTGGATTGGTACTGGTTGGGGTTGGGGTAGTTGTTTTGAGGTTTTCTATAGGGGTTTTGGTTAGTCTGCTGCTGGTTGTGGTTTTGGTTGCTTCTTGGGTTGTTTTGATTTGAGTTCCTCTGCT
>NC_029790.2:42510519-42513291 GCF_000816755.2 Arachis ipaensis
ACTCAGTGAACATTTCTGGTGGACATTTCCTCAGCAGAGCCTTGTATCTCTCCCATGCTTCATACAGATTTTCAGCATCCAATTATGTGAATGTTTGTACCTCGGTTTTCAGCCTATTAACCCTTTGAGGTGGGTAAAATTTGGCTAGAAATTTAGTCACCAAATCATCCCAGCTAGTGATGCTTCCTTGAGGAAAAGTTTCAAGCCATTGTGCGGCCTTGTCCCTTAATGAGAACGGGAACAGCAGAAGCTTGTAGGTCTCAGGATTCACGCCATTGGACTTGACAGTGTCACAAATCCTTAAGAAGGTAGATAGATGTTGATTTGGATCCTCCAATGGTCCTCCCCCAAACGAGCAGTTATTTTGGACCAATGTAATGAGTTGTGGCTTTAATTCAAAGTTATTTGCATTGACATTAGGGGTGAGAATGCCGCTTCCATAATGTCTAGCATTTGCAAAGGTATAGGAGGCCAAAACTCTCCTCTGGGGTGGATTGTTATTGTTGTTGTCTGCTCCACCTGGTGGATTGGTTGAATGTTCCTCCATATCTTGGAATTCTTCTTCTGATTCCTCTTCTCCAACAATATTTTTCCCTCTTTCAGCTCTTCTTAACCTTCTAAGAGTTCTTTCGTCTTGTTCATGAAAGATGGGTGTATTTCTTCTTGTACCTGACATACAAGCAGAACATAAGAAACACACAAACCAGTGACACTTCAATCTATTGCTAGAATGAAGTTTTAGTTAGCTTAAGCAAAAATTCAACAGTTAGTGGGTTAGCCAAAAATTAAAGAAACAGGAAATAAAAATGCTAGATCTAGATCACCACCTCACTTAATCATTGTCAATCTAATCACTCCCCGGCAACGGCGCATCATAATATGTGACAATTATAGCATAAAACCTCATGAAATAGCATGAATTCATACATGGTTGATTCAATCAAAGGAAGCATAAAAATCTACCCAAATTAGCTTACTTGTAGCTCAAGAAAGTGCACAATTCAAGTGAAAACAAAAGAAAAAGACTAGTGAAACTAGGCTAAGATGACTTGTCATCAGGCATCTTGGCCAGTTTCACTGACCTTTTCTTTACTGTTTTTAAGGTAGTTTCATGTATTTTCTTAGGAAATAAGCTAGTTTTGGGTGGATATTTACTTACATCTTGATTCAAGCATACATTGTGCATTTTACATGATTTCATCAGGATTTTGCATGAATTATATGATAAATTGGATGATGCATGATCCATGATTAAGAGCAAGACTTTGATGCACTTTGTTTGATTGATTTCAGGCCAAAAGAAGAAGAGAAGAGCCACGTTAGTGGCTACGTTAGTTACACTAACGTAGGCACTAACGTGGAAGAAAGGAAAGCCCCAACGTTAGTGGGAAAAGTTAGTGGCATTAACTTTGAAGAAAGGAAATGGAGCCAACGTTAGTGACACTTAACATTATCACTAACGTTAGACCAAGCTCATAAGTGGGTACGTTAGTTTCTTAGTTAACGTGGCCTCTAACGTTAAGAAGAAAGGGGGAAAGCCAACGTTAGTGACATTCAACATTGTCACTAACGTTGGCCCAAGTTACAACAAAGCCACGTTAACTCCCACGTTAACTTAGTTAACGTGGAAGCTAATGTGGAGAAAGGTGGTGATCGACAACGTTAGTGACACCAAACATTCTCACTAACGTTGGAGTGAACTCACAAGCCCCCAATAAGCCACGTTAACTACCACGTTAACTTAGTTAACGTGGGCAAAAGTCCCACCTGGCAGCCTGACCATGCCTTCTTCAAACACGCATAACTTGAGCCACAAAGCTCCAAATGAGGTTATTCCAGTGGCATTGGAAAGTAGAATTCCAGAGCTTTCCAAGAATATATGGCACTACATGGTTGACACTAAATTTGATGGAGAAAACCTGCCCCGAAAGTGCAATAATGAACATGGTATCAGCCTGTATTAAGGCTAACTGACCTCTTCACCTTCCAAGAAATATAACTCGAGTTGTAGAGCTCCAAATGATGCGCTTCCAAAGGCATTGGAAAGTAGACATCCAGGGCTTTCCAAAAGTATATAATAGTATGGGGTGGACACTAAGTTTGAGCTTCAGAAACTGGCAAGAATGAAGCCCTGATCGCTAGCATTATTGGCAATCAACATTTCCAGTAACGTTGGCATATATGCCAGCGACCATGTCCACTTTAAAGGAGCATAACTTGAGCTACAAAGGTCCAATTGAGGTGATTCTAGTTGCGTTAGAAAGCTGAGATTCAGAGCTTTCCAACGATATATAATACTCTATAGTGGGCATGAAATTTGAGCACAAACAAGAGGCATCTTTTAAGCCCCAAAAACACCAACTGGGCAGCAAGTCCAACGTTAGCCACAATAACTTTAGCACTAACACCACACTTGTAGCGTTAGTGTGGCTAACTTTAGCACTAACTTTAGCACCTGGACCTCAACTTAACTCACTTCTCTCTCAAGTCCACTTCCAAGCTCAAGCAAGCAGGCCCACAATTGTCAACCAATTAAGGCCACAAGAAGCATCTAGAATAGGAATTTTCATTTAATTGTAATTTGCTTTTAATTTCATTTTGTAATTTAGGAGAGCCTATATAAAGGCCTCAGTTTATACATTGAAGGGGACGAAATAGGGGGACTGAATTTTGGAATGGGGGATTGAAGAGAGGTCTTCGGACTCCCTCCCCTCACACACTTTTCCTTCTCTTTCTTTTAGTTGTAATTTTCATTTATGAATGTTGAATTTT
>NC_029790.2:42513347-42522129 GCF_000816755.2 Arachis ipaensis
CTTGATTTGGGAAATGCATGTGGTATAATCAGTGACCATACTTCATCTCTTCTCATGAGCAATTGACCAAGGAATTGGATATTGATCAAGAATTAAGAGATTGAATTACAAGAAATTGTAATTCAATCACTTAAGATTGCCAAGGAGATCAATGAGTGCATTGATTGAGGAAGAGATGAGAATGAACTTGATCCGGAGGATTGCAATATCTCTTGATCCCAATGTTCATTTTATTTTTAGTTCTTACATTTACTTTCCTTGCTATTTTACTTTTCTGCACTTTATTGCTTTCTTTACTTTTCTGTCAATTTACATTTCCTTGTTGCTCATCATCCAAATCTGAATCGTCTAACTAGGATAATCAATTAACCATTGATTGCCTAATCCGTTAATCTCTGTGGGATTCGACCTCACTCTATTGTGAGTTTTACTTGACGACAATTCAGTACACTTGTCGAAGGGAAATTTGTTAAGAGACAAGTTTTCCGTGCATCAAGTTTATGGCGCCGTTGCCGGGGATTAATTGTGATTAACAAACTACCGGTTGATTGATTTACTAGATTAGACACTTTTCTTTTGTCTTTGTTTTCTTTTATTTCTTTATTTTCTTTTGCTAACTAATTGTTTGTGATATTGCCTCACTGGGAATTTCCTCATCTGTGACAATGGAGATTCCAATTTCTTTTGGTGATTATTGTTTGAGACAGAGCTTTCTGCAGGAAAGAAAGGAGCATCCATCATATTCTAGTCAATCAAAGTTCATGGAAAACTCTCCACCACCACAGAATGATTCACTTCACTATGCTCATGGTGGGTGTGAGTATCAAGAACATGAAATGGGGTGCTTCCCAGGGTCACAAAATGGTCCATATTTTGATGACTTTGATCACTACTCAAGTTGTGGCTGGGAAGATCAAAGTCAAAGAGATTTCACTCATTCATACCCCATTCATCAAGAGCCGTCACCTCTCAATTATACAACCTCACCTCCAAGTTTCACATGCCTAAATCCTTCATCATTTGAGTATGCCTCAGCACAAAAGTCTATCCAAAATCCATACAATTCATTTCACCATCCACAAAACTCAATCCACTACCCACAAGAGTCATACCACTTTCAGAACACACAACCACAAAACAACCAATTCCATTCACAAACCAACCCCGCCCAACCATTACAACCTACCCAACCACCTTTAGATAGACTTGCTAGGATGGAACTCTTCATGGAAGAGCCCAAAATAAGTAGAGAAGAAGAGAGACTCGTTAGGATAGAGCTCCTCCTTGAAGAAATAATAAAGACAAATGAAGAGGAGAAAATAGCAAGAGGGGACCATGAAGAAAAATTGAGACAGAATGCACAACTCTATTCTGAAGAACAATTCATTGAAGAGCTGAGAGCACAAAGAGAGACCACTTTACTCTCTCCAGAAACAGAGGAGTTCATTCAAAGGTCAAGAACAAATGAGGAAGTCAATCAAGGGAGCCCACACTCCAATGAAACAGAGAGTTGCATAGAGGGTGAGTTCATTGAACCACCAATTCAAGAAGTTCTTGATGAGAAGGATGCTCCACCCATCATACAATACCCAAATCCTGAAATCAAGGTGGTAAAGGCAATCAACATGAACACTAACAAAAGGATGGTGACCAAGAAAAGAAGGACAATATTCATGAAGAAGAAAAGGTCAACCAAAAGCCATCCCACCCTCACCCCAACAAGCAAGTTTACTCAAGCTAACAATAGAAGAAGGCTTGCTGGGGAGAGGCACTCAAAACAAGGGGCATTAACTGGCTCCTCTTTCCTCTTGAGGTCATTCCTCTTAACAATCTGGAAGAGCTTGAGTATAAGTAATCATTCTATGTCTGGTGTGGGAAGGGGAAGAATAGGAGGAAAAGGGCAACAACAATGAAGATAAAATACAAGGTGATAAAGTTCCTTTCTCCTCTTACTTATTTCTAGCACTTTAATTTGCATGATTGTCTTCTATGTTCTTTGTATGTATGTGTGCTTTCTCCTTGTGAATAAGCATGTCAATTCTGTCTTTTAAAGTTTTTATTGATTAAGGCTGTGTTTTCTAGTCTGAATGTCATTACTGCATCCTTACTTTGCTTACTAGTATGCTTGTCCCTTTTGAATCAAATGAAAAGAGAATGAGTGTTTTATAAAAGACCAGAGTAGAGTTCATACTATGGAGTAAGTTCCTGAGTTTGTGGTGTGGTCATAAGTTAGCTAAGTTGGTTCAACCACAAGGGTGGGAAGACAACTATCTGTCATGAATACTATGCTTGAGACACACCCCATGAGACTAGCTAAATAAGAAGATCCTAATAAGAAAGAGGGAAAGAACAATGAAAGTGGAAGAATTAAAAAAAAAAAGTAAGCAATAAGGCTAGGCACCAATGGTTTTAATCTTGAAGCATGTGTCTGTGGTGCTCCTGTGTGAGGGATCTACTTGGATGAATAAGCTCTTTGGGGTGCTTTATCACTTGGTAACTTGGGTTAACTAACCCGGGATTATCAGCTGAAAATCCACTATCAAGAGTAACCCTCACTACAGAGCATTTAGTAACCCAAAGAGGTGCTGGACACCAAGGTCTCAAGAAAAGAAAATAAATGAACCAGATGCCTGTGGTGTGTATGTATGGGGGAGAGACTTGAGGGAGTAAGTCCTTAGGGGTGTCTCAACACCTAGCACCTTGAACCAACTGGTTCGGGAGTGTTGGCTGAAAGCTTATCTTAAAGAGTTGCCCCCTTACAGAGCACTTAGCCTAAAGAACACAAACAACCCTTGAAATAACAATAAAAGGATCAATAAAAGTCTCACGGGATGTAAGCAAAGTCAGTGTTTTAGGACATGATAAAGGTCTGAAAGCCAGTAAAGGAATGAACCTAAGTTGCTATGCATGAAACCACCATAAAATCAGTGACATGACTTCCACAAGAATGACTCATTTCTCTTGGCATTCCATTCATCATTCTCTTGTTCCAGTACTTGCTTAGGGACAAGAAAGCTTTAAGTTTGGTATTGTGATGCCAGGGCATCTTGGCCAGTTTCACTGACCTTTTCTTTACTGTTTTTAAGGTAGTTTCATGCATTTTCCCTGGCAGCCTGACCATGCCTTCTTCAAACACGCATAACTTGAGCCACAAAGCTTCAAATGAGGTGATTCCAGTGGCATTGGAAAGTAGGATTCTAGAGCTTTTCAGGCATATATGGCACTACATGGTTGACACTAAATTTGAGGGAGAAAACCTGCCCCAAAAGTGCAATAATGAACATGGTATCAGCCTGTATTTAGGCCAACTGACCTTTTCACCTTCCAAGAAGTATAACTCGAGTTGTAGAGCTTCAAATGATGCGCTTCCAAAGGCATTGGAAAGTAGACATCCAGGGATTTCCAAAAATATATAATAGTATGGGATAGACACTAAGTTTGAGCTTCAGAAACTGGCAATAATGAAGCCCTGATCGCTAGCGTTATTGGCAATCAACATTTCCAGTAACGTTGGCATATATGCCAGCGACCATATCCAATTCAAAGGAGCATAACTTGAGCTACAGAGGTCTAATTGAGGTGATTCTAGTTGCGTTAGAAAGCTGACATTCAGAGCTTTCCAACGATATATAATACTTTATAGTGGGCATGAAATTTGAGCACAAACAAGAGGCATCTTTTAAGCCCCAAAAACACCAACTGGGCAGCAAGTGCAACGTTAGCCACAATAACTTTAGCACTAACGCCACACTTGTAGCATTAGTGTGGCTAACTTTAGCACTAACTTTAGCACCTGGACCTCAACTTAACTCATTTCTCTCTCAAGTCCACTTCCAAGCTCAAGCAAGCAGGCCCACAATTGTCAACCAATCAAGGCCACAAGAAGCATCTAGAATAGGAATTTTCATTTAATTGTAATTTGCTTTTAATTTCATTTTGTAATTTAGGAGAGCCTATATAAAGGCCTTAGTTTTTACATTGAAGGGGACGGAATAGGGGGACTGAATTCTGGAATGGGGGATTGAAGAGGGGTCTTCGGACTCCCTCCCCTCACACACTTTTCCTTCTCTTTCTTTTAGTTGTAATTTTCATTTATGAATGTTAAATTTTCAATTTCAGTTTGAATCTTCATCTTTACTTTTCTGCACTTTCTTTCTTTTCTATTTTCGTAGAGCAATGATCAACTAACTCTTTACATTGGGTTAGAGAGCTCTATTGTGATTCAATGGATTAAGTGTAGTTCTTATTCTTCTTCTTCTTTCTTTTCTCTTGATTTTACTAGAGAGCTTTCGATCTTCATCCAATTGGGTAGTTATCTTGGAAAAGAAACTATTCATACTTGGATCTCTTCTGAACCTTGGAAGAGGAATAAAGAGATCAAGCTAGAAATGCTTTCTCATGCTGGACCAAATTGGGTTTGGATGGATATGTGACTATAATCCTCTCAATGCTTGATTTGGGAAATGCGTGTGGTATAATCAGTGACCATACTTCATCTCTTCTCATGAGCAATTGACCAAGGAATTGGCTATTGATCAAGAATTGAGAGATTGAATACAAGAAATTGTAATTCAATCACTTAAGATTGCCAAGGAGATCAATGAGTGCATTCATTGAGGAAGAGATGAGAATGAACTTGATCTGGAGGATTGCAATATCTCTTGATCCCAATGTTCATTTTATTTTTAGTTCTTACATTTACTTTCTTTGCCATTTTACTTTTCTGCACTTTATTGCTTTCTTTACTTTTCTGTCAATTTACATTTCCTTGTTGCTCATCATCCAAATCTGAATCATCTAACTAGGATAATCAATTAACCATTGATTGCCTAATCCATTAATCTCTGTGGGATTTGACCTCACTCTATTGTGAGTTTTACTTGACGACAATTCGGTACACTTGCCGAAGGGAAATTTGTTGAGAGACATGTTTTTTGTGCATCAGTTTCCATGGTAGTTTAGGATTTTAAATTCCGCCTTTAAGTTTTCATTGCTTGGGTCTATGATTGCTAGTCTAATGTCACTATTTCATTTTCACCTTGCCTATTTGTATGCTTGTCCTTTAAGTCAAATAAAAAGAGATGTTATGAAAGACCAGAGTGATGTTCAATTTGTGGAGTAAGTTCTTAAGCTTCTGGTGTAGTAATTACTTAGTTAAGTTGGTTTACCAACAAGGTAGGAAGGCAACTATCTGTCCTGAATCATATGCTTGAAATACACCCCATGAGACTAGCTAAATAACAAGGTCCTAAGAAGAAAAGGGGAAAGAAAAATGAAAGTTGAGAAATAAAGAAAAAGAGTAAGAAATAAGGCTAGGCACCAAGGGTTGAATCTTAAGGCATGTGTCTGTGGTGCTCCTGTGCAAAGGATATACTTGGATGAATAAGCTCTTAGGGGTGCCTTATCACTTGGTAACTTGGGTTAACTAACCCGGGATTATCAGCTGAAAGTCCACTATCAAGAGTAACCTTTGCTACAGAGCACTTAGTAACTCAAAGAGGTGCTGGACACCAAGGTCTCAAGAAGAAAAATAACAAACCATGTGCCTGTGGTGTGAATGTATGGGGGAAAGAGACTTGAGGGAGTAAGTCCTTAGGGGTGTCTTAACACCTAGCACCTTGAACCAACTGGTTCGGGAGTGCTGGCTGAAAGCTTAGATTAAAGAGTCGCCCCCTTACAGAGCACCTAGTCTAAAGAACACAATCAAACCCTGAAAAGACAAAGGGATCAATGAATAAAAGTCTCATAGGGTGCAATCAAGTGAGAATTCCAGGGCATGGTAAAGGTCTGAAAGCCAATGAAGGAATGAACCTAAGTTGCTATGCATGAAACCCCATAAAACCAAGGACATGACTTCCACAATAATGATTCATTTCTCTTGTCATTTCATTCATCATTCTCATGTTTCAGTACTTGCTTAGGGACAAGCAAGCTTTAAGTTTTGTGTTGTGATGCCAGGACATTTTGGCCAGTTTCACTGACCTTTTTTTTCCTGTTTTAGGGTAGTTTCATGCATTTTCTTAATTAATAAGCAAGTTTTGGGTAGATAATCACTTACATCTTGATTCAAGCAAACATTGTGAATTTCATGTGATTTTATGAGAATTATGCATGAACTGAATGACAAATTGGATAATGCATGTCTGATAACTTGGATTAGAGCTTTGATGCACTTTATTCGCTTGATTTCAGGACAAAGGAAGCAAGGAAGAGCCACATTAGCAGCCACGTTAATCTAATTAACGTGACCACTAACGTGGAATGGGAATAAACTTGCAACATTAATGAGAAAAGTGATTGCCAATAACGCCTTCAAAACCATCATGGCCCACGTTAATTGCCACGTTAACTACATTAACGTGGTAGTTAACGTGGAGAGAGAGGGAGCTCCAGTGTTAGTAGTAAAAGTGAACACCACTAACGCTCCAAATTGCCAATTGGCCACGTTAAGAGTCACGTTAACTCAGTTAACGTGAACTCTAACGTGAAAAGGGAAGACAATGCCTATGTTTGTGACACTCACCTTTGTCACTAACGTTGGACTAAGCCCAATTGGCCACGTTAAGAGTCACGTTAACTACATTAACGTGAACTCTAACGTGGGAGGAGCAAGGAATCGCCAACGTTAGTGACACTCACCTTTGTCACTAACGTTGGACTAAGCCACTATGAGCCACGTTAGTTGCCACGTTAATTGCATTAACGTGGAAGCTAACATGGAGGAAAGAAATGATGAGCCAACTGGTGCGCAAAATTGTTACTCTGAGGTTGTAAAATTTGTTGTTCGTTCTCTCCCTGGCAATGGCGCCAATAACTGGTGCACAATACCATGGTCTAAGCATAACTTCACAACTTTGCACAACTAACCAGCAAGTACACTAGGTCGTCCAAGTAATAAAACCTTACGTGAGTAAGGGACAATCCCACGGAGATTGTTGGCTTGAAGCAAGCTATGGTCACCTTGTAAATCTCAGTCAGGCGGATATCAAATAGTTATGGAGTTTTCGAATATTAATAATAAATAAACAGAAAATAAAGATAGAAATACTTATGTAATTCATTGGTGGGAGTTTCAGATAAGCATATAGAGATGCGTTCGTTCCTCTGAACTTTTGCTTTCCTGCTATCTTCATCCAATCAATCCTACTCCTTTCCATGGCTGGCTTTATGTAAGGACATCACCGTTGTCAATGGCTACTTTTCATCCTCTCTGTGAAAATGGTCCGATGCGCTGTCACTGCATGGCTAATCATCTGGAGGCATCACCGTTGTCAATGGCTGCATCCCATCCTCTTGTGAAAAAGGTCCAAATGCTCTGTCACAGCACGGCTAATCATCTGAGGTTCTCGATCATACTGGAATAGGATTCACCCTCCTTTTGCGTCTGTCACTGCGCCCAGCACTCGCGAGTTTGAAGTTTGTCACAGTCATTCAATCCCAGAGTCCTACTCGGAATACCACAGACAAGGTTTAGACTTTCCGGACTCTTATAAATGCCACCATCAATCTAGCTTATACCACGAAGATTCTGATTAAGAGATCCAAGAGATACTCATTCAATCTAAGGTGGAACGGAAGTGGTTGTCAGGCACGCGTTCGTGGGGGAATGATGATGATTGTCACGTTCATCACATTCATATTAAAGTGCGAATGATTATCTTAGAAGTAGAATAAGTTGAATTGAATAGAAAAACAGTAGTACTTTGCATTAATTCATGAAGAACAGCAGAGCTCCACACCTTAATCTATGGAGTGCAGAAACTCTACCGTTGAAAAATACATAAGTGAATAGAGGGTAAGCATGGCCGAGTGGTCAGCCTCCCATGGAGGTCTAGAGATCTAAAAATGATCAAAAGATGTCTAATACAATAGTAAAAGGTCCTATTTATACTAAACTAGCTACTAGGGTTTACAGAAGTAAGTAATTGATGCATAAATCCACTTTCGGGGCCCACTTGGTGTGTGCTTGGGCTGAGCTTGAATGTTACACGTGCAGAGGCTCTTTCTGGAGTTGAACGCCAGGTTGTAACATGTTTCTGGCGTTCAACTCTGGTTTGTGACGTGTTTCTGGCGTTTAACTCCAGACTGCAGCGTAGAACTGGCGTTCAACGCCCTTTTGCATCGTCTAAACTCGGCCAAAGTATGGACTATTATATATTGCTGGAAAGCCCTGGATGTCTACTTTCCAACGCAATTGAAAGTGTGCCATTTTGAGTTCCGTAGCTCCAGAAAATTTACTTTGAGTGCAGGGAAGTCAGAATCCAACAGCATCAATAGTCCTTCTTCAACCTCTGAATCTGATTTTTGCTTAAGTCCCTCAATTTCAACCAGAAAATAACTGAAATCACAGAAAAAGACACAAACTCATAGTAAAGTCCAGAAATGTGAATTTAACATAAAAACTAATAAAAACATCCCTAAAAGTGACTAGATTCTACTAAAAACATACTAAAAATAATGCCAAAAAGCGTATAAATTATCCGCTCATCACAACACCAAACTTAAATTGTTGCTTGTCCCCAAGCAACTGAAAATCAAATAGGATAAAAAGAAGAGAATATACTATAAATTCCAAACTATCAATGAAACATAGCTCCAATCAGATGAGCGGGACTTGTGGCTTTTTGCTTCTTGAATAGTTTTGGCATCTCACTTTATCCATTGAGGTTCTGATTGATTAGCATCTGTAGGAACTCAGAGTTCAGATAGTGTTATTGATTCTCCTAGTTCAGTATGTTGATTCTTGAACACAGCTACTTTATGAGTCTTGGCCGTGGCCCTA
>NC_029790.2:42522176-42523615 GCF_000816755.2 Arachis ipaensis
TGTCACCACATCAATATAATTAAACTAAGTTCAAGGATAAATTCGAAACCCATGTACTTCTTGTTCTTTTGAATTAAAACAGTTTTCATTTAAGAGAGGTGATGGATTCATAGGACATTCATAACTTTAAGACAAAGTTACTAAATACTAATGATCATGTAATAAGACACAAACATGGATAAGCACTTAACATAAAGAAAATGAAAAACAGAGAATGTAAGAACAAGGAATGAGTCCACCTTAGTGATAGTGGCGTTTCCTTCTTGAGGAACCAATGATGTCCTTGAGCTCTTCTGTGTCTCTCCCTTGTCTTTGTTGCTCCTCCCTCATTGCTTTTTGATCTTCTCTAATTTCATGAAGGATGATGGAGTGCTCTTGATGTTCCACCCTTAGTTGTCCCATGTTGGAACTTAATTCTCTTAGGGAGGTGTTGATTTGCTCCCAATAGTTTTGTGGAGGAAGATGTATTTGAGGCATCTCCGGGATCTCATGGTGATGAGCTTCATGCATTTCTTGAGATCCATGAATGGGCTCTCTTGCTTGCTCCATCCTTTTCTTAGTGATGGGCTTCTCTTCCTCAATGGGAATGTCTCCTTCTATGAAAGCTCCAGCTGAGTAACATAGATGGCAAATAAGATGAGGGAAAGCTAGCCTTGCCATGGGGGAGGACTTTTCGGCTATTTTGTAGAGTTCAAGGGAGATGACTTCATGAACTTCTACTTCCTCTCCAATCATGATGCTATGAATCATGATGGCCCGATCCACAGTAACTTCAGATCAGTTGCTGGTGGGGATGATGGAGCATTGGATGAACTCTAACCATCCTCTAGCCATAGGCTTGAGGTCCAGTCTTCTTAGTTGAACCGGTTTGCCTTTGGAGTCAATCTTCCATTGAGCTCCTTCCACATATATGTCCATGAGGACTTGGTCCAACCTTTGATTAAAGTTGACCCTTCTAGTGTAGGGGCGTGCATCTCCTTGCATCATGGGCAAGTTAAACGCCAACCTCACGTTTTCCGGACTAAAATCTAAGTATTTCCCCCGAACCATTGTAATATAATTCTTGGGATTTGGGTTCTTACTTTGATCATGGTTCTTAGTGATCCATGCATTGGCATAGAACTCTTGAACCATTAGGATGCCGACTTGTTGGATGGGGTTTGTTAGAACTTCCCAACTTCTTCTTTGGATTTCATGTCGGATCTCCGGATACTCATTTCTCTTGTGCTTGAAGGGGACCTCGGGGATCACCTTCTTCTTGGCCACATCATAGAAGTGGTATTGATGAGCTTTGGAGATGAATCTTTCCATCTCCCATGACTCGGAGGTGGAAGCTTTTGTCTTCCCTTTCCTTTTCTAGAGGATTCTCCGGTCTTGGGTGCCATCAATGGTAATGGAAAAACAAAAAACTTATGCTTTTACCACACCAAACTTAGAAT
>NC_029790.2:42523687-42530223 GCF_000816755.2 Arachis ipaensis
ATAGGGAAGGGAGGGGGGGTAAGGTTCGGCCATAAGGGTGGGTTTTGGGTGGGAAATTGATTTTGAATTTTGAAGGTAGGTTTATGGGGAAGAGTGGATGGATGTGGGTGGTGAAGTGGTGATAGGGAAGAGAGATTGAGGTGATTGGTGAAGAGTTTTGGGGAAGAGTGTTTATTGGGAAGAGAGGATGAACATTGAGAAGAGGGAAGAGAGTGAGTGGTGGTAGGTGGGGATCCTGTGGGGTCCACAGATGCTGAGTTGATTTTGTGGGGTCCACAGATCCTGAGGTGTCAAGGATTTGCATCCCTGCACCAATTAGGCATGTAAAATGCCTTTGCATGCAATTCTGGCGTTTAAACGCCGAATTAATGCTTGTTCTGGGCGTTCAGCGCCCAGATGCAGCATATTTCTGGCGTTGAACGCCAGCCAGATGCTTGTTTCTGGCGTTCAATGCTAGCTCTTCTTCACTGTGCATTTCTGGCGTCTGGACGCCAGGATGCTGCTTGTTTCTGGCGTTCAACGCCAGAAACATGCTCTGTTCTGGCGTTGAACGCCAGCCAGATGCTCCTTACTGGCGTTTAAACGCCAGTAAGATCCTCCTCCAGGGTGTGATTTTTCTTCTGCTATTTTTGATTCCGTTTTCAATTTGTATATTTATTTTGTGACTCCACATGATCATGAACCTAATAAAACATGAAATAACAATAAAAATAAATTAAAATTAGATAAATAAAAATTGGGTTGCCTCCCAACAAGCGCTTCTTTAATGTCAATAGCTTGACAGTGGGCTTTCATGGAGCCTCACAGATGTTCAGAGCATTGTTGAGACTCTCCAACACCAAACTTAGAGTTTGGATATTGGAGTTCAATACCAAACTTAGAGTTTGGTTGTGGCCTCCCAACACCAAACTTAGAGTTTGACTGTGGGGGCTCTGGTTGACTCTATTTTGAGAGAAGCTTTTTATGCTTCCTCTCCATGGGTACAGAGAGATATCCTTGAGTTTTAAACACAAGGTTGTCCTTATTTAATTGAAGGATCAATTCTCCTTTGTCCACATCAATCACAGCTCTTGCTGTGGTTAGGAAGGGTCTTCCAAGAATGATGGATTCATCCTCATCCTTCCCAGTATCTAGGATTATGAAATCAGTAGGGATGTAAAGGCCTTCAACCTTTACTAACATGTCCTCTACTTGTCTATAAGCCTCTTTTCTTGAGTTATCTGCCATCTCTAATGAGATTCTAGCAGCTTGCACCTCAAAGATTCCAAGTTTCTCCATTACAGAGAGTGGCATGAGGTTTATTCCTGACCCAAGGTCACATAGAGCCTTCTCAAAGGTTATGGTGCCTATGGTACAAGGTATTAGGAACTTTCCAGGATCCTGTTTCTTCTGAGGCAAACTCAGTTGATCCAATGCATTTAGTTCATTGGTGAACAGGGGAGGTTCATCTCCCCAAGTCTCATTACCAAATAAATTGGCATTCAGCTTCATGATTGCACCAAGGAACTTGGCAACTTGCTCTTCAATAACATCTTCATTCTCTTCAGAAGAAGAATACTCTTCAGAGCTCATGAATGGCATAAGGAGGTTCAATGGAATCTCTATGGTCTCTACATGAGTCTCAGATTCCTTTGGTTCCTCAGAGGGAAACTCCTTATTGATCACTGGACGTCCCAGGAGGTCTTCCTCCTTGGGATTCACATCCTCCCCTTCCTCCTTGGATTCGGCCATGTTGACTATGTTAATGGCCTTGCACTCTCCTTTTGGATTTTCTTCTGTATTGCTTGGGAGAGTACTAGGAGGGATTTCAGTGATCTTCTTACTCAGCTGGCCCACTTGTGCCTCCAAATTTTTAATTGAGGACCTTGTTTCACTCATGAAACTCACATTGGCCTTAGATAGATCAGAGACTAAATTTGCTAAATTAGAGGTATTTTGTTCAGAGTTCTCTGTCTGTTGCTGAGTGGATGATGGAAAAGGCTTGCTATTGCTAAACCTGTTTCTTCCACTATTATTAAAGCCTTGTTAAGGCTTTTGTTGATCCTTCCATGAGAAATTTGGGTGATAGCTCAAAATTGTTTGCTCCAATGGTAGGGATGGAGATGCTTCTTCCATGTAAATTGGAATTAGGTGCAGTGAAGTCACCAAGCATCCTCCTTGCATTATTATTATTTTCGGCTGCCATCTCCTCTTCCTGTTCGAAAATTTCTGTAAGGTTATCTCTGGATTGTTGTATTTTAGCTTCTCTTAGTTTTTTCTTCAGAGTCCTTTCAGGTTCTCGATCTGCTTCAACAAGAATGTTCTTGTCCTTGCTCCTGCTCATATGAAAAAGGAGGGAACAGAAAAAAAATAATAATAGGGATCCTTTTTGCCCAGGTATAGAGGTTCCCTTAGGTGAGTGGAAGAAAAGAAGAGTAGAAGAAAAGAAGAAGAGAAAATCTGAACTTAGAGAGAGAGAGGGGGTTCGGATTTTTGGTGAGTGAGGAAGAGATGTTAGTAAATGAATAAATAAATAGAAAGAGATAAGAAAGAGGGAGGATTTTTGAAAATAAAATTTTGAAAAGGGGTTGGTGATTTTCGAAAATTAGGAATGAAATCAAATTAAAATTAAAAATTGAAACAATTAGTTAATTAAAAAGAATTTTTGAAAAAGAGGGAAGAGATTTTCGAAAATTAGAGAGAGAGAGTTAGATAGGTAGTTTTGAAAAAGATAAGAAACAAACAAAAAGTTAGTTAGTTAGTTGAAACAAATTTGAAAATCAATTTTGAAAAGATAAGAAGATAAGAAGTTAGAAAAGATATTTTAAAATAAAAATTTTTTTTTGAAAAAGATATGTTTTTAAAAAAAAAAATATGATTAAGAAGATATGATTGAAATTAGTTTTGAAAAAGATTTGAATTTTAAAATCATAATTAATGACTTGATTCACAAGAAATCACGAGATATGATTCTAGAACTTAAAGTTTGAATCTTTCTTAAAAAGTAAGTAACAAACTTGAAATTTTTGAATCAAAACATTAATTGTTGATAATATTTTCGAAAATTATGAGATAAAATAAAAAAAATGAAAAAGATTTGATTTTTGAAAAAGGTTTTGAAAAAGATAAGATTTTTAAATTGAAAATTTGATTTGACTCATAAAAACAACTAGATTTTAAATTTTTTTTTGAAAAAGTCAATCAATTTTTCGAAATTTATGAGAGAAAAGGGGAAGATATTTTTTTGATTTTTGAATTTTTAATGATGAGAGAGAAAAACATGAAAATGATGCAATGCATGAAAATTTTGGATCAAAACAATGAATGCATGCAAGAATGCTATGAATGTCAAGATGAACACCAAGAACACTTTGAAGATCATGATGAACATCAAGAACATATTTTTGAAAATTTTTATATGCAAAGAAAACATGCAAGACACCAAACTTAGAAATTTTTTATGTATGGACACTATGAATGCAAGAATGCATATGAAAAACAAGAAAAGACACAAAACAAGAAAATATGAAAATCAAACAAGAAGACTTTCCAAGAACAACTTGAAGATCATGAAGAACACTATGAATGCATGAATTTTCGAAAAATGCAAAGAATTTTTAGAAAAAATGCAATTGACACCAAACTTGAAATTGACTCAAGACTCAAACAAGAAACACAAAATATTTTTGATTTTTTTTTATTTTATGATTTTTTTTTGGATTTTTCGAAAATTAATGTGAAAAAGAAAAATAAGGATTCCAAAATTTTTAAGAAGAATTCCAGGAATCTTATGCTCTTTAGTCTAAAGCTCCAATCTGAGGGTAGGACATGGCTTAATAGCCAGTCAAGCTTTAGCATGTAAATCAGGTGGATCAGGAACAACAGCAGGTGGATTAGCAACAACTAGCTTGCTCTTGATAATGTTGGGTTGGAAGCCCCAGTCCAAATGAATTTAGACATGGCTTTACAGCCAGCCAGGCTCCAACTTTTTTCATAAAACACTAGAATTCATTCTTAAAAATTCTGAAGAAAAATATATTTTTGAAAAGATTTATTTATATTTTTTTTGAAAGATTTTTGAAAACTTTTTGAAAACAAAATAAGAAGAAAATTACCTAATCTGAGCAACAAGATGAACCGTCAGTTGTCCAAACTCGAACAATCCCTGGCAATGGCGCCAAAAACTTAGTGCGCGAAATTGTTACTCTGAGGTTGTAAAATTTGTTGTTCGTTCTCTCCCTAGCAATGGCGCCAATAACTGGTGCACAATACCATGGTCCAAGCATAACTTCACAACTTCACACAACTAACCAGCAAGTGCACTGGGTCGTCCAAGTAATAAAACCTTACGTGAGTAAGGGTCGATCCCACGGATATTGTTGGCTTGAAGCAAGCTATGGTCACCTTGTAAATCTCAGTCAGGCGGATATCAAATAGTTATGGAGTTTTCGAATATTAATAATAAATAAACAGAAAATAAAGATAGAAATACTTATGTAATTCATTGGTGGGAGTTTCAGATAAGCATATAGAGATGCATTCATTCCTCTGAACTTTTGCTTTCCTGCTATCTTCATCCAATCAATCCTACTCCTTTCCATGGCTGGCTTTATGTAAGGACATCACCGTTGTCAATGGCTACTTTTCATCCTCTCTGTGAAAATGGTCCGATGCGCTGTCACTGCATGGCTAATCATCTGGAGGCATTACCGTTGTCAATGGCTGCATCCCATCCTCTTGTGAAAAAGGTCCAAATGCTCTATCACAGCACGGCTAATCATCTGAGGTTCTCGATTATACTGGAATAGGATTCACCCTCCTTTTGCGTCTGTCACTACGCCTAGCACTCGCGAGTTTGAAGTTCGTCACAGTCATTCAATCCCAGAGTCCTATTCGGAATACCACAGACAAGGTTTAGACTTTCCGGACTCTCATGAATGCTGCCATCAATCTAGCTTATACCACGAAGATTCTGATTAAGAGATCCAAGAGATACTCATTCAATCTAAGGTGGAACGGAAGCGGTTGTCAGGCACGCGTTCGTGGGGGAATGATGATGATTGTCATGTTCATCACATTCATATTGAAGTGCGAATGATTATCTTAGAAGCGGAATAAGTTGAATTGAATAGAAAAATAGTAGTACTTTGCATTAATTCATGAAGAACAGCAGAACTCCACACCTTAATCTATGGAGTGCAGAAACTCTACCGTTGAAAAATACATAAGTGAATAGAGGGTAAGCATGGCTGAGTGGCCAGCTTCCCATGGAGGTCTAGAGATCTAAAAATGATCAAAAGATGTCTAATACAATAGTAAAAAGTCCTATTTATACTAAACTAGCTACTAGGGTTTACAGAAGTAAGTAATTGATGCATAAATCCACTTCCGGGGCCCACTTGGTGTGTGCTTGGGCTGAGCTTGAATGTTACACGTGCAGAGGCTCTTTCTGGAGTTGAACGCCAGGTTGTAACGTATTTTTGGCGTTTAACTCTGGTTTGTGACGTGTTTCTAGCGTTTAACTCCAGACTACAGCGTAAAACTGGCGTTCAACGCCCTTTTGCGTCATCTAAACTCGGCCAAAGTATAGACTATTATATATTGCTGGAAAGCCCAGGATGTCTACTTTCCAACGCAATTAGAAGCGCGCCATTTTGAGTTCTGTAGCTCCAGAAAATCCACTTTGAGTGCAGGGAGGTCAGAATCCAACAGCATCAGCAGTCCTTCTTCAACCTCTGAATCTGATTTTTGCTCAAGTCCCTCAATTTCAGCCAGAAAATACCTGAAATCACAGAAAAATACACAAACTCATAGTAAAGTCCAGAAATGTGAATTTAACATAAAAACTAATAAAAACATCCTTAAAAGTAACTAGATTCTACTAAAAACATGCTAAAAACAATGCCAAAAAGCGTATAAATTATCCGCTCATCACCAACATTAGTGACACTCACCTTTGTCACTAACGTTGGAGATGGCAATCACCACCACGTTAGTGGCCACGTTAAGACAATTAACGTGAGGCAGTAACGTGAGAAGGGGCGTTTGGAGCGTTAGTGACAAAGTCGAGGCTAAGGCATGCCCACGTTAAGAGCCACGTTAGTTATACTAACGTGGACTCTAACGTGAGAAAAGGGGGGCTAAGAGCAACGTTATGGCAAAGGTGAACGCCAATAACGCTTGTGATGGACCAAGAGGCAACGTTAGTGGTCACGTTAGTGCCACTAACGTTGAAGTTAATGTGAACCATCTTGGGCTAGGAACGTTAGTGAAAAAGGTGATTGTCACTAACGTTCTCGAACCCACATTTTCACTTAACGTTAACGCCACTAACATCCTAGCTAAAGTCCATGCCTACTTCACACTTTCTATGCAAGTAAAGCTGAGCCCACTGAAGATTCCAAACTGCTTCAACTCAAGATCCAAAGGCCCATATCCAAAGACTTGAAGAGCCAACTAGAAGATCAGAAGAGTAGTATATATAGGAGTAATTTTGAACTAGAAGAGGGAGCTTTTTGGCCATTGGGAGAACTACTCTCTGTATAATTTTACTTTCT